>NC_045771.1:93041331-93392607 GCF_008692025.1 Phocoena sinus
GTCTATGTAACTGGCTAAAACTTTCTAGTATAATTCTCAGAATTTTACTAGAAAGCAACTAGTTTACTACAACTTTGGCAAACACTTAATGGGTGGTAATTTAAGGATCATTATTTTACTTGACGTATGTTCAAGTTTTTTGTTTTCGTATATAGTTGTGATTATACTCTTCACTTGGTAATGAAGAATTATATTCTTCACGAATAACTGAGAGCGTCCAGGTTTATCTCTAAACAGTGCTTTTCTAACATAACTCTCTCAACCATCACTCTTACAGCATATTCATTGTATTTTTGAAAACTGAGCTTCTGGAGTGAAAGGAGCAGATTAAGACAAATTTTTTTTTTTTATATCTTGGTCTGTTTACTTTTGTGGAGAGACATTTACAGTGAGAGGAGACAAGAGAGTTCCATTTTTATTGTACACGAAATTTCAGTATATAATGGATTTCTTTGGAGTCGTAGTCCCCCCTTTTGTGTCTTGTTGAAATTAGCAGTCCAGAGGACGTCTGTTTCTCTCACAGTATGGCACCTTCAGCCCAAAACTACAGGAGGAAGGCTAATACGGATGCCCTCTATGGATAAACAAAGGAAATTCCATTTGTTTATAAACAAATAAAAAGGAACCATTGGGCCCTTTTATGCTTCTCCTTAAATTGCACCTCTGCACTTTACAGCATCCAAAGGGAAACACACTCTGCAGAATGTTTCAGTGTTCTCAGCAGCTCAGAATAACAGAAGAAACCGAAACCATATGCCAGCCTAAAGAGAAAGTTCAGAAAAGGGCCCTTGTGTTTTATAAAGTAATTACATCAGAGGTAATGTTTTGCTTAACTTGAACAGCCATGGAAACTAAAGTACACTTAGGAGGGATGAATCCTCATTTCATTGAGAAATGTGTGGTTAGCTCGTTCTCTGTGATATCATTAAGTGGTACATTATTTATTCTTGTAAAGCCTGTGGAATAACTCTTCCTTTTTCAGTTCCTGACTGTATTATGCAAAGCTCTGAGCCGTAGGAAACAGTATGGAGGAGAGTAGACTTGCACGTCGGGAGGTATTATCAGAGAATCTGGTTCTGTGTCTCCCTGTGTTTCAGCTGCGTGATCAGATGAGTGATACCATGCAGGGCTGGTCATTTAATATGTGATGAGTGATGTACATATCGGAAACCACTCTCAAAACTGGCCTTTGGCAAACAGTCTCAAAGGGATGAGGTTGCTGTGTTTCTCCAGTGACATTTATAGCACTCGTGTCAATGTGGTACTTCAGTTTTAGTTATGCCCATCAAGAATTCAGTGTTCCACATTCAGTCAAGTTGGATGCTAAAATTCAAATGGTAGCATCAACAGCTTGGTGAGGAAAATGGCCCCAGAAAGGATAAAAATAATATATATCCCTAGAAAACATATCTGTACTAAAGTTTTCCCATGCAGTCTCAGCAGAAGAAGTGAGATCGTATAAAACATGCAGTAAATATTTTCTCTCATATATATTTGAAATTCCAAAGCTGATTTATTAACAGTCCTCCTCCTGGGAATCTTTTTATTGTTTCAAGTTGAACCTCATGATTGCTTTGCTTCAAGTCCCAACTACCTTGGGTGGCTGGGTTAGTTTCTTAGTGGTACCACACTGCACGGGAACTGGGCACACAGCTCTAAAGCCTTGAGCTGAAACATAAACAAACAAACAAAAAAACCATTTATAAACCTTGTGCCTGAAATAAAAATTGGTGGTTGGTTTTCTCTTATGATATTGTGTTTCTCTGGGTTAAAAGAAATTGCATGCAATGATACCTGTAAGGGTGGGTATTTTCAACATCATTTATCTGTGAACTATTGCAAAAGGGTTGAAAGTTGGGTCAGTGATTCTTAGCTAGAAAATGCAGTATCTGTAGGGTTTTTCTTTTCCTTCCCTTTCCGTTATCTTTCTCATAGAAACATGCATTAGAAGATATTTTTTTTTTTTAATTGCCATCCAGTTTGACTTGATTAGAATTTATGGCAGTGGAGTCGTTTCCAATGGCAAAAGGATAAAGAACTAAATTGTCTGTCACCCCTTGAGGCAGTGGTCTCTGCAGGTCAGCGTGGAGGTCGTTGGTTGGGCGTTATAAGGACTGCACTTAGTGGTGAACCTGCCTCTTGCCTGTGCATAAGTGGAGGCCGTCATTATAGCATCACTCACTCTCTTTATTACTTTATTTAAACATCTTTCAATGCCTTGATATTTGTAATATTCTGATAAAATATGCTGGGGCCAAGTAATCAGTAATGGGGCTTAAGCCCAAGAGGGTTTTAGCTGGGAGTTGATGAGGAAAATTCCCTAGAGAAATAGATTTACTGAAAATATGAACCATGTTTCTGGATCTTTTAAAGTTTAAATATTATAGCCATTGAAAATGCATACTGTATTTTTCACTGAAGAGAGTGTGTTTTGTTAGAGAAACATTAAAACAGCATCTTTTAAAATCAACTAACTAATCCGAGTAATAGATTTGAGGCTAAACAAGTTATTTAAAAAAAAAAAAAGAAAGAAACCAGTAGAAACCTGTATTTGTGTAAGTAAATGAGATGCATGATAAGGTATTTGCCAAAAATCAATTATGGTTTCATACAAGCTCTTGTGGTGCTTCAAACAAGCCCTTGTGGTGCTATTCTCTGACTACTGAGGGGGAAATGCACATTTAGAGACATTTCTTAACATTTAAGAAAATCTACTGCACCAAGGTATTTCTTTAAAAAGTCCAGTGTGTGTGTTTAGACAAACTTGGTTTAGTGTTCTCCACTCCCAGAAAACATTGAGATACTGCACTGATAAATAAATCCACTTTAAATAGCATTAATGTGTAATCTTGGAAATAAAAATAAATTCTTATCAAATGGCAGTGATGTTCAAACTTCACACCATGTTCGTTACATTGAGCTGTGTTCATTTCTACGGGGCACTTTGATGGAGGGAAGTGCACAATACATGACGTAAGATTCAGTGGGGACTTTCTCACTGCCTTCTTTTTCCATCTCTTTGCCATGCCTGGGGTACTCAGGTTAGACCTCTGTATAGAGAAGAAAGTTCTATATTGCAGTGTCTGAGGATGCTACTACCTGGTAACACATCAGTGAATCAAAATGCTGATACAGATTTATACTTTTTCTTTGATTTTGATTGCGAGGATGCTTATATTTTGTTGTCCTTGTTGTTAAGTGGTGCTGTAAAAAATCTGAAAGAAGACAAAGTATTAGAAATGACACTACTCTGTACCATCATCCCTTAAAATGATCCCATTGTAGTCTTTTTATCGTCTGGGATGTTTTAACTTAAAGGTTACGTGGCATCATAGTGTTTTTGTAGTTCGTCCAGCTCAGTTTATGTCATAATTAATAAATAGAGGTGCATTTCGGATTCAAGCTCCCAAGGCTCAGCCCTTAAGTAGATTGCTTTCTTTCCCAATTACCTGATTTAATGATAGAGTGAGCATTATTCTTTTTCAAGAATTGACCAAATAAATATTTTCCCCCACTTCAAAAATGAGATGTTAAGTGACTGTTGGCAGTGGACTTTGCTGGTTATTAGACAGTAAACAGATAATTTGTGAGAGAGCAGTTATTTTCTTTGATTGGCGACCTTGCTGGTTTATGTTTGGGGATTAATAATACATCAGACATTCACACATTAAAAAGAAAGTAGATGTGAAGGAGGAGGGGTAGAGGATGCAGTTCTGCCATGGGGCTGCTCCAGATTATCCGAGCCTTCCCTGGGAACGGGGACGGTCAGAGGCGCTGGCACACTTGCCCAAATATGCACCTGGCTCCACTTCACATGCTTCTTGATTTTCTTATGCTAAAGAAAAAGATAGCAAAGTGTTTATACCAAACTGGCACCCTGTCAGGGGGCAATCTGTGTAAAGTTTCCTGCTGTCAGGTTAATAAATTTTTAAAAAATATCCAAAGGCAGAGGTAGCTAGAGAAAGCTCATAGTAACAGTTGCCATTCTCCAGCAGATGGGTGGATGGGTTTTCTCTTTAACAGCCAACGTGGCTCTGGAATTTTCTCATTTGTTGTCTTCCTAGGTTCTATACTTCACTGGTGTTTTTGTTCAGCTTTCCTTTTATTAAAGCCATTTCAGTCTTACTTTTTAAATGTTTTCCCTTTTAAATTTACAATATCTTTTCTTTGAAAAGGAAATAGGTGAGCATACTTTGTTTCGAGATGGTATTTTACAGTTGCACATATCCTTATGCTGTGAATCTGAATGAGGTTCTAAATCTGTCAACACTGGGCTTTTCTTTGGGAATAGCTTCATGTAATGTTTATATTAAAATTCATTCATAAAGGAGTATTTGGGCTTTGGCAATATGGGGGCTTCTGATGAGGTGTGTTTATTAAGCCTGTTGACCTGACTCAATATTTTAAATGTAAACTCCCACCTTCTGCTTCTCAAAGTCAGAAGAAAATGTATCTAAAAAAATGATACAAGTGAATTTATTTACAAAAGAGAAATAGACTCACAGACATAGAAAACAAACTTATGATCACCAAAGGGGATAGCGGGGGGGGGGGGAGATAAATTAGGAGCTTGGGATTAACATATACACACTACTATATATAAAGTAGATAAACAGCAAGGACCTACTGTAGAGCACAGGGAACTATACTCAATATCTTAGAATAACCTATAATGGAAAATAATCTGAAAAATTATATATGTACATATATATGTAACTGAATCACTTTGCTATACACTTGAAACAAACACAACATTGTAAATTAACTATACTCCAATAAAAAAAAATAACTGATATAAAAAAAAGATAGTCCACCTGAAAAATAGTCAGATTTCATACAAATATGAAACAAGGGCACACTAGTTTGGTGACATCTCACTCTATGTTGTGGCAATATTGTGAGCTATGAAACATGGACTGTCTTTAATGCGAACACAGGGGTCAGGAAAAAATAACACTGAACTGCTTTTGGTTGAAGAAAGTTTGTCATTCTCAGAGAAATGGAAATTAACTTTTTGGGTAAGTGTTCAGAAATCATTTTGAAAAACTACCTAGTCAAGGCACATAGCTGCTAACTAGCTGCTAACATCCCTTTTTAATTGTTAACTGATACTTAAAAAAAAAATCCTAGATGTTAGATGAATGTCTGTACTTCATCTGAGGATTTAAAAGAAAATCCATGCTCCAACTTCTCTTAGTCAAAGAGCTTTTAAGGTCCTAGAGTGGCAAGAACATACTGTTTTTTATTTTCATTAAAAACTGAGCTACCTGGAACAACATAACTAATACAGTCTGAGTCCCTTTTATTAGAGGACTGCACTGCCATCAAACCTATTTGAAAATATGAGAAAAATGATCAGATTACAATTAGAGAAACTAAGTAACATCATTACATAACTAAATACATTACATATACTAAATTCTTAAGAGGTTTGTTGTGCTGAAGACCATTTGAAAATGGGATTCTGTAATGAAACCTGCATTCCTTAAGATGGTGAATAATTAAAATAAAACCTGTTAATTTAGCCTGAGAATGAGGTAGAATATTAAGATATTTTTAGGACACTTATCATGTACCAATGATACCCGACATGAAACAATTCAACAATTTAATGAATGTATTTGTCCTGCTAGACATTGTTTGGTATTTGTAGTTTTCTGAGCATTTCTTCTTTTGCTGTGAAATAATCGTATTTTCCAGATTGGTGTACTTTCCAAATATCTTGTGTTATTTTCATTTCATCCTATTAATGAGAAAAAAAAACCAATTGTGATAAAAGTTTGTGAAAGCCAAGAAACCCATATTTAAAGATTAGTATTAATATAGTGTTTTAAAATAACAATGCACATTTTCCATTTTCTTATCACTTCCATACTTTATTTTTGTTTTCCTTTATTTTCTTTCTTAGGCACTGTGAATGCACAGTGAATAAATGTAGCACTACCCACGTAAAACATGTGTGTCTACTGTGTGTTCATATTTTCTCCTGTGTTCATGTGACACTTCAAATTGTCTTGCTAAATTTGTTGTATGAATATTTTCTCTATCATAAAATTAAAGAATTCTAATTTATAATAATAAGCTTTTAGTTCACTCTATCCATACATCACTTAAATATACTTCTCCTGTACCTATGTATATTTTAAAAAATAGTTTCCAGATAAACTTAATAAAATTAATAGCTTGTCAATAAAGGACAACTAGTTATATTATAGTATTGCTTCAGGCACAGTTGGGCTTAATCCAAATTCCAGTATCTTCTTTGAATCTGCTATTCACTGAGCAGAGGAGACAACAGGATCTCTCAGAAATTGTACAGTTTAATTCAGTAAAGAGATTTGGGGTTTTCTGCACAGTTTGATTTATATGGAATAGATATACATTTTTAAAACATACAAAACTTGCCCATGCTAAAGAAGATGCTAAATTTTAGGAACTTAAATATTTGTCTACTTGTGGGATATGCATACATTACAATATAAACATTTCTTTTTCTTTTTTTAAGTAGAAGGCATTGGTGCAAGAGTTAGTAAGCGTAATTTTGGTTACACATTCCTGTAAGAATTCCATGTGCCTAAATATACATTTACATATACACATATCAAGATAGGCTGGATGGTTGATATGATTTAAAAAAATCATTTTTGAAACATTTGCTGTTAAAATAGTGTGGTGTAATTAATCTCCTTTTGCAGTTCTTGATAGCCATATATGTGGTGATTTGTCTTTTACTATCAATATGGCAGGATTTATTTAGATAAATTAATGGTTTGGGGTTATTGCACATCGCTGTTAAGGTAGAAGAGCTAAAGGATGAATTTGATTTAAAAATGCAAACATTTGAAGCTACTTAAAAAGCATGAAAAATTATTATTGCAGAGTGAATTTTTGCCAAAACCAACTGAAGGTAGAAGAAAATTAAAAAATCGAATAGAAAAACACATTTTCCTGTATTAAAAAATGTATAGACGCAGAAGTGGTCTATGGGGTGAAATGCCCTTTTACAAACCTGCATTTTTTCCCTTAGTATATCTAGTTTCTTTTAGCAAAATAGAAATATGTCCAAAAGGAAATATCCAGTTTTCAAAATGAGAAGCCTGAAAGGAATATCAAATAAAGCTAACATTTTAACGGCTCCATTTAATTATATTTATATACTGCACTGTTATGTACGCATGGGTAAATATTCAGAATAGGGATCATCTTGATTATGTGGGAAAACTTTCACACACTTTTGGGAAGAAACGTACATCATTGTTTTGGGTGTAGATTGGCTCATCTTATTCTGGCTTCTAAAATTAAGGCAAGTTTTATTCTTAAGAGATACCTAAGGAATTGTTCAAATTTTCAGGTATACTGGTCTGTTTCTTTGCTTTAGTTTGGGATCTTTACTTTTCCCATTATATTCCACGCTCATACTAATTCCGTAACAATCCAATAGGAATCTGCTGGCAATCAGAAAAGTGTTAAAACTAAGCATCGCTTTAAAAGGGATTGATGTCTACAGCTGCCTGCTTAAAAAAACAAAAAACAAAAACTGGTCAGATTGGAGATTGCTGATGGCTTTGAGATGGTTGTACTAGCCTAGGATGGTAGCTACCCATCTTGGCATCTGTAGTGTATCAATATGTTTTTATAATGATGCAATAATCTGAACCCTGTAACAGTTTATGGTCCTTCTGAGAATTCTTATGGATTCTTAGAGTGACAGAGGTCTGAGAAAAGATCTTGAAAGCTTTCACAAAATCTGGCTCAGTGACAGAAAGCTAGCATGAGTGTGATTTAGCTGCTAAGGAATCCTATTGACTGGGAACATCATTAAACTTTTAAGTTAAAACTAAACCCACAAGACAAATGGTAGATATGAAGGGTGAAGGGTACCCAGAAGGATGGCAGAAATTAAAAAGTACTGAAGGGTCTGAGATAAAAGGCAAAATTCAGCAAGCTCAATGCTGATCTGCATATCCTACTTAGAAAAAGGATTTTTGTTTGTATACTGTTCTGAGTAGTGCCATGTGCCCTGGAAATTGGCATGAGTGCATTCTGGAATCTATCAGACTTCGTGGTTGCTTTCTTAATTTTCCCTGGCTATTTTTAGTCCATGATAAATAAGGAACTTGAAGTTTGAATCTAGGACCTGTGAGATATAAAACCAGAAGCAGCAGGAAATAACCATGACGAGTAACTTCACATCAGTGTATGCCCACAGACACCAATCTACTTAACATTGGTAATACCGCTAATTTCTCTGGGCTTTTTAAAATACACTTCCACAGGAGCTCTCAAAACCCATAAAAGTGTGGCATGTAAAGTAAATTGTTTGTCACTTGCCGACGACCTGCCATATTTATTGTCAGGAGAAATGGACATTCGTTGGGAGAGCAGTTGTTAAAGGCCAAACAATTTTTAAAGATAGCAAAGATACGTGAGGGTTTTCCTTTTTCTAACAATGAGCCACCCCTTCAGACATCAAAAGACAAGATAATAAGACACTTCAAGCACAATTCAAGATTATATTCAACATCTAAAGGCTCATCTCTTGTCAGTTTGCATTTACTCTCTCAGGGATGTGATGCTTCTATCATCTTTCTGTCAAGAGGAGTCTGGCAGAAGAGGCGAGAGCTCTTATTTCACACACTTAGGGTTTTTTATCAAATAGCCCACACTCGTTCTGATTCAGCCAAAATGGGGGGATAATTTGAAGAAGGTCATGCACAAGCACAAAAACCTCATATTGATTTGTGAGATTAGAAGGCATTAAAATTGCACGTTTCTGTTAGTTGTCGAGATGTTTTGTCAGTTTATTTGGTAATACACTTTTGCAGCCTGGAAAAAAAAGATGACTTAAAATTTTCAAATAGATGGCTGAAAGCTAAAATTGTTTCCTTTAATGTGACCATATTTGAACATTTAACAAGTGAACGTAAAAATCATTTAATGCTTTTAGTTTAACAATATTTGAAATTAGCTTATATAATGAAATACTTCATGCAATGTAAAAGCAAAATAGCACAATTGTACCTATCAGAGGAAAGAAATATATGTATGAAATCAGTTTTTAAACACTTTAAAAATTCATTTCGTGTATTTAATATATAGGTAAAAGGTGATGACATTTTCAATATAAATGTAATTATGAGGTTATTTTACAATGGTTATCAAATTTTTAACATTTTGTACCCTGAAATTACAGTGCCATTATATTTGTCATTTTATGCCATTCTTACTATATGTGCCCTTTTCCAGAGAGGGTGCTAAAGAATAAATAAAGGAGTTTTAAAGTTATTATTATTATTCCCTGTCAAAATTCATCACATTTCCTCCTTAGCTCTCTGACAGTCACAAAGCCATACAAAGAAACATTCTAGTTTTATTTTTTCCTGGTGAGTGGGACAGGAGCAGGTCTATAGGAGTTAGAAGAACCAGCTTTTCCTCTCAAAATATAACAACTGATGAAAATAAAACCATGATATCCTGGGATCATTTCTATATTGGATCTTTGAAATTACTTTTCCTAGGAATATTCATCAACTCTATGTGTCTCCATTTCTTACGTTTCTCTTCTTTGCAGTAAGTGTTTTGAAACCGACTTTCTTACTTTTGTGCTACTTTCACATATCAAAACAAAGGAGGTGTACCTATATACCATGTAATTACGGCATGGTGTAATAGAAATGAAATGCATAACTTGTCCTATTTCTTACATAGGTCTTTTCTATATTATACAGTTTATGCATTTTACATTCAACTAAGTGAATTTATCCTCTCAACAAATATTTGTGAGTATCTGTTTTGTGGCAGGAGCTGTCCTCTGAGGACTCAGTGGAGAATAATACATCAGACAGGATCATTCACCTAGTCTAGCTCACCACTCCACGGGATGCTGAGGTTGGAAAAATGAACAAGACAGGGTTGCCCCACCCTCAAATAGCCCACAACCAACACTATACATGGACATTTCTCTTTACTTCCTCATGTCCTGGGACTCTTCAGGAAATCTTAATCTTCAATGTCATGCATTTCAGAAGTTGTTTGTTGGTCATAGCTAAACATTTAGAAAAACTATGATCTCCAAAAAGTGAGGAAGAAGAGAGGATTATGAAGTGATTTACGACAGATGACGTTCATAAGGTTTTCATTAGTTTGGTGCTCATGATGTAAAACACAAATGCAATTCTTTAGCAATTGTCTCTTAGTCATGTGCAAAGGGAACATGAAGTGGATTTATCTTTTTCTCTCCTGCCTTTATTCTCCTTCCAAGATTCTTGTTTGTTTATCATACAATAAAATTTAGTAGGGCAAGCTCTGGAGTAGGCTGGTTGGATTTGAGCCTGTGTCTGCTACCTGTCAGCTGGCTGGGCAAGATACATGTTTAAGCCTCAGCTTCCCTGCCTCTAAGTGAGTTACTGATGGTACTTACTTCATAGAAGAGTCTTGAGGTTGAAATGAGGTGTAGAGCCTCACGTGTAGAGCCCTATTGAGTGCCTGGAATGTAACCAACACGTAACAAATACCAGCCTTACTTCACTTTATTAAGAGTTGAAAATGAACTTGCCATTTTTAGAAAGAATTTGATTAATTTTTAGCAACAGATATCAGAAAACCAACAACCAAAATTCTGAGGTATTTGGAATTAGCCATGCTTCTTCCTAAGGAAGCATCAGCATTCAGGGTTCTCTTGGCCAAAGAAAAATTCTGTGCATCTTTCCTCCTGATGACAACACCCCTTCCTTCTTCAGAAATATTAGTCACTGCCTACTCCCAAGTCCATTCAGGGCAGGATTCAGACTTATAAATAGATGACAAGCAGGTTCTAGACGGGGCAGTACTTCACGATCTTTGTCTTGGAGAGCCTGCGGGCAAAGTGGTGAGCAAGGATACAGTTCTGTATCTTGCTCTTTTCTAAATTTGAAACGTTGGAGTGTGCAAGTCTTTCAAATCATAGAGATTTAAAAAATAATTTTGGCCATGGGAAGTGATATGAAACCATATGTCTGTGGGCGACAGCAAATGCGTCTCTAACTTGTGGTTCAGTCGGATACCTTGGTGGCGGGCTGCCTTTGGGTGGTGTCCCTCCGAGGTGGACAGCTGTCTCTCTGATGGAATTTGCTAGCTCTCCGACCAAGCACTTACTCCTTTCCACCTTGACCACATTGTTGCCAAAATGAGGAATGTAGCATTGGCCTCCAATTAAGTGCTCAGAGACCTTTCAGAGGATGATTCTGTGACCTCATCAAGGGGAGCTACACAGAATTTCAGAGAGAGAGAAACGTCCCATTGAAATCACATGAAGCTAGGGGAAGAAGCATACGGCAGAAGGATTGTAACCAGGGTTTGAATCACTGCTCTTGACCTACACACAGGGGTATGACTTCTTGTGCCTCTATTTCCTCTTCTGTAACATGGGAGTTAGAGTAACAATCCAATAGGGTGTTAAAGGTTATAGAAAGGAAAGCAAGTAAGGTGCCTACACATGGGGGTGTTTAATAAATGTGATACCAAATGTATCTTTCTGATACACTAAGAAGTGACCCTGTAGAGAATGTGGATCAGATATTAATGATCAGATGAGGCAGGGGTTTTGAATGATCAGATCTGCTTCCCTAATCTTTCTCCATAAAAGCCAGAACTCAACCTGGAAGTGGAGAGAATAACCTCTGCTCCAGAAATAAAGTGGATTCAATTAGGCTGTGTGTCTTCTCTGCCCTTGCGAGGAGCTCTTTTCTGCCTCAAAAGTAAAGCACTTCTCTCCAAGCGTTAGTTATATGTTATTAGTTATGTGTTGGTGAGGTATTGGAACTTGGCTGCAAGTAGAAGTCCATGGTATCTTCATACCTTTGGGGATTTTTATAGCCAATGTTTAATTAGGATTTTCTAATCTTCAAGAATGAGCCCTTCATATTTTTCTAAAAAAGGAATAAACCAAAAATAAGTCTACAGTCTCAAAAATCTTTCAGTGTAATACCTCTAAGAATTGAACATGCTGTGAATATTTGAGTAGACTAAATTGACATTTGATGTCATATTTGTGGGGAAATGTGTTATTACCTTTATTAAGGATATTTAGAGAATTTTGATTGAGATTACTGAAACCTACTTCCTTTTATAGATGCCACAGTAGTCAGGATCACCAGTGGAGCGCCTCTCTGTGTTTGTTGCTGTTGTTACTGTGGTAACCCCACATATTTTTAATTATATATTTTTTCATGCCTTATGCATATTTATCAGAAATTATTGGCACTTCTAAAACCACGTCGTTAACATGTGTCAATTGATGTCGATAAATATACCATGATACTGAAAAATATAAAATCATGCTTTCAGATTGAATTAACGTACGTTTGTGTTCATATTAAGTAGAAGAGACAAACTCTCCTTGAAGCCAGTGGCAGTGATCATCCCCTTCATATATAATGTGTCTATTCGACGGTTTTGACTTTCTTCTCTGAGTGTATACGATATTCTGCCCCTTGCCTGTACCAGCTTTTATTACCGTGGCCTCTGTGGATTTCTTACTGGGTAAACAAACAGATCTGTTTCCACTTGGTTGTGCCACTGGGTAATGGCAGCATGGAAAGGATACTGTTGGCAAAACTAATACAAGATTTGGCTCTATTGCAGGGTTTATATTGTACAGAGGGAAGAAAACCCACCTCTTCATGCCGTGCCAGGAGTTGGGTACAGATTTGTTTATTGAGCATCTCATCCAGCGCTTATGTGCATCTCCCAGGCCATTCCCTTCTGGCCACCGCCCAGAAGATTCTTTCATCAAGCACTGCCCTCTACAGCTGACTCTTCCAACTTTTCATCCTTTAATAAAAAGTTGCATTCTTAATCTGTCCTAACTAAAAGTCAGTGCTTAGGAGAAGAATTGCTTCTTCTATGTAAGACTTGGTTTTTTTTTATACTGATTTCCCTGCCTTTATGTTCCATGGTGGTTCAGAAATCTTCCATTCCTCAAAATCCTCAAGACTTGAACAGTCTTACACACGCCTAGGAATTTGTAGTTTACCTTCTTGTTTAAATATTGAAATAGACTTGCTTACTATTAGGCTTTCTTTAAGGTGATCTGCCCCAAGAAAATGGCTATGCTTTTATGCTACCCTCTGAAAGGACATCTTGCTTCTTGGTCTTCTTATCCTTCAGAGGTGCATTTTTTCCTATCAGTTATGAGCCTTTTAGAGAAAAATCTATGGACTCTATATAGCAGCACATGTTAACTAATATCACTTCATTTCATTTAGGTTAAAGAGGCCAGGTGCAAATAACCATTTACTATCTTGATGTGTTCTCCAAGTTGCTTATAATGAACTCATTGAGGGGTTAATTTATACAAAAACATTTATTGTGTCCCACCCTTTTTTGTGGTCAAAAATATTTGGGCCAAACTTCCTGCTTTCCCACATTACAATGAATCTTGCCTTCTCTTGCTTTCTGACTATTCTCTCATTTCTTAACCCCTTTTGCATCCATTTCCAGTGTTCGCCTAGTATTATAATGACTTGTGCATTTGTCTGCCTCCCGTGTTGGGTAGTAAGCCCCCAGAGGGCAGGTAATAGATCTTGCATATATTAAGTGCCAGATAAATGTTTTTTGAATCAAACTGCTTCTGAGTTGGATGTTTCTGGACATCATCCACTCTTGGTAAATACTTACTTGAATAGTAAGGGGAAATAGACTCTACCCACAGGAGTCTACTGTTCAGCTAAAGTAAGAATGTGTGTGTGTGTATGTGTGTATTAACAAAAATGAATAGCAAAACAAAGGTAAAAAGTGTTCACGTATTCAACAAATATTTATTGAGCACCTTTGTGCTAAGTGTTGTACTAGGTGCTGAGAAAACAGTGATGAATTAGACAGAATTGAATTTTTTTTTTCGTGGAGTTTACAGATGATAGGAAACTCAGATATTAAACAATGATGGCCCGGAAATTTAGTAATTTACCGTTGTGAGAAATGCTCTGCAAAAGTATTGTATGCTATAGGAATGAATAATAAGGGGATGTGACTTAGTTTGAAGGTTCAGGTGTGATGGTGGACATTGAGTGGACAATATTTGGATGTTACTTTGGCAAATTACACCTCTCCAATTGGATACAGTCTTGGTGGAACTATCAAACAAGACGTTCCACCTTCTCCTGGAGAAAGGAATTGTATGTGCCCCAAAGTAGACAGTCAGGTGCTCTCTCCTGGGAATATCACTCTTGAACTGAGTGACCCCAGGACTGAAAAACAGCTAGAGCACGTCTAGATGGTGGTGACCCCAGAGACTGTCCCTAGTTTTTAACACCTTGATTCCTGGAAGAGTCTTTGTTATCATCTTTTCAGAGATCTAGATCAATAGCTTTTTCCTTTGACCCTGTGAGCTACACCCCCGAGCCACGACAAGGGCTTTTCTCTCCCTTTCTCTATTTTGCGTAAGTAAGGACCTAGAGATTATCATACTAAGCGAAGTAAGTCAGGCAGAGAAAGACAGATATCATAATGATACCACTTATATGTGGACTCTAAAAAAATGGTACAAATGAGCTTATCTGCAGAACAGAAATAGACTCACAGACATAGAAAACAAATTTATGGTTACCAAAGAGGAAAGGGGGGGAGGGAGAAATTAGGAGTCCGGGATTAAAATATACACATTACTATATATGGAGTAGATAACAACAGGGGCCTACTGTATAGCACAGGGATCTGTACTCAATATCTTGTAATAACCTATAATGGAAAAAGAATCTAAAAAAGAAAATATGTATACATATATTTTCTTTCTAAATATATATAAATCTTTATATATATATCACTTTGCTGAACTGAATCAATGAATCACTTTGCTGTACACCTCAAACAAACACAACATTGTAAGTCAGCTGTATTTCAATAAAAATTTTAAAAAAGACTAAGTTCATGTTACCTGCAACTGAAGAACTCTTATACTGGTTATGCTCATGATCTTCAGAGCTGCATTTAGAGAAGACATTTTTCTAAAATTGATATCTCAGAGTTAGAACAGAGAAGCCATTCCTTGGGCAAACAGCATGGGCAAAGGAACAGAGTGAGAGAGTTTTGTTCAGCTACAACTTTATAGGATGGGAGTGAAGAATTAGGTGTTCCTGGTAGAGGAAGGGGTCGGGCCAGGTGACCGTTCATCACAGGTACTGAAATCTGCCCTCGGAATTAGCAAAGCTGGCAGATCTTGAGGGAAACTATGCAGGCTAACATTCTACAGCTGCCTTCCATTCCTCCTGCCTAGTCTGGGACCCAGTCAGAGCGCCCACCACCAGCCCTAAGTGTCTTCTACTAAATTTTGATTTAAAGTACCACTGATTCTTTTTTTTTTTTTTAACATCTTTATTGGAGTATAATTGCTTTACAATGGTGTATTAGTTTCTGCTTTATAACAATGTGAATCAGCTATACATATACATATATCCCCATAGCCCCTCCCTCTTGCGTCTCCCTCCCACCCTCCCTATCCCACCCCTCTAGGTGGTCACAAAGCACCGAGCTGATCTCCCTGTGCTATGAGGCTGCTTCCCACTAGCTATCTATTTGACATTTGGTAGTGTATAATATGTCCATGCCACTCTCTCGCTTTGTCCCAGCTTACACTTCCTCCTCCCTGTGTCCTCAAGTCCATTCTCTACATCTGTGTCTTTACTCCTATCCTGCCCCTAGGTTCTTCAGAACCTTTTTTTTTTTTTTTTACATCACATACATATGTGTTAGCATATGGTATTTGTTTTTCTCTTTCTGACTTACTTCACTCTGTATGACAGACTCTAGGTCCATCCACCTCACTACAAGTAACTCAATTTTGTTTCATTTTATGGCTGAGTAATTTTCCATTGTATATATGTGCCACATCTTCTTTATCCATTCATCTGTTAATGGACATAAAGTACCACTGATTCTTAAAGTACTCATACTCTAGTTACAGTGATACGGTTGTTCTCATTATCTATTGCTGCATTACAACCCACATCAAAACCTCATGGCTTAAACAGTAACATTTATTTTGCTCCCAAATCTTCAGTTTGGTAAGGGATTGGTAGAGGCAGTGCATTTCTCTTCCACATGATTTCCACTGAGGCAGTTAAAAGGCTGGGGTTTGGAATCGTCTGAAGGCTTGTTTTTTCACATGTCTGGTGGTTGATGCTGACTGTTGGCTGGGACCTTATCATGGGTTGTTGACTGGAATACCTACGTGTTTCTCCATGTGACCTGGGCTCCATGTGACCTGCGCTTCCTCACAGTATGGTGGTTGAGTTCTAAGGGCAAGCAATGAAAGAGAGAGAGAGAGAGACACCAGGTGGAATCTGGCTTTCATAAACTAGAGTTTTCTAACCTGTCCTTGGAAGTCAACAGCATTACTTCCACCACTTTCTGTTCATTAAAATTGAGTCATTAAGGTTTTCTCATATTTAAGAAGAGGAGAATTAAGCTCTACTTTTTTGATAAGAAGAGTGTCAACAAATTGTGGACAAGTTAAAAAACCACCACAAAGGCAATATTATTTCTGCACATCTATTTCTTTTCTCTCTGATAAATTAAAATAAATAAATGCATTTTGGAGGCACTGTCCTCATCTAGTGAACAAATATTCCTAATGAATTAAAAGACCTTGTTTGAGGCAAGGTTAAACAGGGGGTTACTTAACCATTTAATGAGCCTAGCTCAATATCTTCTAGATATTTGTGTGTTTATTCCTACTGAAACTTACTTTTATCACTTTCATTTTTCTCATAGAGACTAAGAGGTTTAGTTTAGATTTTGGAAACTGGGTCTTTATAAACATGAAAAAAATAAAGGAAGTCTCATCTTAGGGTGTCAGGGGCAGATGGAAGATAGAATCTGGAAGACCACTATGTCCACACTTATGACAGACCATTGGTTATAGCAAGTGAAAATAGATTTCCCAAACCTAACATATTAAGTTCAATACATTTCTCTTTGGTAATAGCAGACAGAAATTTCAGTTACAGTAAACCATTTCTGAGCCTTTGTGTGTGCCACTAGACATTCTAAAGAAGGATGAGCTGGTGAAAGAAAGTTGGTATGTTTGAAGTCATTTCATGTAACTGTTGTCATTTATAAGAAAATTGTCTGTACCACAATTTTCTAACCACATTTAAAAATTAAATAAATTCTACATTTGAGGGGTTTTACCTCAGTTTTTTCTGGTTATGTCTATGATACTTCCTCTTCAAGCATCTTGAATTCTTATAAAAGTTGATTCCACATTTTCTACTGTCTCATAATTTCTCTAAAAAAGGGTCATCAGAAGCAAGAATGAGTATTCTGTGCTTTAGACACATGGAGATATAAACGCAGCATAAGCTTCTTTCTGATTCTGTTGAGGAAATTGAGGGAACAAGAAACTACATTGAAGCTGTGGTTATTTTACATATGGACTCAGTAAATTAAAACGTGCACAACTACTGTATATTGTTTGAATGGTGGCCAGACCAAGAGGTTTTTAGTAACTGAAAAAGTCGTGAGCTGAATTCCAAATTCTGTTCAGTATTATAAGAATTCTATCCCAGAATCTTGTTTTCCTTGGATCAATACCCTCCAGCCCTCCTTTCCCCCATGGAATACGTGAGAAGCCAAGATAGAACTCTGCTGCTTGCCAGCCTTCG
Source organism: Phocoena sinus (assembly GCF_008692025.1). Lineage (NCBI taxonomy): Eukaryota > Metazoa > Chordata > Mammalia > Artiodactyla > Phocoenidae > Phocoena > Phocoena sinus. The sequence continues at coordinate 93,058,971 of NC_045771.1, forward strand.
CACACAGGGCTGTCAGTGAAGGCACCTGGATGGGAAGGGGGAGTAGGGTACCGTGGGAAAATGAGCTTGGTGCTTGTAACCATGCTCTGTAGGTTGTGGCATGTGGCGCAAATAAGCAGTGGGAGATATTGGTCTACAGAACTCCTTACAAAAACACTTCCTTTAAATCCAGTTAAAAGAACTTAATGATAAAGTAGATTTCCAGGTGTGTCTACAAGCTATCCCTCTACTACTCCCAGGCTTTCTTTAGTAGTGGCAATGATGGCTGTATAAATTAGCATTTTCAAAGTATTTCTACTTGCAGAAATTCCAGATAGGTGTTTATCAGGATTTGATTGATAGACTCCAAGAAATATAGCATTTATATGGTTATGAGCATTTTTTCTCCACTACTTAGAGCCTTACAGTGGCTTCCTATTGAACTCAGGTAAATTTCAAACTCCACTAACATGGCTTCCGTGTTCCAGAGGATATACCCCATGTTTACCTGCAGGTGATCTATAATAATGCTGAAATAAAACGCTGTTGTAGTGTGCTTTTTCCTTATTTAGCTTGTGTCTATGGGGACTATGTATAGTAAACATTCTTCTATGCAAACAAACATTTTATTTGTGATTCTGTTTTATTATTTTGTATTTATTTATTTACTTTTAAAATAAATTTATTTATTTTATTTATTTATTTTTGGCTGTGTTGGGTCTTCATTGCTGCGTGCAGGCTTTCTCTAGTTGTGGTGAGCAGAGGCTAGTTTTCATTGCAGTGTACGGGATTCTCATTACAGTGGCTTCTCTTGTTGCAGAACACAGGCTCTCGGCACGCGGACTTCAGTAAATGTGGCACACGGGCTCAGTAGTTGTGGCTTGCGGGGTCTAGAGCGCAGGCTCAGTAGTTATGGCGCATGGGCTTAGTTGCTCCACGGCATGTGGGATCTTTCTGGAAAAGGGCTTGAACCCGTGTTCCCTGAATTGGCAGGCGGATTCTTAACCGCTGAGGCACCAGGGAAGTCCCCTGTTTTATTTTTTAATTTTTAAATTTTTTGGCCATGTCACACAGCATGTGGGATCTTATAGTTCCCCGACCAGGGATCGAATCTGCACCCCCCGCATTGGAAGCATGGAGTCTTAACCACTGGACTGCCAGGGAAGTCCAACAAACATTTTTATAGCAACACCTTAAATGGCTTTGAGGTATTTTATCATATGCGTGTGCCATCATCTATTGCTGGACAGTTAGATAGATTCCAATCTTTTAAATTGAATACTTTTGTAGATAAGATTTTGTTTACATCTTTAATCATTTCCTTAGGATAAATTAATATTATTAATTTATTAAGTAGAATTACTAGACTAAGAGGTGTGCATATTTTAAGGCTCTCAGAAAGGATATACAAATTTTTATATCCACGAACAGTATTTGAGACTGTCCATTTTCTGATTCCTTGAATAAACCTGATTTTTTTTTTTTTTTTTTTTTTTTTTTTTGCGGTACGCGGGCCTCTCACCGCCGTGGCCTCTCCCGTTACGGAGCACAGGCTCCGGACGCGCAGGCCCAGCGGCCATGGCTCACGGGCCCAGCCGCTCGGCGGCATGTGGGATCTTCCCAGACCGGGGCACGAACCCGCGTCCCCTGCATCGGCAGGCGGACTCCCAACCACTGCGCCACCAGGGAAGCCCATAAACCTGATTTTTATCTTTGTCTTGGATAATTTGAAAGGTGAGAAATGATATCTTTTTTACTTTACATTTCTTTGATAACTAATCCAGCTTAAATCTTCTTTTTGTTATTTTTGGTTATTGGTAATTCCTCTGTGAATTGCTTGGTCTTGACCACTACTGGGGAATCCATCATTTTTCTTATTGCTTTTTGTGAGCTCTTTATATAAAAAGACATCAGTATTAAATTTCCCGCATTTATAAACTTCCATAGACTTTGCTAGATAGAGCAAATAAAACATGTTAAAAGTATGATGGGAAAATGTTTTCTTTTGAGTTGGCTGGTTATCTAAGGACCAACAATCGTTTATACATGGCAGAATAATATAGTAGCTGTTTTCATCAGGATCCTGGCAGGAAAGAGATGGCAGGGTCAAATTAGGTAAACTGGGGAAAGTTTAGTAATGGTACTACTTACAAAAGTTTGGATAGAATGTAGGGAAATACAAAGGATAGTAGACATGTACTCAGAAATGTACTTAGTAACACATGCCCTGATCACTCTTGGACCCTTGGACCTCCTCACCCTTGGACCAATACTCTGTCCCTTTCCTGAAAGGGTAAAGTTACCCTGAAAGGGTGAAGGAAAGGACAGATACAACAACCCTGAAAGAGAGTGTTATTTGGAAAGGACCACCTCTGTTGGGGGATGTAGCCATTCCAGGACCCCACAAGGGAGGCAAGGTACTAAATATCCCAATTTTATTCTCTTCCCTCCCTGCATTGACAACACCCAACTGGAAACCAGTCGGAAAGAAAGGTTTTGATGTAGTCCATATAGGGCAGCCTCTCAGAGTACCAAGCAAGATCAAAAGAGTAGAGTATAATCTGTAGGGACAGATGGTTTCAGCACAATGGAATATGACTGTGATTCTGGAACTGGTCTCAAGAAGGCTCAGTTCCCCAGCTTTGCCACTTAGCTGCTATGTAACATTTGTGACCCTCATCTGTAACATGAGGATCACCATAGTCCCCGCCTCAGGTGGTGATTGTGATAGTTGAAGGAGTTAAAGCGCTTGGTATTATCTTGGCATGTAGTGTATATAGTGTATACGTGGTTGAGGGTCTGAGGAACCTGAGATGTTTCCTTTGGTGGTTTTCTTTCTCTTTCCCTTTTCCCCCTCCTTTAATAATCCCCACTTCTAGCCTAGCCTGGTTGCTGGTTGAGATTTGGCTGGGCATCTGGAGTGTAAATCATCAGGGCCCAACCCTATTTGGTTCCTCAGCCCGCAGCTGGATAGTTCATGGCAGTGGGCGCCCACCATCCAGACAGAGCTGCATATCACCCTGTTGATCCTCTGACTACTGATCCAGGGGAAGCTCTGGGTACCCTGTGCCATGTCCCCAGATATTTTATCATATTCTTCCAGCCTAGGCACTTTCCAGCTGTGGTACACTGAGGAAATCTTTCCCGGAGATGCTTTCACTTGCTTAGAGAAATTATGAAATAAAATAAATACATCCCCCCAAATGAATTTTTTTCTTATTCTCACAATAACCATATGAGGTGAGTCTTTAGCAGCTATCCACAGACTTTTGTTTCAATGTTTGCTTTCTAGATAAAAATAAAACAAAATCATCAACCCCCCAAAATCTATAAGCGGAGAGGTTTGTGTATTGAATATTCATGAACATATAGAGTTGTATGTACTCCAGATCTTCTAGGCAGTAATTTGCAACAAAGTGTATCTTCTTTTGAAACATTAGTAGAAGAACTTCACAATCAAAACTAGAAGAAAATTTGAAGAATACAATTATATGCAAAAATTACTTCCTGGGAGCTTTTAGTTTTTTTGTGTGTTTGGTTTCCTGATTTTACTGTTGCTTATTACTTTCTGAATGAAGTGACAATAATTCTATATACAATTACTAGCATTTTAATACTCACTAAGAGGTGTGAAATTGCCACATTTGTGTTTATTGGTGTTAATCCAGGACATTAATAGCTGGCCTGATTTGGTATTGGAAAGGAATAAATTCTGCCTGATGAATATGAACAAAATGTGACCATGGATGTGATGAGACATTCTCTCCATCTGCTCAGAAGCAACCTGAGTTCTTATGGATGAGCTTCCAATATTTTTAGAGGATTGGTAAAAAGAACTGTTAAGTTGGGTAGAGTATACTGTATTTTAATGACTTAGAATAAATATTAGACCTATAGTTCTGGCACATCTGTTACACAGTAGGAAATGTAAATCATATAGGTGGCATTACTAATTAAGTTATTTTTAGCTTTAAAATTTAATAATGTTTCCAATTTGAGTCCAGTGATTTCAGAACTCAGAAAGAAGTGTAGTAGATCAAGGTAGGCTTTGAAAAATTGAGTATCTGTCCAGATCGGTCTCTAGTGGTGTATTGGAGCCAGCTCATGCTGGCCTGTGAAAGACAACTGTTATATTTTCAGGAATTTTGTGAGCCAGTTGTTAAACAGCCACTGTTAAGGATTAAATTATATAATCCTATAAGTATATAAATTATACTAAAGAATAAAGATAATACATACTCAAAACTTACTACTTCCTAAATATTTTGCTACACTTTTTTTTTTTTTTTTTTTGTGGTGCGCGGGCCTCTCACTGCTGTGGTCTCTCCCGTTGCGGAGCACAGGCTCCGGATGCACAGGCTCAGCGGCCATGGCTCACGGGCCCAGCCACTCCGCAGCATGTGGGATCTTCCCGGACCAGGGCACGAACCCATGTCCCCTTCGTCGGCAGGCGGACTCTCAACCACTGCACCACCAGGGAAGCCCTGCTACACTTTTTAAATTACGCTCTTGGGGTTATTTATATCTATCTGCTTGGTGGAAATACTATATGATGATATAGTGTATCTTTTCCAAACTCTGCATTCAGTGACATCGTGTTGAAACTGGAGAGAGTATTTATACTGGAGAGAGTATTTATACCACAGAGTCAGCAAATGCTAAAAGTCAGGATTTCATTTATTGTCTTGTTGACTGTCTAGACTTGAGAAAGTGATTTTAAGTATAATGTAGATTAAACTTAAAAGTGTGTTGTCTCTATAGGTGTTGTATTGTGAATAGTGCAAAGAAATGAAGAAATACTCTTCCAATATTCAAAAAATATTATATGATTCTACAAGGAAATCACTTATGTCATTGACAAACAGGTAAAGTTCCGACTTGCATCTTCGTTATTTCACTTTCATCTTACTTGTTAACATAAATGAAAATATCAACCAACATTTAGTCAGCATGTTTGTCAATGGCATGAATGAGTTTTTGGTGAATCAGAGAGTACTGGAACATGTATTTGTAGTCTGATTTTGTAACACCATTTTTGGTAATGGAAACACAGTAGACTTTGTAAGAAATAGTAAATCACAGTTACAGGTTTACAGAATTTTGAATAAATAGTTTTGCATATTTTGTTCTACATATTTGTAAGCCGTGTTACAGTTCTTTCTGTCTGTGTATAATAAATATATGTATGCATATATTTGCATACTTTTTTCTCCAGAGAGCTGGTCATTAAGCTTTTACCAGCACACAGTTGATTGGATATTATTAGTTCTAAAAACAAGTCTGAAAAACTCTGCATCTTGGTTCCCAACATATTAGCTTTAGGTGTGTGGGGACCCACAAAGAGGTAAGAGGTTTTATGAAGAACCATCAGAAGCATCATGAAGACTTTTAGAAAGGATTACTGTAGTAGCATTTTGTATTCAATACCAATTTATTATTGTTTTTCTTAAGAAGCTGTTTATGAATTACTCGTAGTACTTAGATTTCTCTGGATAGTAAAATTAAAGTGAAATTATAGCAAGTTTAGACCAATATAGCCTTTCTACCCAATCATTTAGTGTTTTAGGTTAATGTTTCTCTGCACAAGGAAGTTAAGAAATATTAAAATCATGGATGTTGCCTATTAGATTCCATAGCTGCATTATAGTCATATATACTTAAATAGATTAGATATAGGTACAGATTTAAACATAGATGTATAGGTATATGTAGGTAGACCAAAATGACATACATAGTATGCTCTTAAAAGTGAAGAACATTCCGTTTTAGATGCCACCCTGTTTAGAAAGTGAAGGACCGCAGCATGTTCAGGTGAGAGTGCCCTGGAAGAGAAAAGGATTCACAATCACATCACACAAGGGCTGAATAATGAAACAAAAGCCAACCTGCAGTAATGAAAACTTAGAAGGCCATGGGAGAGGCCTGCACATCTCAGAAGGTTTTTATAAAAGGTTGGAGAAAGACTGGGCTTATTCTGGGTGGTTTCAGAAGGTTTAACAAATCCCAGTGGATTTGTAGGGAGGTGGATTTGGCACAGTGTAAGAATAATTACCTAATAACTAGAACTGTCCAAAATTAAAATGTGTCTCCTAAAGAGGTGGTGATGTCCTTATCATTAGAAGTCCCCAAGCAGAGCTGAGAGTTGTTACAGATGGGATTCAGATGACCTTTGTGGTCACCTTTCCAATTCTGCAATTCTCTGAGTCACCTGACTTCTCATTTGTGTATTAAACCCAAAGCAGGAGCCAGTCCTTGCAACTGTGCTGGCTCATTTGAAAACTGGCTGAACATGTTGGTTCAGAAAGTTAAAAATTGAAATTAGTCTTTCAAATGTGATAGGTGAAATATACTTGTGATCATATACGACTTTTAAGTAAATGAATTCCGGTAAAATCACACTGGAAAAAAATCCCTCTACAAAGACATATTCTCTATAACAAAAATGTTTCTGTGTATTGGGGATAGTACATAGCACATAAGCCTTGTCATCTATTAATAGTAGATGACATATTGTATGCTTATATGATGTCCTGTGCTTGATAACAGATTCCTTCTTTGCCCATTCATTTCTCAATACAGTTATTTTACAGCTAAAAAAAAATGGGCAGGGCAGAGAAGAAACATTCAAAAACAATGTTTAAACTGAGTTGCCACTGGTATTTCAAGCTATTTCAATAAGTATCCACATGGAATTGCATAGGGCATGAGAATTGAGTGGGTTTTTTTCTTCTACTTTTAAAATACATTATACCCTCCAGCGGCCAATTATCCCCCCAAATCAGTGTTTTACTTGAAAAAGTTCATAGATCAAATGAACAGAAATGAATCTTGACTGGCACTCTGGAATATTATTATATTTGTCATGTAGCTATATAATAACTAGATATTGAAAGGATCTGTGTTGATTAGCAATGCTCATCAAAATTCTAAAGTTCCTCTTCCCCAGAGAAAAGATACTGCCATCTTAATCTATTATGGATTAGATGTTTATATTTTTAACCCCCTAATTAACTATTCTTGATATTTACAAGACAGTTGAAATTTTTAAATTTTGATTTTATTCTTACAGGGAAAAAATTATTTCCAGGGATCAGAAAACTCACATGAATATCCTAGTTTTATCCTTGAGCCAGTTTGGGATATAAATTACAAAGAAACACAAGAAATAAAAAGAAACATGGGGAAAACTTTTGAAGTATATCATTGTCTTGAATTTAAATTCAGGAACGTGTCTCTTGGTACCCATTTTACGAAACTTATATCACCATGGTTTGCAAAACAATGAAAGCAGAGAAAATGTGCTCTTGGTTTAGCTTAGGTTTAATTTAATATTTTAAGCATCGGGAATAGAAAAGAGACACAACTTTAAGTGAAATGAATAGGTAGAATTAAAAAAAGACACCACCAAATAATCTTTCCCTGGGCTAAGAGTTGCTGTCTCAGAGGTTCATGGCCGCATGAGCCCAGGCTACTCTTTGAGGCAGCCCATTAAGGGGAAAATTTAGCTCATGTTTTCTCCTCAATCAGAATAAAAAGGGAGGAGAATATTCAAGGAGAGAATAGAAGATTTTTCTTAAAGTTATAGAAAGGAAACAAGAGCTTAAGTGAGTCAAGGTAAAATGACCTGGCTACTTCCCCAGTCAACTCACAAATGAGGTAGAAATTGAGGGCAAACTGGCTGTGATATTATTGCATCTCTCATCCTAGATTTGTTTCTTTTCATTGCAAATTTGCTATTCAGGGACTGGACCTCAGAGACAGTTCATCTCTACTTTCTATAACCTAAGAAAGTGCCTCATTTCAATAAAATCCACCCTAGATCAAAATCATCTGTGAAATAAGCTTATAATGGAGATTCACCAAAACACGTTTGCTTCCAACATGGTGCATTGTGGTTGGTCACAGGCTGACTGAAGGTGACCAAGTGTAGAGAATGGAGCACAAGCACCCATTATCAGGAAAAAAAATTCCAGGAAAATGCCCCTCTGGCTCAGTCCCCAGAATACTTTTGATATGTAGTGGTCAGTGGATTGTACGTCTTAAGAAAAAGTTTAATAAGACGCTAATTTGGGGTCCACCAGGATGCTAGACTATAAGTTCTACAGAAATGCATGAATGCCTCAGTATGTAGGTAAACATATATTGAATATGGATGTGAAATTGCATAGAAAAATACCTAGATCTCTCCCTCCCTCCCTCCCTCTCTCTCTCTCCCTCTCTCTCTCTCTCTCTCTCTCACACACACACACACACACACACACACAAATAAACATTACAGAGGAAGTGATTGGGTGAAGCCAAATTTCTTTGTCACTTTTGTCATCATGAACAGCCAAGTGATGGTGATCGTGGCGGTGGCCGTGATTATCACCTTTCATCTGATAGTAAAAATCTTATCCATCTTAGAGTGATTTAAATAAGAGGTGAGCTCATTCATCTATTCTGAAGGGTTAGAATGAATATTTGACTGTAGGAATTTAGCATGTACCCTTCATGGGTCAATGGATAGGTGAGTCTTAAAGCCTCTTTAGGTGGAGATTATTCTAATAGAAACCTCCTCCAGACCCCTGCCTTTCAAAGGCCCAAAGCAATATTCCGTATTTCTTAGAAGAAATAAGGTCAAATGTGGGGAAAGTGCAGGTAAACAGTATCATTCACATGGAAATCATCACCTCAAGTTACCGAAAAGGTGATTTTTCTTGAAAAAAAAAGGAGATAGAACTGATTTTGATGGAATTAAAGGCAAGGAATTTCATTAAAAAAAATGTTGTTGGCAAGATGCCGAATTAGTTTTTATGCTATTAAAGTGAAGTTATTAAACCTTACAGCAAATGAAGATTATTGTCCTTGTTTAATAATAATTTTTTTGTGCCATGAATGCTGTGCTGCTAATTGGAGAAATTCCCAATGTATCTTAGCTGAAGAGGAATTTTAAATTTTATAGAAGATATGTAACAAATTACCTAAGTACTTATGTGAGTACATATGCAGATAGCTAGGTAGATAGACGTGTGTGTATTTGTGTTTGAGTTATATGCCTGTACTCCTTTGATTTACCCAGGTATAAATTATAGTGATTTAGGTGGCTAAAATACGTGACATATTAGTAGTTAAAATACATGTAATTAACAGTTTATGTTCCCTGTTGTGAAAAGAGAGAAGAGATACCCCCAGTATCAGGTAGACATGGAAAGCAAACCTTCAGGATTGTTGGCCTTACTCTTCATTCACAGACAAGAACTATGAGACCAGATTGGATCTCATGACTGCAGCCACTGAGGGGAAGCCAGACCCAACGGAGGTCTCCTGACTTTCTGTCCAGCATTCTTCAGATCTTAGTTAATTATGTGGTGAGGTGTCAGGAGGTGTGATAAGAAACCCTATCTTTCTTCTTGATAAACTTCAATTTCTTTTCATCCTCTTATTAAATCTCAGCTTTCCTCAAAACCTTCAAAGCTTTTTCAATGTGCCTTCAATTTACATTTCTTTTCATTCCTCCTCTGCTCCTTGTTTTCCAATATTTGGGGCCCCAAAGAGGCAGCACCAGTTAGAAGTCTCTCCTTGCACCTCTGTAGAATCTGTTCCTCCACCTCCCACCGAGATTCCGCATCTGTAACAGCCAGACCAGGGCTTGCTTAATCCACGTGGATATCTTAGAAGTGAGAGGAAAAACTTTTCTGTATTTACCGAGATGGAAATCAAGTTGTGTTTTGAGGACATGTAATTGTTGATCAACTTGAAGCTCCCTGAACTCAGGTGTCAGGCTTGTTTGTTTTCCACATGCCACCATTTTTTTTTTTTTAATTGAAGTATAGTTGCTTTACAATGTTGTGCTAGTTTCAGGTGTACAGCAGAGTGATTCAGTTATACATATATATATATATTTTTCAGATTCTTTTCCCTTATAGTTTATTACCAAATACTGAGTATAGTTCCCTGTGCTATACAGTAGGTTCTTGCTGGTTATCTATTTTACATGCAGTAGTGTGTTTATGTTAATCCCAAACTCCTAACTTATTCCTCCACCCACTTTTCCCCAGCGGTAACCATAAGTTAGTTTTCTAAGTCTGTGAGTCTGTTTCTGTTTTGTAAATAAGTTCATTTGTACCATATTTTTAGATTGCACATAAAAGCGATAGCATATGATATTTGTCTTTCTCTGTCTGGCTTACTTCACTAAGTATGATAATCTGTAGGTCCATCCATGTTGCTGCAAATGGCACTATTCATTCTTTTTATGGCTGAGTAATAGTCCATTGTATATATCTACCACATCTTCAGATGCCACAGTTTTAACATGGAGAAGAATGAGAGCATGTGACAAAAGTATTGAATAAATGAAGAAAGATCTCTTTTCTAAAAAGGTACCTTCTCTTTGTATAATGTAGGTATGTAGCTCTAGCAGTAGCTGTCCTTACCTGGATTATGGAAGCATTTATTTGATTATAGACCAAATTCAACTCTGAGCACTTGTTCCCCTTTACACATGAGAAAGTAAGAGATTGTTCTGAGGTTAAGTAATTCGTTCACTGTCTTACAGTGAATTGGGGCACATCTACTCAGCAGATCTGCATCTGGGTATTATCTTGGCACTGAGACACTCAGAGCTAGCTCTAATTCAATGTGGGAAGCGAGTTATTATTATCATTATCGCTGTCATTTTGTTTATTGAGCATTTATTGTTTACTGAGCATTTATGAGGTGCCAGGCACTTTGCTAAGCACTTTACATATATAACCTCATTTAATATCGTGACTCTTTGAAGTGGATGTCATCCCTGTTTTGCAGATGAGAAAATGAAGAGATGGGCTGTTTAATATTACACAACCCATAAATGAGAACAGAACCTGCTGTGCGGCTAAATTCCAGAGGGCCATAACTGGTGCATCTCTTGCTGAAATAATGGCCAGGAGGAATCAGAAACCCAAGCTAGGAAGGCTCAGTGAGAACAAACTATCAGGGCTGCCAAGGAAGCAAAAAGGCTATGCAAGCATCTAAAAAGATGGCAATGGCTGCTGCAAAGGTTCCCACAAAGGCAGCACCTAAGCAAAAGATTGTGAGGCCCGTGAAAGTTTCTGCTTCCCAAGATGGTGGAAAACACTAAGTTGGCAGATTGGATTTTTAAAATAAAGATCTGAGTATAATTAAAAAAACTGAAATAAAATAAACAAACAATATCAATAAATGAGGAAAGTAGCATTTGAACCCAGGTCACTCTAGTCCCCAAAGCCTTTCTCTTAGCCACTAAACTGCTGATCTGAATAAGCACTCTAACTGGATGTTTGGTGCTTTTCACTCTCCACAGCCCTAAGCCTGTCTCTTCTTCCAGAATATCTTTACCTCTTCCCTCCAGTGTCAGATACCTTGATAATCTCCCTCCAAATAAAAATCTTCAGATTTTTCATTTACACCCATATTTTTATATGACACCTCCTAAGAGTATTTGCACATCAAGGAGAAAAAGTCTTAGGCCAAAAAAAAAAAAAAAATTAAAAACTAGAAATAGAATTTTAGGAAGGAGTTGTAGAGGTCCAGGGGTGAATTAGGGCCCATTCTGATTTCTCTGAAATGACATTATGCTGTGGTTACCGTCTTATTTGTATGTTGAACTTGAGAAAACTCCCTTTTTTGAAGTGAATTACCGCCAGGAGGCCCATATATTCAGTCACATATCAATTTTGTGCATTTTGAAAGATAGGCTTGTTTCAAGAGAATTCAGCAGTGTGTACCCAGAAAATTACTTAATAGCAAATAAACTATTGCTTCACTTGTTATATAATACATTCTTATGATAATAAATCTGTGTAGTTGCTGGAAGCTTGAGCTTGGGGTGTGGAGCAGCAGAGAAATAAACATAAATGACTTACAAGGAAGGACAAACTTGAGTTACCAAATCATCCTCCCCCAGAAACCAAGTCCTAAATTGATACCCCCAGGGGAGAGATTAAACAAACAAACAAACAAAAGCAAATAAAAACACCATAGCAGACTTTTGGTTAAACACAGGAGATTGAACACATGCATTTCTCTCTACTCACAACCCAAACACAATAATCATAACCACAGAGGAATTTTAAAAGGTATAAAGAGGAGCCGGGAAGAGATGGTCCTGAACAGGATATGTCAACAAGTTTTTAGAAGAGGGGAAATGGATGAGTAATAACTGATGTAACTGAATAGAGAGAGGTGAGCCCTTGCTGCCCTCAGGAGGGCAGCCAGTCCACACACCAGAGCTCCTGGTCCTCTCCGGAACTGGGGATACCTAGTCTCTCTGCACAGGTTGTGTCAGGGAAACAAGAGGATTGGTTGAAATCGTATAAAGAGCAGTTAGAGCTCCAAGACCTTTTCTGCATCCCCATTAGAAGGTGCATGATTCTCCCTGACCCAATGGAGACAGCACTCTCTGGAGAAACTGAAACAGAGAGGTTCCAGTGTCAGGGACACCCAGACCAGCAAGGGGGCAACCCAGAGGTCTGAAGACAAAGGCAAAGACTCAGTGCCTTTGCCGAGATGTACAGAAGTTGGACCCTCAATTCCCATTCCCTGCTCAGCCCCTAGAACACTGGTAGTTTGTCTTACCTGCTTATACCACCATCACCACCACCACATTCTCCCTCAAACAGAAAATTAGAGGAATCTTCTCTAGAGAAATGGTATGGTCCAGTGGAAGAGACCCACATTGAGTGTTCCTCAGCAAATGACTGATTCTCAAGCCTAATAAATCATAAGTCGATAAAATCCACCATTGCATAGAGGGTCCAATCAGAATTTTATTGCCCTACTTTGGAATAACTACTGATAGCCAAGGATTACCTACGATTTGAGGAAAACCTACAATATGAAAGACAGATAATAAAGAAATAGGCTTTGGAGGAGGAACTCTGGAAAAATAGAAGCAATGCACAGAATAAGATAAAACTTGAAGAAAAGAATAATCCCCTCAGCAATCTAAGATACTACAATTATGAAACAAGAGAAGGATGCTACAGAAAAAGGATATTCAGAGATCAAGAGAGAGCTTTTGGAAATTAAAAAAAAATAAGATAGCAGAAATAAAAAATTCAATAGAAGGTTTGGAAGAGATAATTGAAATCTATCAGTCATTTTCAGAAAAATACAGAGATTGAACATAGGATAGAAAAGTTGAAAATTAGAGGGTAGAACTAGGAAATTCACTATCTAACTAATAGGAGTAGTAGAAGAATGATGCAGAAAATGGAAGGGAGGGAATTATCAGAGAAATAGCACAAAACAATTTCCCATAAATGAAGGACATGAGCTTCTAGATAAAAAGATCAAAAAGCCCGCTGCATACCTTGAATACAAAGAATGACAAAAGATCGTGGAGTTATGAAAATTTAGAACATTCTAAACATTTTCAGCAACAACAGAAGGGCACATATCAAAAATTGAGATGGTATTAATTTTCTCAATTTAACTTGAGAAGTTAGAAGACAATACAGCAATGCTTAGAATTCTATGAGGTAAGTGATAGTTTTCATTCTCTCGTGTTCAACTTTCGAAAAATGCATCTCCCATACATTGCTTCTTGGGAAGTTAGTGGAGGATGTGCTCCATGAAAATGAAAGGATAAACCAAGAAAGAAGAACTGAGAGCCATAAGGGGCTGCAACGTGGGAGAGAGGTGGAGGGAATTCCAGGAGGATGGTAAACAAGGCCTGGAGAACCAGGCAGTTCTGTTTGGAACAAGAGAATGCTGGGGTGTCCAGGGCTGTCCCTAGAGTTTAAATGCCTGTTAGATGCCTGATATGTTCAACAGTGTTGAGGGCTTTTTACAGAGTTTGGGAGAGGAAAAAGTGATCCGCAGATAGAGAATTACTAAGTACCTAGTCAAGGCAGTGATTAATTATCAGAAAAGTTTTAAGAAATAATTAAACCTAATAATTGCACACTATCTCAATTGTGAACAAGGACATGATAATATAATGTAAACATCAAAGACTGATTTATTCAAAGGCAGTGATGTCATTATTTTGGGAGGGGGGCAAAAAGAAGGATGGGGAGGGGAGGAAAGAAAACGGGAGAGAGAACTAAGTTCTCATGTTCTAAATGAGAAAGCTATAAATAATGGCTAAAATAAGAAATCAAGAAATAGAATGGTGAGCATATTATTTAGAAATATGGGTGTGGAGGGGAACTAAGGAGTAAAGGAGGGGGCAGGAGAAGCAGTTTTTCCTATAAGCTTTGTATTTCTTGACTTAAAAAAATCTGCTGGTATATTACTTTAGTAAAAATTAAAAATGAGTTTAAAAACCTGAAAATCTGATCTACATAAAAAGTACTCTTATTTAAGACCTAAAATAAATTAATGGTGGCTTTTGTTCCTTATGCTATAATTTCTCCATTTGGTAAAAATAAATGTCATAAATGGTTCAAATACAAGGCAATGTGTTGAAACCAAGGGCTTGAAATTCATAAAAGAGGAAGGAGTCTGTGATGAATTGAAGATCTTAGATGAGGGGAGCAAAAGGCCCTTATTTGATGCTGTTTGAAATGGTGTGAAATAAAAGTTAAGGTGCTGCGTGGTAAGGAGAAATTATAAACCAGCACTTCTCTACAAGAGCTTGACAAGCATCTCACCATTTACTGACCAGAAGCCCGTTAATTCCATGGGTATGATAATATTTATCAAACAAATTCAGTACTATATGAAACTTCATATATCTGACTTTATAATGCCCTGTATACTTAAAATAATTACTTATAACACAGGAATAAGACCCCAGCCAATGCAACAGACCTCCATCTTTCATGAAAATTCATACTTTTAATAAAAAGCAACACAATATTACACATAATATATTTCTGACTATTATGTTAATCTGTTGAGCAATAAAATATTCTTCTTTTTTTGTAGCTATTCCTGACAGAAATAGATGGAGAGAAACCCAAATTTTCTAATTTATTGACTCAACTCAGCAAGGTGCCTTTTATATTAAAAATATTTCTATCCCATTCTTTCTATTTCATTTTTAAAATGTTGATTTTCATCCAGAGTCTTGAAATCAATCTACGTGGATTAATGACAGCATTTATTTTAAAAAATGGAATGAAATAGAATATTGCAGAACATTATGGAATGGAGTAGAGTATTTGTGACTCATATTTGAAAAACACCGCACAGTTTCATATTGCTTCCTTAATAGAAACCCTATCCCTTTCACTGTACTTTTCAAAAGCCTCATCCCCAGTAGAATCTGATACAGGAGTGCCAAGAGTGGTAAGGATTACATCAACTAGAGAAATTTTGCTCGACAGAATTTCTAGCCAACTTGCAAGATTCCTCTAGGCTACTTAGCTATTTTTTCAATCCCTTTAAAATGTTTTTTAACCATGATCCATAGTGAAAAAATGTCAGTATGCAAAGAATGTAAGTAAGGGCAGTTACTGTTCTGTAAAACTTTTGTTTCACTGATAGGTAAATAGGTAGGTAGATAGATAGATAGATAGATAAACTTGGGCAAGTTACTTATCCTTTGTGAACCTCGATTTCCTCATTTGTTAAATGATAATATCATCCTCATGTGATTCTTTCCAGGATTAAATGTGATCATCCCTGTTATACATTTCCCAGTTCAGTTCATAGCAGAGAGAAAACCCTCAGTAGAGGCTGGCTCTCATTGTCAAAGGTTTTCTCTCACCCAGACTTGTCTGTCTCACCAGAATTCTTTGCTAAGTGGCCTAGTTAAGCCTGGTGATTTATAAATGATTTTCCCAACTGGTTAGGAAAGATAGGTCAATATTTCTCTGTAAAAACATGTACTTCTCATTATTCTTCCTCATTCATTACCTTATATTGATAATATGTTTGCTGTTTTCTTATTTAGTTTATGCATTGGGCTAGTGTATCTTTGGTCAAAAGTTTGTACGTCCACCCAAGAGGAAAAATTTAATGTGCATTAACTTAGCTTATATGGTGCCATATAGATACATATTTAACAATCAGGTTTAGGTAGTGGTGGTGATCACTGATGATATCCTGAGGGTAAGTGATCTGATTCCATTCCCGTTTTCCTGCCTAATTTGTAATGGAATCTTAAGCCTATCATTTGAGCCTTTTGGCAAATATCTGTTTTATGAAATGTGTATAGTACATATATTTTGCAGAAAGATCCTACACTTCCTGAAAGTTGTACTGCAACCTCCTTTTAAGTCATGAACTTCCCTTGTGTGTTTAGAATGTGGCTAATTTTTACAATTCATAGGGTTTGCAAGTACTGGAACTTGGGCACAGCACGAGGAACAAGCATGACCTAGTGGGAAAAGCGCGTGCCCTGGAGCAGGCAGAGCTCCACTCAGAAGCTAGCTCCGCCGCCCACACTGCGTCCTGGTGCAAGCTAACCTCTAAAGAGACTCAGTTTGCCTGGCACTTGAATGGGCACGTTCATAGTCCACTGTGTGAAAGTTTGTAAAGTATTTAGCACAAGGTCCCCTGCAGAATAAGCAAAGTAGCTTTAAGGAGAGAGCTTGAAATGTACGTTAAACTGGGAGAGGGAGGGAATCTAAGGAAGCAAAGAGATATTGCCTTTCCCGGAGGCTCTGTTTTTTTTTTTTTCTTTATTTTAAACTGACCACTTCTATCTCAACTTGCTTGCTGATTGGGGTTCAGCTAGAAGCCTAAACTGGGGAGGTCATATACACAGATGCCTCTTAATGTTCCACCAGTACGAGCTGTGTGATCTGGGCAAGTTATATACTTAATTTCTCTAAGTTTCCTCACATGTAAGTACTGAACCACGTTCAGTTATTGTGCAGATGAGAGCTGATGTGCATACATCAGCTGTCATGATGACAGACAAACATAGTAGGTCCTCAGTAAGTGCTAAAATTATGCAAATAGATTATCCGGACAATGGAAACCATCGTTTGGTCGTGCTATATGTAATGTGCACTTGCTCTTTGTCAGCCTGCTTTCCTGTGACAGGGATACATGTTTCCCAGCCCCTGGGGACCACAACTGGATGGTTGGTTCCTTTGTCAGAGAAATAGGAAAATCCCAAGCACAGACATAAGTTAATAACCAAGGAATCAAGTGTTCAGAAAGTTGGTAGGAAGTAGAACACTTGTTTGATTAGATGCTTGTGGGAAAAAAAAAAAAAACCACCTTCAATTTTCTTTGCTTTGGACCTAAATTAAAACATCCCCTCCTAAAAAATGTAGTTCCTTCTGGTTAAGTGCAATTTTCTCAAATATTAGAAAATCAATTGCTTGTGAATTTGGGGGCATTTTCAAAACTTTTGTGGATTTTCCTTTATTGTCCTTTTTGGCTTGACCAGGATTTGAAATACAGTACCATTTCTATTATCTCTTGCTCATTTTCAGAATGTCTTGGGTATTTCTAAGGCATGTATTTTGATTGTACTGCCTCATAGCAATGATTGCTCAATTTCTTGGAGAGTTTTAGCGTTCCTTGATGTTTATTTTAGTTTTTATTCTTTTTTAAAATTTATGGTATATATACTGACATTTCAACAACTTCACATATATCAAGAAGAAAAAAAATCAAGTAACTTGTTTTAAAATCTGTAAATTAAAAATAAGTATTTCTACACATACCTGTGATATAGATTACATTGCATCTATGCACACCCATGTGACTATACATGGGTAGGAAACCAAAAATGATCTTCACCCCTATATGACCTTACTCTGCCTTTATTTCCTCATCTAAAGAGTAGGCTTTTCCTGACTTATGCTTGTGCACATCTGGTGCAGATTAATGAGTTAACATCTATGGCACGTTTTATCTGAACACTTCGGGTAATAAGGGCAGTGGAAAAGAACACTTCAATTCTTGGCTAGTTTGCTACGAAATTGAGTTTGCTAGTAAATTTTCACCAATACGGAAATTCTGTTTATCTTTGCACATTTTCAGAAATGAAAATGAAGAGGTAGTGTTTGGTGATCAACAGCTCTACTTTTTATGAAATAACTAGTCTTGAAATAAATAAGAATAACTTCCCAGACAGTGTGAAGACTATTACTGTCATCATTCTGATGACAACAGTACTAGCTTATGAGACATACTGGAGAGTATAATTCTCAAATGTTCTCCTACACAGTACTAGGGGCTCATTTCACAGAAGCAGATTAAAAATAAATAGCACTGGGCTTCCCTGGTGGCACAGTAGTTAAGAATCCACCTGCCAATGCAGGGGACACAGGTTCGAGACCTGGTCCGGAAAGATCCCACATGCCCCAGAGCAACTAAACCCATGCGCCACAACTACTGAGCCTGTGCTCGAGAGCCCACAAGCCACAACTACTGAGCCCACGTGCCTTGAGCCTGTGCTCCGCAACAAGAGAAGCCACTGCAGTGAGAAGCCTGTGCACTGCAACGAAGAGTAGCCCCTGCTCACCACAACTAGAGAAAGCCTGCACACAGCAACGAAGACCCAATGCAGCCAAACATAAAAATAATAAATAAATTTTTTAAAAAATTAAAAAAAAAGATATATAATAAATAAATAGCACTAACAACCACAATAACCAAAAGCCCATTGATGACAACTGAGTCTTGTAGCAAAACCACTGCAAAGATGCAGTGGATACAAATCACGTGACTCGTAGAATAACTCAATAGTGGCCAAGATTCATCTAATAAGTTTTCCTGTCTCTCTCTGTAAAGCCAGATATATCTTCAGCAGTTGAATTTACATACATTTTGGTTGAAGCGATTGATAGAGGTATGGATACGTCCTTGGGTTTCTGGTCAGGCTTAATTTTTCTTTTTGTCCCTTTATATTTTCTTTGTATGTGTATATGTGCATAGAAGAAAGCAAAGTTGAGATTGCCTATGGAAACACTGATTTACCAAAATAATCCAAGTGCCTGTGAAGCCTCTAATATTAAATGTCTATTAAAACGTCTATGTATTATATAACTCATATAATATTATATAATTTATATAATATTTATAGATCCTGGGCCCTTATATGAAAATACTTAACACAATTCTCATTTTTTCCTTTCCCTTTAATTGCACTTCAGCTTCCATAGGAAATACTGTTTATTCACTTCACAAATGAAAAAAATACCATGCCTTTAGACTTGAAATCATGTCCCTACCTTGAAACTTAGGAAGCATATGCATGTGGGATAGGCACTTTTGTATCTGTGGCAGTGTGTTAGCAGAAAGATGCCTATACAGTTGGAATTCAATGTTAGATGGTATTTTTAAAGCTGAAATTAGATTCTCTGCTTTGATTATTCCATTGTGGGTCCCTAGTTATATTTTAGTGTCCTTCACCCTTTCCTCCTTTATTATTTATAACCCATACTCTTTGAGCAATGACCAGTACTAATCTGTAACCTTCTGTCCTTCTCCCTGATTCGCTGCCTTTTTTGAAACTCCAAGATTGAAGCATATATTCTGAGACTTTCTGTTAAAAAATATATTACTTTTTTTTATCATATTTCTGAGCCTGAAATGAGAGTCAGTCCTGTGTTTGCTTGTCTCATTCATTTTCAGCAGGCCAGCTTCAAAAGAGAGAGAGAAAGAAAGAGGAGGGTGAGAGAGAGAGAGAGAGAGAGAGAGAGGGAGAGAGAGAGAGAGGGAGAGAGAGAGAGCGCAAAAGTATAAAGAAGTCACACTTTTATATTCATTATGTTATAATATTTCTCACATGAGCACAGAGATATACTTTTGCATACACGTTTGTTAAAACATTTCTTTCTTTGCTATCTTGATTGCTAGATTAATGCATTGGGTCTTCCTTGCTTCCATTGTCTCACTTTTTTTTCTCCATCCACAGTAGCTGGACCTAAATAATAATGAAAACGAAGAATAGTAATTCATTTGTACTTGGTGTGCATTAAAAAGAAGTGGGGCAGAAAGCAGCATTAGTGGCAAATTCCCTGAGGACCCAAGATTCCCACTGGTTCCAGTCTCCTGAATGGTGCCTGTCCCTCCCACGCAGCTAATGACTCAAATGGGATCCATTGCCACCGGGAGCTTTTAATTTCTTTACCTGGTTCAGGTCGCTCTGATGCGATGCAAAGTGACAGCTTCCATTTCAGTCTGGCTCATTATCAGCTCTTACACCAGGCAGCCAGGACACACATCTTGATCTGCACGTTGGAACTAATCCTCTTCGTCGTGTAAACTGAATTTGGCCTAGGCTAAGGTATGTGGTATAATGTCATGTGGGCGTGTGTACAAACCATGTCATAGCCAAAGAAAAGGAAAGTGGAGGTGAGGCATGGATGCCTTAGGACTCCCAAATGGAAAAACTTCTGTTTGGTTCAAATTCACCACTTAGAGGGCGAGAAAGCTTCTGAGGAAGGTCCAGCTGTGAGACAGTGAAGGCAAACTTAAGATGTGGATCTGGAAATGGATGCAAAGCTCCTAGGCTCTCTCTGGTGTCTACTCTTGACCGTCATATTTGGCCATGAGTGCACAGACATTAAGTCAGATATTGGGTCAGTCCATGCCAGTTAGTATGTATCTTGAGTTTCTTTTACTTCTAGGAATGGCTGCATGAACAATGGCATGGTTCATGGATTTCTTCCAAGTTCAGTCTTTCTTTAGAAATAAAAGTTATCAAATCTGGCCTTAACTTTTCCTAAGCAGGCCTCAGCCAACAATTCAAACACAGTCCAAATTCTCAGTATTTTGATGATCTAGGCCCCATCACTTGAAAGCTAACCCTCTCTAACGCTGCATATGAGAAAGCTGAAACCCTTTGTGTGTATAATCTTTCTTAAACTTACACAGAGATATGTACACATAGCTATTTATAATCTATACCAAGGTATACTTACCTGCAAGGTGCTTATTGGTGTTGAGTGTAGATCAGTGGGCTAAAGAAATAGATGAAAGACTAAAACATAGGTGAAATATGTTTCATATATGCTTTCCTAGCACTGTCCAGTAGAAATTAAATGTGAGCCACATGTGTAATTTTAAATTTTCTAGTAAGCACACTTAAGAAGTAAAAAGAAACAGGTGAAATGAATTTTAATAATACGTTTTATTTAATCTCATATATATAAAATACTACCATTTCAACATGCACATTAAAATTATTTATGGGATAAGATTACAATTATTGGGATATTTTATAGTCTTCTTTTAGCCTTTGAAATCCAGTATGTCATTTACACTTAACAGCACGTTGCAGTCAGACGTGGCAGATCTTAAGTGCCCAGTATCCACCTGTGGCTTATGGCTGCTCTAACAGGCAGCACAGCTTTGGACAGACACAGTGGCTCATGACAGGTTAGGGTTCCCTTTACCAAAATGTGGCTATTTGAGAAATAATACAGAGGAATTATCTTGGTCTGTTCTGGCTGCTGTAACAAAATATCACAAACTAGTGGCTTTAAAAAAACTACAGATTCCACATATAAGTGATATCATACAGTATTTGTCTTTCTCTGTCTGACTTATTTCACTTAGGACAATGCCCTCCAAGGCCATCATATTGCTGCAAATGGCCAAATTTCGTTCTTTTTTATGGCTGAGTAGTATTCCACTGTATATATGTACCACATCTTCTTTATCCATTACTCTGCTGATGGCCATTTAGGTTGTTTCCATGTCTTGGCTATCTTGAATATTGCTGCTGTGAACAAAGGGGTGCGTTTATTTTTTCAAATTAGCGTTTTTGTTGTCTTTGGATATATACCCAGGGGTGGAATTGCTGGGTCATATGGTAGTTCTGCTTTTAGTGTTTTGAGAAACCTCCATACTGTTTTCCACGGTGGCTGCACCAGTTTACAACAAAATAGGGAATATAACAATAAAGAAGCAGCGTGTAAGCCAGAAAGAGAGTTCTCACCAGACCTAACCATGCTGATACC
This sequence comes from Phocoena sinus, assembly GCF_008692025.1. Lineage (NCBI taxonomy): Eukaryota > Metazoa > Chordata > Mammalia > Artiodactyla > Phocoenidae > Phocoena > Phocoena sinus. Next base: position 93,080,774 of record NC_045771.1, read on the forward strand.
CTGATCTTGGACTTTCAGCCTCCAGAACTATGAAAAAATAAACATCTGTTGTTTGAAAAAAAAAAAAAGAAGCAGCAGACTCACAGATACAGAGAACAAATTAGTGGTTTCCAGTGGGGGTGGGGATGTCGGGGGGGAGAATGGGAGGTGCAAACTGTTGGGTGTGAGATAGTCTCAAGGATTGTACAACATGTACAACATGGGGAATATAGCCAATATTTTGTAAAAACTGAAAATGGAGTGTAACCTTTAAAAATTGTGTAAATTTTTTTAAATTAAAAATAAAAAACCCACCCAGAAATATTATTTCTCACAGTTCTTGGAAGTCCGAGATCAGGGTGCCAGCCTGATTGGGTTCAAGCCCTCTTCTGGGTTGCACAGACAAACTCTCAAGTGCGTCCTGGCATGGTGAAAAGGGTGAGAGAGCTTTGGAGGTCTTTTTTATGAGAACATTAATCACATGAATGAGGACTCCACCCCCATGACCTAAGCACCTCCCAAATGCCCTGCCTCTTAATATCATCATATTAAGCATTAGGATGTCAACATAAGACTTTTGGGGGGAAACAAACATTCAGACCATAGCAGGGATCTTGATAGTATCTTGGTTTAGGCAAACAATATTCAATCGTTTATTGATGATTTTTATTTTCATTTTTTTTTTCGTTTACTCAGTATCCAGGGCTTATCATGTACTAGGCATGTAAGGAATGGAAGACACTATCTTGTAGGGTTGGGGATGGTGTATAAAAGTGTATAAAGTGTATAAAAGGAGGGCTTCCCTGGTGGCACAGTAGTTAAGAGTCTGCCTGCCAATGCTGGGGACAGGGGTTCAAGCCCTGGTCCGGGAAGATCCTACATACCATGGAGCAACTAAGCCCGTGCGCCACAACTACTGAGCCTGCGTTGTAGAGCCTGCGAGCCACAGCTACTGAGCCCGCGAGCCACAACTACTGAAGCCCCTGCGCCTAGAGCCTGTGCTCCGCAGCAAGAGAAGCCGCCTCAATGAGAAGCCCATGCACCGCAACAAAGAATAGCTCCCGCTCACCACAACTAGAGAAAGCCCACGTGCAGCAAAGACCCAACACAGTCAAAAATAAATAAATTAGAAAAACAAAAAACAAAAAATAGCTCAAAAGACAAGCTAAATGCATGCATGGGAGAGAGAACAAACTAGATAATGGTTAATTAAATCCAAGACATCCCTACTGCAAGGGTTCCAAGTTACCTTTGTGAGCTGTTAACCAAACCTGGGAAATCTATTAAAAAAAAAAAAAAAAAAAGTGAAAAGGACAAACAAGGTCACTTCTATCATGGAGCTAACATTCCAGTGAAGGGTACCGGAAGAGAGAGAGAGAGACATATGAATAATCCATCAGATGAACAAAACAAAACACAGGCAAGAACTAGAGAGTGATGGGGGTGCCATGCTGGATTGGAGTGGCTACAAAGGTAAGGGGACATTTGAGCAGAGACCTAAATGAAGGGAGACCTTGAGTCCTGTGGTTCTCTGGGGAAAGCCTGTCGCAGGGAGCAGCTGAAAAGGCCCTGCGGCAGGAGGATAAATTTCATGTGGTCCTGTAGGCCACTATAAGGACTCTGGCTTTAATATAAAGTTTTGAGCCAAGGTATGACAAGATCTATCTGGATTCTCCATGGAGAAGAGACAGATTAGGCATTCTGTTTAAACAGCTTAGTATTATTTATGTGTGTATACATTTATATTTGTATTTCTTTGTGTTGGTCCACTTTTAGGCATATCATTGCTCCAAGATTAAATTCAATATGTAGCAAAATGACATTTCTGAATTCTACTCAAACAGTGCTATTATTAATCAAGGAACTAATGATGAGACCTGCCTCCCAAATATAGAGGAGCTGAATCCTGGACATAAGTTGCATGTTAGGGCAGAGATCAGGCAGCTAAGCTGAACATAAGCAAAAAATGGGATGGGTGGATCACTACATATAAATGGGTTATAGTAGGTGTGTATCTTAATTTGATGATTAGTAATGGGAAATATTCCTGCATAAGGACTGTATGTTTGGACTTTTTGGTGTGTAAATGTAGAATTCTAGTTGCCGTCAGTCTTTACACAAAATTCTGATTATCAACTGTGATGAATGTGCACAGGATGTACTAGTGGTAGTTTAGTCCTATTCACAGTGTGTATCACTAGGAAACAAGAAAGAAAACTAAAGGCATCCAGTTGCTTGAATCTATGATCGCCATGTGTTCTCAGGCAGCCTGGCGGCCGGATATAAGCCATTTCTTATCTCCTATTAGAATAACAAGTTATTCCTGCTCTCTGATTTAAGTTTTCTGCAGAGTGAAAAAAGTACATTTACCTCTGAAAAGGAATTCAGCTGAAGTTCTATGGGAGTATATTGGACTCTAAGAACAAATCTCTTGCCAGCATCCTTATTTAGTAAAAGACTCTCTAAATGCAGTCAGGATGAAATCCAGGATCAGGGTAAGAGTGGATATTGCTTTTGGAATATCATGGTGAAAATAAACATATCTGAAAAGATATGAACGCCCCTCAGGAGTTCAGACTGAATAAAAGGCTGGCAAAGGATTCAAACAGGAGACTCTCTATTTTGGTAACTGGTTATTTCTTAGTGTGGTCAGAAACATTGTTCTTCATTATATCTGTGCTTTCTTGGGAGAATAGCTTTCTCCTTGGAATCTCAAGATGCAGTAACACCAAAGAAGTCAGTTAGAATCCCAAGCTCCATGAGAGCAGAAATTGTGCTTATCTTGTTCAGCATTGCATTCTTACTGTCCAGAAGCGCACTTAGCCTACAGTAGATGCTCTATAAATACCAGTTATTTGAAATTTGACCAGAATGGACTTAAATATAAAATATTCTTTAGGAAAACCTTTAGAACTACAACCGATTCCCCTACCCCACCCGCTTGATTTTAGTTTGACAGACAATGGACTTATCATATAATTCGGTTGTGAAGTAACATATTCTTCGGCATTTAACCCTAATGGCTGTTTGTCAATTGTAATATCATACTCAAACTACTAACAAAATGTTTTCATGTGTCCAGGTGGCTGATAGATTGTTGATAGATAGTCAAACTTCTGGCTTCTTACTTATTATTTTTTAACATAATTTGAGGAATTTTTTCCATCAGATAACAATTCAAGTTTAAGCATTATTATCATTATTTAAAATTTTTTCACAGCATAGACTAAATAAATATTGTTTAAAAAACTAAAGAAAGGTTGTGTGCATTTTAATGTCTTTTCCTTTCTGTAGGATCTGCTTTATTAAATGAGAAAATTATATTTTATATCAGACAAAACAAAATGAATGAAGGTCATCAAATTCAAGTAACTTCCCACCCCTGAAAGTCAGAGAAACACTGCAAATAGGAGACTTGCATTTTTCTTAAGAATTTTACTCTTTAGAAATAGCATGCCTGATTTAGACCCACAGAGGCCATCCTATTTGACTTGGCTGACAGCATATGAAACTGCATCAGGGCTGTAAAAAATTCACGTAAGAGAAGTTATGTAGGTACAACCAACATGCTGAGCTGAGCACACTAGGGCTTGGAATTTTCCGATTGAAAGTGTTTCCTTATCTCCCTCCACAAAAGTAAAACGAAGCTACATATAACAAATGAGGGAATCCTTCCTAGATTGTCTTTTAGAAAACAGTTTGCCAAATATATATAGAAAGGGGCACCTCATCACAATGAAGTTTATTGCTCAGAAGAACAATAGAAACTATATATCTTTTTCAGATAGGAAGAAAATGATTTGTTTAAAAACGATCTATTCTGGACAACATCCTGAGATGCATCTGAAATTTTAAGATGCTAAGTCGGGTTTGGGTGGGATTGTCAGTCACCCCAAATGAGCAAGTGATACCTTAAAAGGTGCTGTTTAATTAAAAGCGCACACTTGGGATTTCCTTTCTGGGCGTTTGGGAGGCATCCAGGCTGTCAACCCTCCCACCTGCTGCCCTGCGAGCCGCCAATGCTGTCACCGCGGCTCGGATGCAGGTGAAGCTGGTTCTGAACCACTTTCACAGTCCAGAAAGCATGACATTCCCTGTTACCAGTGGGAGGAAAGGCTAATTGAGAAGTGTGTATAAAGGCTGTAATGAGTAGCATTTACATGTATTGATTAGAAGTAGGGCCACCGTTTCTCATTTATCACCGCCAGCAGCTGTGAAGTTTTCCCCACGTCGATTGGCACGGCTCATATTCCCGCTCCTCTAGTTCTTTATTGCCTTTTTCTTCCCCTTCCCCTCCTGAACCGGAGTGCTGACCCACCAGCTGGAATGGCCTGGTAATTACTGCAGCTCCTCCACCAGCTGCCACAATTGCCAAACCGCTGGAGTGAAAAATTCCATCCCGCATTTCCGATTTTTTACATTACCATTGCATAATCATATTTGACGAATAATTAACCTGGGTTAATACTTCAGGGAGCCATTTGCAAGTAAATTGATAAGCTGAGTGCTGTAATGGCCCACAAGGGCTGGGAACTGGTGGTGGCATGCTGCCTCTGGGGCCTCGGAGCATCCAGGGGAGCGAGTATGCCTTCTGACCACCTAAACGGACCAGGCAGGTCAGCTTTTAAAAAGATTCCTTGACCGTGACTCAGTTGGATCAGAGGAGCAAAGGCTCTAATTCTAAGGTCACCTTGAATGCGTGGGATCTCCTCTTTCTTAAAGGGCTACTCTCATCATGCATATCCTGGAGGTAGAATGGATATTTTAAGTGCTATAAGCCCAGTTTGAGAAATTGACTAACTCAGGAGATTGTGAGTTAGTATTTAGGAAATCATCAACTTGATTTGCTTTATCTTCTGACCTTTCATCTAAACAATGGAGAGGCTCCTTTCGCTGGCTGGAAGATGGTATGCTTCACCTTCATACGAGTGGCAGTCATTTTGGAAGTAAAAGAAAGATGTACTCGTATATCTCTCTAAGAGCATGGGTTAATATGTGACAGAGTGAATGCATGGGAGTAGTGAATAGTAACCGCATTTACAGATCAAAAATAATTGGACTGGCCATTTTGGAAAGCTCTTTGTAGGACTACAGTCACAGAAGAGCACCAAAGTCTAACCGTCTGAATTCAACTTTGTTCATAAGCCTGTATTTTGTGACCAACTGGGATACTGAATTTTTTTCAGTTGCCTAATTCTGCTACCTCTTGATTTCTTCTCTCTTCGCTTGTTCATATTGGACCATGCTCTCTTTCAGGGCTCATCAAGGGGGCAAGGGATAACCCTATGATATCAGAAATATTTGTGTCATGCAGGCTGGGCTTTGAGATGTGAGCTGTATTCTGAAAGTGGAATCGGTGTGTACAAGCCAGATGGAGAGTCAGCACTCAGCATTTGTCACCATGTGAGGCATTGCCAGGAAAAGCAGGTCCTTTCAGACTCAACTGTAGCACTAAGTAAAATCAATGGCCAAACAATCTAACACAATTGGTCACATATTGATAGAATTAAACACTGCTGTTAACGTGACTTGTCATTGATCTGACAAAAATGAAGTTCAGGGTAAAAGTAGCCTGAAGCCTTTCGACTCTGTGTTCATGTGGAAGGGCCAAGAGAAAGAAGAATGATTTTGCGCCATCTGCTTAAACTGTGATTTTTTTTTTTAATATATTGAATTTTCATTGTTGTCTTTTTTTAAAATTAATTTAATTTATTTTTGGCTACGTTGGGTCTTCGTTGCTGAGTGTGGGCTTTCTCTAGTCGGGCGAGTGGGCGCTACTCTTCGTTGCGGTGCACGGGCTTCTCATTGCGGTGGCTTCTCTTGTTGTGGAGCATGGGCTCTAGGCACGTGGGCTTCAGTAGTTGTGGCTCACGGGCTCAGTAGTTGTGGCACATGGGTTCAGTAGTTGTGGCTCGCAGGCTCTAGAGCGCAGGCTCAGTAGTTATGGCGCACGGGCTTAGTTTCTCCATGGCATGTGGGATCTTCCTGGAGCAGGGCTCGAACCTGTGTCCCTTGCCTTGGCAGGTAGGTTCTTGACCACTGCGCCACCAGGGAAGACCCTGTACTGATTTTTGTTTTCTCCAGCCACTATACTTCACAATGGGAATACGCTTTTAGTATCTCAATTTTTTCCATTGGTGGCATGGAAGGGGGGAATTAGAGGTAGCTCATTTAAAGTTCGGATTTGATGTTCCGCTCAAGGAATATCTTCTTGATGGTGTGGTGAGATTACTTCTTTGACAGAAGTCCTATAGGTTCCTATGGACAATGAGACAAATCGACCCTGGTTCCTAAAACGTCATATTCACTCTATTCCACATCTCTGCCTAGGAAAAGGAATCTTCTTTTCAAATACAAATTTCAGGAGGGTTTTCCATCCTTTTCACGCAGTCAAATCATATTGCAGGACTGCTGTAGCTGGGAGAGCCAGCCGCGTCATTACTCGTGGTGCCTCTGAGCGCACTGGGGTCAGCTGTTTCTGGGCTGCACCTGCCACAAGATCACGCATGACTGATAAGAGACTGTCTCCATCAGGGAAAGTCAGCTGCTGCGTGTAGCCGGCGTGTGTGGTTTGAGCCACGAGCAGCCACATCGATTGCTGTGATTTCTGAAGTATTGTGTTGGATTGGCCAAAAAGTCCATTCAGGTTTTTCCGTGACATCTTACGGGGAAGAGGAAGCAGGGTTGTGTCAGTGCCTTGTCTCTGCAATGAATAAAGTCAAGAGATGGGATGCATTTGAAAGGAAGGATGTCTTTCCTTACTGTGTTTCATGATGATTGTGGGTGCACTGGTGAATATATTCAGGGATTTGACTAATGAAATCTTTTTCTCCATTATGCAGCCTGTTTAGTTTTCTTCGAAGTACTCTCACAGTCTAAAATTATCTTATGCATTTAATTGTTTTCCATTTTATTGTCTTCCCCAATAGAATGTAGACTCCATGAGTACAGTAACATTGTTTGCCTTGTTCTAGGTAATGTCACCCTGATGCAAAGCCAGGGGCAGAGCAACAGCCTGTGGTTGGCAGATTATGCTGTGCACTGCACAGCTTCAGGGGGCACTGTTAACATAGACTACAGTATACAATCTGCATAAGCTCTACATGGTAGCCCTAAGGGGCTAGAACACAGGAGATAATCTCTTTGAAATGAATGAATGATTTTTTCTTACGTTACTGTGGACCTATGAAATACCACTTTCTTTCTTGCTAAATAATGAATAGCTCTAAGGCAGTGGTTCTTTAGCATGCATGGGAATCATCTAGAAGGTTTTCTAAAAGGCAAATTGCCAAGCCTCAGGCCCCAGGGTCCCTGATTTAGCAGGTCTGGAGTGGGGCCCAAGAATTTGCATTTTAGTACTTTCCCAGCTGGTGCTAAATGCTGCTGGTCCAGAACCACAGTTTGAGAACCACTGCTGTGAGGCCCACAGATTATGAGGATGCCAAAGGCGATGAGAGATGATGCCAATGACAATTCCTCTTTCTCCTTCTTCATTCTATTTTTCATGTCGGAATTCCAGTGTTATTATCCCAAAGAACTGATCGAATCTAAGCTTTAACCCTGCTATCAACTTTTGGTGACCCCTTGTATCTGTAGCACAAAGTCCAAATGCTTTCACACATCGCTTTAAAAGCCCATTCTGCCATTGTTGAGGAGTCACCAACCCTTCTCCCTCTACCCAACCCCCAAACCCTGTGTGTGAGCTCCGGACACAGTAGAACCACGTATCTCAATGCTGGCTGTGCATCAGAATCACCCATGGAGCTCTCCCAAATACAGATGCCTGGACCCTGTTCTAGAGATTCTGATTCAATAGGTCCCAGGTGTGCCCTGCCTTTAAACAAAGCTTCACAGATGATTCTGACATACAGTTGCACTAAACTACCAACCCATGGGATGTGGGCAAGGCTGTAGTCAAAGGCCAGTTCATAATTTTATAACCTTTCATACTAAAAGAATGAATTAAAAAATGAAATAGGCAATCATCTAAAATTATGTTTGAGAAGAATACATTTTATAGAGTGACATAAAATGAAGACAGAGAATTCAGTAAATTAGAAAACCTAAAAACAAATAGAAAGGAAAATGAAATCCAGGCAACAGATCTTGAAGAAACTAAGATACACAAGCCTCTGATAAATACATGAATAAATGTACCCCAAGAAATTTGAAAAGTGGATGAAATAGATGATTTTATGAGAAAGCAATTGCGGACATAGCTCAAGAACTTTTAAAAATACCAAATGTATTCTATTAGCTCAACAAATATTTATCAGGTACTTACTGTGTATCAGGCACTGTCATAGGCAGAGGGATAAAAAAAATCCCAGCTCTTGTGGAGTCTGCTTTTTATGAACCCAAGCATCAAACTCCAGTAACCCATACATAGAGGGAAATAGACCAATTACATACATAAATAAAGATGAAAAAAGTTAAGTGAAAGACCAGGAAGCTAAGTTCAACAGCACATTAAAAAGAATACTCATCTATACTCATTCCAGGATTGTAATGATAGTTTAATATTAGCAAATGTGTTAACATAATGCATCAAATCAGTAAGTCCACTAATTTTAAGACTGTTGACCTCAGTAGATGCTGAATAGGTATTCAATAAATTAAATATATAATTCCTGATAAAAATCCCTTGGAACACCAAGAATAGGAGTATATTTCCTTAACCTGATAAAGGGTATCTGAAGCCAGGAGCCAACATCATACTTCATGTTGAGACAGTGGAGGGATTTCCATTTAAACTGAAGACAAGAGATGAATTCTTACTGTCACCATTGTTATTTAGCATTGTCTGAAAGTTCAGGCAAATACAATAAACCATGAAAATAAGAATAACTATAGAAAGGGGAGATAAAATTATGATTATATGATGACAGCATGATAAGACACATCTAGGAAATCCAGGGCAACACCTAAATAATGTTTTGAATTATTAAGCAAGCTCATCAAGAGTGGATGGCTGGGGCTTCCCTGGTGGTGCAGTGGTTAAGAATCCACCTGCCAATGCAGGGGACACGGGTTCGATTCCTGGTCTGGGAAGATCCCACATGCCAGGGAACAACTAAGCCTGTGCGCCACAACTACTGAGCCTGTGCTCTAGAGCCCGCGAGCCACAATTACTGAAGCCCACACGCCTAGAGTCCGTACTTCGCAACAAGAGAAGCCACCTCAATGAGAAGCCCACGCACTGCAACGAAGAGTAGCCCACTGCAACTAAAAGAAAGGCCCCGCACAGCAACGAAGACCCAACGCAGCCAAAAATAAATAAATAAACTTATATATAAAAAAAGGAGTGGATGGCTGTAGGATAAATACACAAGAATCAATGACGGTTCTGTATAACAGCAATAAACATGTTAGAAGATATAGTGGCAACTAGAAACTATGAATTATCAAGGAATGTGTGACACCTATATGAAGAAAACCACAAAATTTTTTTGAGCAATATAAAAGCAGATTTGAATAAATGGAAGTGCAGTTGCATTCTTGGATGGAAATACTGTAAAATAAAATGATCTTCCTTTTCCCCTAATTAACGGTTTTCATATAAGTCCAATCAAAGTCTGTATGAGATTTTTCAGCTGGCTTGGCAAAACCTAAATATAAAAAAAATTAAAAATTTAAAAACACAAAGAAACTTTTGAAAAGTAAATGATGGGGAGAGTGGAGTAGAACTTGCCCTACTAGATACTAAAATGTATTATAATGGTATGAATGCTGTGATAGCAAGGTACTGTCCTGAGAATTAAAGGTCAAGTCAAAGAACAGTTACAGATGCCTCTGAGACAGATTCTAGGATGTGTGAATGTTACAGCAGTGTGAATAGAACAGCATGTGCAAAAGTCCGGGGGTAGAAAGGGATTGACACGTTGAAGAACTGAAGTCTAATGAGGCTGGGGTGTAAATAAGTTTAGTACACACTGGAACAAACTTTTTAAGAAAGCAATTTTCATATGCTTATAAAATATGCGATTTTTAAATACAAGAATAGAGTCTTTGACCCAATGATTCTTCCTCAGAGAATCCCAGAAGTGAATAATAAAGGTGCAGATTAGTTATAAAAACGATTCCTTGCAACATTGTTAATAATAATATTGAAACTCAAAGTAACTTAAATGACTAGGAACAAGGAACATGTCAAATAAATTATGGCACTTCCATAAATTGGAGTATTTGGAAACTATTTAAAAACATGATTTGAATGACCCAAATATATTAAGTGAAAAAGCAAGGTTCAAACTATACTCACTGTACGATCCCAACTTTATTCAATATGCACACGTGAAAAATATCATAAAAATATATTGTTAGCAGTGACTACTTTTGGCATGGTGGGCTTGTAGATTTTTTTAATAGTTATAAAAACTAATTTTTCAGAATTTCCAGGTATCGTAAAATAAGCACTAATAAACATAACATAAACACAAAACCCCTTATGTCATTTAACATCCAGCTCAACTATCACTTCTGTGAATTCTTTGCAGATTTCCTAGTCAGAATTAATCTTCCCTCTCCTGAGCTCTCTCATAAACTCCATGTGTCTCTTTGTAATCCTATATATAACACTTCTGGGTGAGTTAAATGTACACATTTTGTCCATATAATTGATCTCCTCCATTTAATTCTAAGCTTCTTGGGCTTGCCCAACTTAACTAAAGATTTCCTGTGGGAATCATTATAAAACCCTGAAGAGAGGTGTCCACAGCCTATGGTCACATAAAGAGATGCTACCACTAAAGTGGGGACCAAGGAACATGAGTGCAAAGTTTTGGCTGTCTTAGCAAATAGATGTCATCACATGTGTTACAGGAATTGAGGAGCTGAAATATTCTGCTATTATTTAGGTGGTGGTACTTTTCTTTTTTTTAAGATTTGATCCACTTGATTTATAATTTTTTCAGTTTTAATATTTTTTATTCAAGTATAGTTGATTTACAATGTGTTAATTTCTGCTGTAGATCAAAGTGATTAAGTTATATATACACATTCTTTTTTTAAATATTACACTGTGGTTTATCATAGCATCATAGGATATTGAATATAGTTCCCTGTGCTGTAGAGTAGGACATCGTTGTGTATCCATTCTCTATATAAAAGCTAACATCTGCTCACCCCAACCTCCTGCTCCATCCCTCCCCCAACCCCCTCCCCCTTGGCAATAGGTAGTGGTACTTTTCTAGACACTTGTTGAATGTATAGTGTAATGTAGTAATTACAAACAAGACATCTAAACCTTGGAAATATTAACCCCTCTGAATCTCGGTTTCCTCACCTATATATAACATTTGGAGAGCAATGCACTTACTGGTGGGCGGTGGTGAAAATTAGATAAGATGATGCACGCTTACAGGCAAAACGCCTGACCCCACAATGAGTCCTTTACGTAACAAATACATCATCAGGAGAATTCTGTTATGTTCAGTAGTCTGACTGGAATGTCCCCCATCTTCCTCTTTCACTGCATAAAGTCACAGTTTGAGAGTCTTCCTCTCCTACCTCCTCGGGCTTCAACCCAGTAAACTATAATTTATCACCTGTCTGTAGGGGGAGCTATCATTCACTGCAGGGTCAGCTTTGTGGGCATGAACCCTGGGACTTCATGGGCATGAGCCCACCTTGGTTTAATGCTCTACTATCACCGTCTTGAAATTTGTAATAATTTTGAATGAGGTCCCGTATTTTCGTTTTGCACCAGGCTCTGCAACTTTTGTAGGTAGCCCTGTTCGGTGAGCTCTCCCATCTTACGGATCCTCCAGTAGTCACTGAAAGGTTATGCTCGCCAGTGGACTGTCACAGTTCCTAGATTATTGAGGCTTTAGGGATATATGACTTGTCTAACTTCCCTTGTATATAATACGAGAAGCAGCCTTTGCTCAAGAGAGGCAGCATCTTGGGAGACAGGGCTTAGGGGATCACTTCCGTGCTGATATACTGACGTTTTGCTGCTCATTTTAGGAATCCAGGCTTAGGGCTCCTCTGTTCCACTCGTGCTGTCTGCTACCTGGGTTATTTGTAAGAGTGACCACTACTCTTTGGCCATGAAAGCTAACTGCTGTCTGTTTTGCCTTATTTGTATGCATTACTGAAAGCGCATTGCTTCTGCTGTCGGTGGCACTGGCTGCTGTCTAGCCCTGATGCTGTTCTATGAGGTGCACCTACTCTCATGCTCTTTCTTTCACCAGGAAAGGATTGAGAGCACACACAAGCTGAACTGACCATTACTGCCAAATCTCACCTTTCTCAGGAACATTTCTAATTTAATGAGCAACAGAGTCTTCATAAAGCAAGTTGGTTGGGATTTCTGGTATCAGGAACCAGTGGGAGGGGTCTTGGGTGAAATGGATTTTCCCTCCCTCTCTGGGCAAGTCCATCCTATTCTTAGGACTTTTCCAAATCCCAGCTCACACGCAGACATCTGGAACTTTCTTACAGTTTGGGATATGGGATAAGAAAAGACAGGGAAGCCCAAGCCTAAAGTGATTTATTTATTCTTCAAGATACTAGTGGCCTCATTTTACTGTGATCTTATCATATTCTTTATACATCTTAAACACAATTCCAGAGATCTTTAGTGTTATTTAGTTCTATCCTTAAAGTTTCTCACAGTCCTGAGTGCAGAATACTTCAAGCAAAAATTAATTATTATGGCCTTAAGTTCCCTGTCTCAATCTCACAATAAATTATCAATAATAATCATAATGAATATTTGTATTATTTTAAAAATATGTTTATAGAGGGAGCTTTGGGAATGCCATGAAAGAAGACTGAAAAAAATATACTTAAAATGTTGTCACACCAAACCAAATACCTTGCTGTCAATAAAATACCAAAGTATCTTCTGGCCTATGGCTCAGCTGTTTACCCTTTTTTTGTGAAAAGCTAATAGTGTGAGCTAAAGCATCAAGGCCAGCCCTGGTGGCTAGCAGCTTGACCTCTGCCTTTGCAGAGAGCTGGTGGTCTGCTCCTGGGTCTCAGAACATTATATGATGAGCCAGGAGAAGGGAGTATTCATGTTGTTTGTCGCATCTGTTGTCCTGTTGTGTTTATACCTTCTGTAGGGCAGGAAGAGGTGGGAATGAACTGCTGGGAATTTTTACAAGCTTGTAGATGTCCCTCTGCCTTTAGCTTCAAGTCTGTTTTTTAAAGGAAGAGAAAAAATTGACTTCACTTGTAACTAATGAAAAAGAAAAGATAAGGACTGCTTTCTAGAAACCCATAAAAATATTACTTCCTAACGTTCACACGATGAAATCAGAATTTCCTTGAAACTTCATATGCCCTTGATTTTGTTTCCTTATTGATGATTTTTGTTGAATTGTAAAACTCTTGGCTCTCAGAAATACAATGAGCCATGTAGTCCTGGCCCTCAGAGGACTTCGGCTTTTTAGTCAAAGTCCTCAAAATTGATCATCTCTTTCTCCTTGTATAACCCCACCCACCTCCTCTTTCCTCTAAGTTAGCCTGTTTTTTGGTCATCTTTTTCAAGATGCCTTTATTCATTTACTTTTACATTTATTTATTTATTTTCTTTCTCTTTTTTTTTGACTGCGTGGGGTCTTAGTTGCAGCATGTGGGATCTTTTGTGCGGTGCACGGGGCTCTTTGTCGCGGTGTGTGGGCTTCTCTCTAGTTGTGGCACATGGGCTCCAGGGCACGTGGGCTCTGTAGTTGTCCTGCGTGGGCTCCAGGGCACGTGGGCTCTGTAGTTTGCAGCACACGGTCTCTCTAGTTGAGGCGCCCGAGCTCGGTAATTGTGGTGCACAGGCTTAGTTGCCCCACAGCACGTGGGATCTTAGTTCCCCGACCAGGGATGGTACCTGCGTCCCCTGCATTGGAAGGCAGATTCTTTACCACCGGATCACCAGGGAAGTCCCTAAGTTAGCCTGTTAAAGCTAATGAACGTTAACAGTCGTCCATGTCATCTTCTATATATCATATACTTTTGTACACATTTTAAAGCATATGTAAATACATTTAGATTTACAAGAACCTATATATATATATACTTATTTATTTAATGAACATTTATTTAAAATAACAGTTCATTCAACAGATTTTTACTGCATTGTTATGTGTGTCCAGCACTGTCCTAGATGCTGGCAATAGAGCATTGAACAAAACAAATAAAAAACTCCTGCCCTCACTTAACATTCCAGTGGATTTTTTTTTTTCCTGAAGAAAGTCTCAAGATCTGAAAAAGCTTTGGTTTAGAGAAGTAGTATGCTTTCAAACCAATTTAGGGAGCTCTCTTACTTTCGGTGGTCTCCAACTTGGACCTCACTGTGAGGAAGCTGAGAATCAGAAAAGAGCTGCCAAAGGGGACATGTGGACAAATGAAAGGAAATGACCATCTCAGTATGTGTACACTGTCCTCTTTGTGAGGGGTGGGAAGGCAAGGATGCAAGCTCACCTGCAAAGGATTTGGTCTAATTGAGGAGATGAAATGCTTATGTACAGCTTCTGGAGAACTGCTGAAGGAGCACGCAGAACAGATTGGCTGAAGTCAGATGCAGCTCATCAGAGAAGGAAGGGGATAGCTGGGAGGGAAGGGTGGAGGGGAGATAAATTAGGAGTTCAGCATTAACAGATACACACTACTGTATATAAAATAGGTAAACAACAAGGACCTACTGTACAGCACAGGGAACTATACTCAATATCTTGTAATAACCTATAAGGGAAAGGAATCTGAAAAAGAATATGTATATGTGTAACGGAATCACTTCGCTGTCCGCTTGAAACTAACACACTGTAAATTAACTATACCTCAATAAAGTGTTTTTTTTAATTAAAACTCTGTTACGAACTTTGAAGATGAAAATTTTAAAAAGTAGTAAAAAGGAAGAGCATTATATGCACAAAGAATAACGAATTTTACCCAAACCATTTCTACTTTGTATAAGCAAGTTGCCTTGACTGAGCAGAGGTTGGAGTTTGGGGGCTAAGAGCAGAAGAAGGGGTGAGGGGGCCAGAGACTCTGCGGGACTGAGGGTTTTGTATTGGCCATTGAATCCCCAGGACCTAACTCAGCTTTGGGCCCTCAGATTATTGTTGAAATAGAGAGAGATGGGATAGAGGTGGGGGGGAAGAGAGGAACCATACTGAGGGTCTAGACTGTTAGGCTGAAGAGTTGCAACTTGAATTAATTCATTGTATGTGGAAGAATTATTGACCTACTACAGTTATCATGGCCTTTTTAAAGATTCACTGACGGATGGAAGGGTTCCTGAGAAATCTTCAAAAAATTCGAATTGAGGTTTTTGGACAAGCAGGCAAAAGATGTGGGCATGTTTAGGAAGTGTAAAATACAAGGGTTACCACTGCAAGCCCACAGCTCATAACATCAAAATAGTCCTTCTGGGCTTCCCTGGTGGCACAGTGGTTGAGAGTCCGCCTGCCGATGCAGGGGACGTGGGTTTGTGCCCCGGTCCGGGAGGATCCCACATGCCACGGAGCGGCTGGGCCCGTGAGCCATGGCTGCTGAGCCTGTGCGTCCGGAGCCTGTGCTCTGCGACAGGAGAGGCCACAACAGTGAGAGGCCCGCGTACCGCAAAAAAAAAAGTAGTCCTTCCTTCTTATTTCCCTGGTTCCCTCTCTCCCTCCTTTCTGTCTTCAGACATTTATTAAGTAGCTGCTAGGTGCCAGGCACTGAGAACATGAAACTGAGCACAACTTGGCCTCTGCCTTTGAAGAATTTGCCCTCTTAACAAGAAAACTACTATACTCTCTTTGCTTCTGAATGAAGTCATAGGATAAATACATAAAACAGATCATTTTCAATAAGGAGTATCCAGATCTTATCATCATAGATGGGAAATTAAACTATTGGGCTGGAAACGTCTGCTCTTTAAAAAAGTTTCTCATATTACACCATGGATTATTTCTGAAAAACTGTAGACCAATCTCATCATTTCAAAAGAAAGTCATATTTGCTTTGATGATTTGCATTATAATTTCTTCAGAGTTCTCCCTTAATTGTTGATGGTGTTAGAGGCAACTAGGGCTTCTGTCAGTTTCTTTTAGGGTTATTCTATTACCATTCATCCTGTCTCCACCCCCTAATTGTCATTGTAAGTAAATAAGTAGATTATTTGGGACCTTGTTGTTTGTAAGGTGTTGGAGTGTGAATAATTACCCCATCGTTTCCTATGGTCAGCCACCACCTCTGTGAATTTCTCTCAGGGTTGGTTGGTCTCTGTTTCTAATACCCATGGAAATTACCAACTATCTTTCTAAATACGCACTTTTTACATGGGAGAACTCAGGCAAAACTCTCATTTGGTGTTAATTGTGATGACAAATCCCTTTAGAATTATCCAAGGCTATATTCTTTATCTTTATAGGCACATTGCAGGGGGGCACATCTTTGAAGATTTGGAGGGTTACCCTGGCCTCTCCTTCCCCCGGGGCTTCTCTGGCTGTCACGGCCTCCTTCCTCCAGTGGAGGCAGGCATCCTGGACTGTTATTCACACACAGGCAAGATGTTGATGGCTTCTGTAATGAGGGCTTGATTCACATTGCAACATATTAGTTCACGTACGGTGGACATTCCCAGCCAGTTTGCCAGCTGTGCCTTCTTCAGAGTTCTCTCTCTGCTTACATATGATATTTCAGGGGAAAAGAAATAAGAAACGAGCCCGTTGTTGGTACTCTATAATATCTTTCAAAAAATTTACAAAATATCAAAACAAATGTTTTATTCCCTCCCCAAGTTGATGGATCAGTATGTTCTTTGAGAGATCTGTGGTGAGACAACATATTAGACTTATATAAAAATACTGAGAACAATTATATTGTCATCTTAGATCGTACTTGGCATCAGTGGGTGTGACATATATGGGAGACAGCGAGACCATATTAC
Source organism: Phocoena sinus (assembly GCF_008692025.1). NCBI lineage: Eukaryota > Metazoa > Chordata > Mammalia > Artiodactyla > Phocoenidae > Phocoena > Phocoena sinus. The sequence goes on from NC_045771.1 coordinate 93,097,626, forward strand.
ACAGTTTTGACTGGCATAGGTCATTTATTATAAGCAGTCGTGTGAAACCTGCCCTAAGAGAGAGTAGTAAGTCTTTGGCACATTTGTTGGACCTATTTGTAAATGTGTAGAGTGGACATTCCAGCCTTCCTGCTTCTACCTGGCAATGGTTTTAAGAGGTCGTAACAAAAGTGGACCAGCTTTGAAAAGGTCTGTCAAGTGTTTCATTAGCAGAGGGAGATGCAGCAGAGCTGGGGGGAGGAAGGGGCGTGGAGTGCTGCAAGTTCAAGTCATGAACTTTCTCCATGGAGGTGGCGGTGATGGGTTGGTAGAAATTACTTTATCCCTAACTCTCAATCAAAGCACAGGAAACTGAGATCCAGAGAAGTACAGTGACTTGCCTGAGGTCACATAGCATGTTAATGGCAGAGCAGACTGTCCCCAGGCAAGGGGTCTTGCCACCAGGCAACCCCCGATTATTGGTTCACATCATTTAAAATACTTGTATAGGGACTTCCCTGTGGTCCAGTGGCTAAGACTCCACATTCCCAATGCAGGGTGCCTGGGTTCAATCCCCAGTCGGGGAACTAGATAGATCCCAAATGCTGCAACTAAGAGTTCATATGCCGCAATGAAGATCCCCCATGCTGCAACTAAGACACAGTGTGGCCAAAAAAAAAAAAAAAAAAAAAAAAAAAAATTTTAGAAAAATACTTGTATAAAGAATTCAATAGCTTGAATATTTCTAAAATTATATAACATTATGTGAAAAAAAGGTTACAAAACACTAGATACAAATGAGAGTTTAACTATGTAAATACATTTCCATCTATTTTAAATGTATTTGCATATACACACAGAGAAACGCATGGAAGAATGTATATTAAAACATTATCTGAGTGGTGGGATTATGGACAGGTTTTATTAACTCCTTTATACATATTTATTTATATTTTTTGAATTTTCTACGATAAGAATGCATTTCTCTTTAAATTATTAAAAATATTTTAGTTTGTAAATATCCTCTCTGATAAAATTTTCAGGAAAACTGAGCACAGCATAATCAAGTAAATCCTACTGCAAGCGCAGCACACATGTATATGTATAAAATTGTGGGAGACAATATGTGAGCTGTTCGGACCTGAGCATATAGAACATGAACATTTTGGAAAAATAGAAATTTAACCTATGGGTGAGCAGAGGTTGCTTGTAAACTAATAAAGACAGAACAAGGAAACAGGTTTTCATTTGTAAAGGTTGATTTTATGAAACATACTTGAAATGAGCGGGAAAGAGACCCAGACTGGGCTACCAGTGTCTCCACACTATTTAGTTCCCTCCAGTGCCTGGTTCTTCTCCTCCCACTGAAAAATGCTCCAGGGTGTTTGCATTTCTATTTTCCTCTCCATTCTTCACAGAGCAACTTAGATTGGTGAGAAGGGCTGAGTTTTGGGGGGAACTTGGGGTGCTCTGGAAATTATATGGGAAATAAACTCTCAAACCAGAGTACAGACAACTGAGGCTATAGCTTGTGTACAGTTGCCTAATCTGTACTTCATTTCAGGAAGACCCCCTTAGCACAGGAGCTTCACATCCCTAGAAAAGCTAGAAATCTGTGCCCCACTCTCACTTTATCCAGTAAATCTCACACACACACACACACACACACACATCAAATCTTCAGCAGCAGTTTTTAAATATTTCACATGTTTTCCAAAGGAGGCATTGCTTCTTCCCACCCAGACCCCACCTCCAAGCATGCCCTTTTTATTCACTTTCACCACACCATGAACCTGGGAAAGGTCCCTCAGCCATCGACAGAAAGGTTGGCACAGAACAGAGAGGAGTTTTCATCTTGACTAGGGTGTGGTCTGCCTCTTTGCCCACGGGCATTTCCTTCTGGACAGGTGGCTTCAAGGTCAGCTTGGATCCCTTTAAGAACTGAGAGGGTGAGAGCAGGGCTCAGGCCTGGGGCATTTAGACTCAGATGCTGGTTCGCCTCCTGACTGTATTCTGATCTCTGACTGCCCTCTGTTCACTACTCACTGGGTTCAGAGTCTCACCTTTTTCCTCTAAATCTCTGCCACAACCACTTGCTTGTCACAGCTTCTATTCCTTTGATCAGTCCTGGTCTTGGGTACCCTCCCCAAGAAGAACGTTAACTATGATGATAATAATCACTTCCTGAGCACTTTCTATGGACACAGCATGAATGCCATTAGGTAATACCGCTGTCATCCCCGTTCATTTCTGGAAGAGACAGATGAAGAGGTCAGGAACTTGCGTATTTAGCATAGCTAGTGAAATGTGGCTGCAGCCTTCCAAGCCTGCATCTGACTCCAGAGACCCCGCTTTATCAGGGTCATTGGTAGCCCTGCAAGGTGGGGTTAAGTAGTGACGAGGATGATGAAGATGCTGTGAGTGGTAACATCCGGGACTTTAGTCAGTAAAGAGTAGAAGGCGTGGGAGGGTCTCCTTGGGAAGGGTGGAGGGCTAGTTTTTTGATGGTAGAGTTCCTTCAGCATATTTATTTGCGGAGGCGAAGTCACTAGTAGAGAAGCTGAGGCTCCAGGAGAGAGTGAGGATTGTTGATGAAGGGGGACCATGAAGAAGCAGGGGAGAAGAAGTCTAGGAGGAATCAGACTCTCACAGAAGCATTCTTTTTTTTTTTAATAGTAAACTTATTTTTAGCTTTTTTAATTGTGGTAAAATACATAACAAAATTTACCATTTAAACTATTTTTAAGCGTACAACTCAGTGGCATTAATTACATTTACATCATTGTGCAACCATCACTACTATCCATCTCACGGAGGTATTCTTGAGTGGGTGTTGTATATGTCGTGATGCATTTGCTTTGTTTGACCCATAACTGTTTCTCTCAGTCCCTCAGTCAAGTCATCACTTGTGCTTGCCATGTATTAATGATGGTGGAACCTCCATTAATTAGCCCATGTAAAATTTGCATCTATATCCAGCCATATCCTTACCTGCAGGTAATTTTATGGCCAAATCTCATCAGAAGACCTTTGAAACAATATAAGAGGTCATTTATAGAATTGAGGGAAGATTCTTCATTCAGGAAAAAAAGGGCTTTTTCTGATAATGCAGTTTATTCTCTGGGGACTATGTGAAATTGACTTCCTGCTCCCTTTATGTTCCCAGAAATCTCTGTCCTTTGGGAAGCGGGGAGCTCTACCCTCTGAGGTCTTATGATCTCAAATACATGCTGAAGTGGTGTTGTTTTCTTTTCTATTAAGCATGGGCTTTTTTTTTTTTTGCATCTTCTAGAAGGCTCTTTTCCTGATGGAGGTCAGCAAGCTGCAAGGTCTAGCCATGATTGATCCAGCCCCATGTGGCATTTTACAAAGCTGAAATAATGATGGCCTGAACCACTGCACAGTAAAAGTGGTTTTATGTTTCCAGTGCCTGTCCTAAAGTAGTTTTAGAGGTCAGCATTAATCAATAAATCATTCTGATCACATGGATCGTCTCTGGAGGCCCATTAGCTGGTGGTGATGACTTAGTCATCTCACCATCAGCTTCTTTAGACCAGAAGTCCTTGGGACCACGAGTTCAAATCCCTGTTGAGCTGATGGAGCTTTTCGCTCTTCAGAGGTAAATAAATTGAGCTTCACCTAGTTTGTTGTACAGAGATTTCTGTGATGCATTATCTGCTATCCGGTGGCAGTACAATATCTATGACACCCCTTTAAAAAAAAAAAAAGGAGACAATGCCTGACCCTATCCTTGTATCCTTGTACCTTCTCTGTTCATCTAACTGTCGAATAAGGCATATTTGTGGCTTCTGAAATGGCTGGGTTCACTTGGTTCTTTAAAACAGAATGCCATGACAATAATGGCCTGTTGTTGATAATCTCACACCCTTAACGGTGCACAGATGCTGTGAGGGTTTAGGAGAGGGTTTCAAACCCGGTGGTTCCCAAACTACCGCAGAGGATTGGAGGCAGGAATTCATAAAGGGTGGGACAGTTGTAAACCCTCTTGAAAGGCAGGAAACTGGCTTTCTACCACATTCTGCCATATGTAATCCCAGGGCAGTGCTGTAAATGATGAGGCAGAGATCCCACTGCCTGGCTGCTCCCTGTCGTGCCGTCACAGAGATTCCTGTATTTTTTTCTCCTGTGCCTTGTGACTGGTGAGGTTATCAGGATGCGAGTAACATTCAGGGTGCCTTAGCTTCCTTCTGTAGCCAGGAGGGCCCATGACAGAGGAAGAAGTGATTCACAGGCACAGAGACATTGTTCACTCTGTGTATCTGTGTGTGTATATGCGTGCAGTGTTAGAACATGCAGTGACTGTGAGTTTCAGTTGGATACAATTATATCTAGCACTGGAGTCCAAAAGCCTCAGGAATATTCCCATAATTGAGATGCTTAGCATCCTTCAACAAAGTCCTAAACAGTCAGTACCTGATGAATCCTCCTTGATGAATCCCTGGGAAATCAACCAAGGGCCAATATTATCTTCTGGGCTTTGGATAGATAAGTGGCCCCCAGCTGGTCGTGAGGAACTGACCGTGGCCGTTGTTTACTTCACTGGCCTGGAAACGGCATGACAACAGGTCTACCCCCAAAGGCCCTGCCTGTCACCCTGGCTGCTGGGGAGAGATGTGAAGAAAGTGAGCCGGCTGCAGTTCTCTTTGGGGTCCAAACCTTGTCTCCCTTGTCCCTGTGCCAAGAGGTTTCCCATTCCTGTTGACACAGCCCCCCAGAAGTGATGGGTGGACAAGCAGTTAGGGGTATGAGCCCAAGAGCTCAAGTCTTTTCTGCAGTCAGGCTGGCTGAGGTTCCCAAGATCACTCAGTGATTTGCTGCCAGAGGGGAAATCAGTTCCTAGGTCCCCAGTCTCTGCATCCTGCTCTCCATCCATTAGACCATATCGCCTCTCCTGCCAGCGAGACACACTCAGGACACTTGAATTTCAGAGTTTGATTCTATGTCTATTTTTCAGCTATTTGCTACAACATTCTAGGAAAGGAAGGTTTAAATTTCCTACAATCCAAATCATTTTCTAGTTTACTTATAAGCGATTCTGAAACAGTTGGCCCTGGAAAGCTGACAACTTGATAAAATGTATCTTTCAAATCAACCTAGTGCTGCCTTTATATATAGTTAAATCATCCAAATCCAGGGTGCCGGGTTAAGAAACGGAGATCTTCTGTTCTCAGGCTGCCTGTCACTTTGGGTAAGAAAAACACACAGAGTTATGCTCACTTACGCTTACTCAAGTGTGGTCTCTTGGGAAAGAAATAAGCACTGGCTTTTGGCAGGTTTTATCTGCTTTTAGCCAATAAGAAATGGTTCCTGCAGTGATGTGCATTGGACAAAGGTGGTTTGGGGAGACTTAGTGTCAAAACCAGCAGCTAATACAATGTTGATGGAGAGAAGATTTTATATATATATATTTATTATTATTGTTATTATTATTAAGGTTAGAGAGTTGAAGAGCAATCCTGAGCATTCAGCACCAATGATGGCACTTTCTGTTGCTTAAAAAAAATAGATTTATCTGTATTTGCACTGATATGGCATCTGTTCATGAGACCACGCTGAGATGGATGTGTACCTGTACCAGTCAAGGCTCCCAGACATGGTGGCTTCTCTTATTTCATGGCAACATGGTTGCATACTATCCTTTGGGGAAAAGGGGGCCAAGAGCATGAAAAAATTAAGAATAATTTCAAAACATCTAAATTTATGAAATTCTGGATTCTGGATTTCAACAAAAGGGTTTTGATGCATTTCTAATTCAGGGTAAATCAGTGAAATGAAATCAGTGAGTCTTCATACCACCACTGTATATGATAATTATTTTAAAAAATTAATTAAAAGAATGGAACAGGTACAGTGATTAAGCAGATAGTCTTTTTTTTCATTTCTTTACTGAAGTATAGTTGCTATGCATTATTATATGTTACAGGTGTACAATTCACAGTTTTTGAAGGTTTTACTCCATTTATAGTTATTATTAAAATATTGGCTATATTCCCTGTGTTGTACGATATATCCTTGTAGCTTATTTTATTTATCTTGGGCTGCGTTGGGTCTTCATTGCTGAGCGCGGGCTTTCTCTAGTTGCCGTGAGCAGGGGCTACTCTTTGTTGCAGTGTGCGGGCTTCGGTGGCTTCTCTTGTTGCGGAGCACGGGCTCTAGGTGCACGGGCTTCAGTAGTTGTACCTCGTGGGCTCTAGAGTGCAGTCTCAGTAGTTGTGGCTCACGGGCTTAGTTGCTCCGCGGCATGTGGGATCTTCCTAGACCAGGGCTCGAACCTGTGTCCCCTGCATTGGCAGGTGGATTCTTAACCACTGCACCACCAGGGAAGCCCAACTTATTTTAAACCTAATAGTTTGTACCTATTAATCTCCAACCCCTCTGGTACCCCTCTCCCCTTCCTTCTCCCCACTGGTAGCCACTAGTTTGCTGTTTATATCTGTGAGTCAAGAAGAAGTTCTTTAGATTTCAGCAGCTTCAATAAAATTGTGGTGTTACTTGTTCAGTTTCTTTCCTTCATCTTTTTTTTTTAAGTTTTTTTAAAAAGTTTATTGAGATATAGTTTGGATATCATATAGTTGACCTGTGTAATGGCTTTTAGTATATTCACAGATACATACATCCATCACCACAGTCAGTTCTAGAACATTTTTGTGTGATGTCCATTTTATTAAAGAGTAAGAATGTAGCAATCAGTAGTTGAGGGCCTGAACATCCTGGCAGGAGACTGCTGTACCATGATTGGCCTTTGGGAAAAGATGCTGCACTCTACACTTTTTTTTTTTAACTTTTTATTTTATATTGGAGTATAGGTGATTAACAGTGTTGTGTTAGTTTCAGGTGTACAGCAGAGTGATTCAGTTATACATATACATGTATCTATTCTTTTTCAAATCAAAGATGATGCACTTTGACAAATGCATTCAGCCAGGTTGCTCAGAGGCCAAGAAACCAGACTGATACCCTTGCCACTCTGGTGGTAAGGATAAGTGAAAGTTAATTTAATATCCTGTGACACATAAAATGTTCACAAGTAAGTGGTAAGTACACATAAACATGAACAGTATCCATTAAGAATCTGGCTATTCTGTGCTGATAATTAGCTTCAAGAAATGAAAACAGATTGTTTAGATTTTGAGAAATACTGTTCGGGAACACAATGAATACAACATGTTATTTGCAGGTTCTCTAACCAAAGATTTCAAAGTACAAACATTAACCCAGTGAAGTTGTATAAAATAAGATTACAAAGCCTGTGTTTCCCACTCAACCCCAAACTCACCCTTGCTCTACCTTCTGATCTGGTAACCCTGTAAGGCATGTAAGATAGTGGTTAGAGCATGGGCTTTGCAGCCTGGGTTTGCTTCCTGCTTCTACAGTCCTTTCTGGCCTTGGTATATAAGGTCTCTTGGCCCTGGAATAATAACATCCATATAGGGTTTTTGTAGAATTAAATGAGCTAAGGTACATGCAGCTCTTCGCTTAGTTACTGGGGCAATAAGTGCTCATCTAACAGCACCTGTTACTGTTATGTGCTCTTCTTGTGTCTGATCATTAAGATCCATACTTATGTATGTCATGGTCTTCTCTAAAGAACTTTGCATATTGCTAATAGTTATATATTTTATTGAAATTAATTGGATTAGAAATTGCAGAAATTGACTCACAGACATAGAAAAATAAAACTTATGGTTCCCAAAGGGGAAAAGAGGGGGAGGGATAAATTTGGAGGCTGGGATTAATATATACACAGTACTGTATGTGAAATAGATAACCAAGAATGACCTACTGTATAGCACAGGGAACTCTACTCAGTATTTTGTAATAACCTATAAGGGAAAAGAATCTGAAAAAGAATACATACGTATATATATATATATATATATATATATATATATATATATATATATAAAAAACTGTTACGTATATATAGATTGAGATATATATATATGACTGAATCGCTGTGCTGTACACCTAAAACTAACACAACATTGTAAATCAACTATATTTCAATAAAAAAATAAAAATGGTTAAAGAAATTGCAACCTTGGGCAGAGCCATTTCCAAGTGTTGTTGGACCCTGAGTGAAATATGAATTCATGCCCTTCTTTTGTGTAGAGGTTCTGTGGGTGAGGCTGTGGCCTCCTGGCTGAGTTGAAATGAAAACACTGGGGAAGAGAATGCCTCTACTGAAATGGATGTGCTGAGGAGTGTCATGCTTCAAGGCACGGTAATCATTCCATCTGTTTACTACTAATCTAGGGAGAAGCAGAACAGTGGAGAAGCTGGCTCTGTTTCTATAGTGATCTCAGGGCACAGAAACAGGAAAATCATTCAATATGCCCCATCCAGTTGATGCTATATGATAATTCATGCTCCCAAGTTGTAGGACAGCTGGAATTTTATCCAACAGGGGGATCTGTTGGATAAAATGACTCCAATGCATAGGTCCAAAAAACAAAGAACAAAAAAAAAAACCCAAGCAAACCGTACCTGAGGAGTCTTCTTCATATGTCAGAAGGTTGAACAGTGATTCTCCTAGTTGACCAAGGCAGTACAGAGAATAACAGAGCAACCTCATACCCAAAGCAAGAAAGCAAGAGCAGATTGAAGATAAAGCATTTGGGGGTTTGAAGGGAACTGAGCAACTTTGGAAAGGAATGGTAATTCCAAACCAATGTTTCTCTTGCATTTATTGATTTTTCTTTGAGGAGTTCAGTATTAGATATATATATATATTTTTTAGTTGTAAGATAGAGCAACTGTTTGTGAGAGGAAGGGGATGAAGAGGGTGAGATGGAAAGAACATTATCTCTTTCTGTATAGTCAGGACGCCTTGCTTTCCAAAGGTCTGTGAAAATGGCCAAAAAGTGGTTTTCACTTTCTGAAAGAGTATAATTTCCATTTAGAAAGCCTCAACTTGCAACTTGTAAACTCTGAAGTTGCAAATATCTTCAAAAAACTTTGCTGGCAAATTTAAATCACATTTATTCTGTAGTGTTTGTCTCAAACTGGTTTTATGTTTCCTGTTATGCTTTAAATTTAAGGCACCCCTGCGTTGTATCAGAGCATGAACTAAATAAAGGGCAAACATCCAGTTTTCTATTCCAGTTCTAATTCCGTGGTCTTAACCTTTGTCCCCTGAGCTTTCAGAAGGGAAGATGGGCTTGAGAGAAGAAAATTCGTTTTGAAGGTTAACCTATTATTTAATTTCTAGCATGAAAATTTAATGTATATATTTAAGATAAAAATGTATAAATACAGTATGTTCAAACACTATTTTATCCAACACTCAGATTAAACAATAAAACGCTATCTATAGTGGAAGCCCCTGAATATCCCTTCTTGAACAAAGTCCCCCTCCCTACTTGCAAAATATAACGACGGACTGATCCTGCGTTTGGCAAGTCACATTATTGTTTGCATTAAACAGCTGTTAGACACGTTTACAAAACTACAAATCAAGTACACATTTTGGCTGATGGGAACACAATGGCCTAAAGAAATGTCCATATATCTTGTTCTAAACCACCAAGTAAAATCCCAGTTATGAGCTTCTTGCCTGGCACAGGCATCAGCACACGTAGTGGAGGGGCGTATATGCTGTGGCTAAGATTACTGGGTTACGATATGATAGTGAAACATACATTTTGCAAAAGGCCATCTTAGTCTCAGACCCATGTCAGACCATTTAGTTAGCTGAATGATCAAGAAATAATTGGCGAGTGTTCATTGACTTGAGGCTTTTCCATTATTCAGCAGTGATTTTGCAGTTTCACATGATTTTGCCCCTTTAGCCTTGTCTGTAGTCTTCATCCCAGACACATAGTTTATATCCAGAACTGTGCTTTAGGTTAATTGGGATTATACATAAAAAGTGTTGAGGAAATTGTACAGCGTGAGACAAACGTCATTATAATTCCTGTGTTCCTGAGAAAGGAGCCAGAAATTTCAGAAGTACCAGGTGAAGGATAATGGGGAAAAAAATCTCAGTGGGCTTTGCAAATTAGTTATTATACACGAAGGACTTAGTCCTAGATTTTTAAAATTAAAGTATAGTTGATTTTACAATGTTATGTTAGTTTCAGGTGTACAGCCAAAGTGATTCAGTTATACACATATATGTACACATATATATATATATATAAATCTATTCTTTTTTCAGATTCTTTTCCCTAGAGGTTATTACAAAATATTGAGTATAGTTCCCTGTGCTATACAGTAGCACATTATCTGTTTTATATATCGTATCTATTTTATATATAGTAGTGTGTATCTGCTAATCCCAAATTCCTCATTTATTCTCCCCCCCTTCCCCCTTTGGTAAATTAATTTGTATCATTTTTTTTTTTAGATTCCACATGTAAGCGATATTATATGGTATTTGTCAACTTAGTCCTAGATTTTTAGAACTTTATAGCTGGAAGGAGTCTTCAAGACAGTCTAGCTCATCCCCTTTCTCTACAAATGAGAAATTTAATAGAGAGTTAGATAACCTGCTCAAAATCATTCAGGACCCTTCAGGAAGATTCAGAACTGAAGCCAGCTCTCTGCCACTCCTCACCCAAGGCTCTTCCTCTCTTGCCTGCTTTCCTCTTCAGGAAAGGAAAACTGGGATGGATATCTAGATTTTAACTATGGACCATGTAGGTGCAAACACCTCTACCTGATGTCACAATATGCTTTTGTGGTCAACAGGCAGCACCAAACAGAGTAGCTTTCTTCATCAAAACTTTTTAAGGACATTACCATTTACAAAGTAGAATTTTCTCTTTTTTCCTGTTAAGAACTTTAAAGTTCTTATATATCATTTTTATTTAATTACTTTTTTATTGGAGCATAGTTGATTAACAATATTGTTTAGTTTCAGGTGCACAGCGAAGTGATTCAGTTATACATATAATCTGTTCTTTTTCATATTCGTTTCCCCTTTGGGTTATTACAGAATATTGAGTAGAGTTGTTCCTGTGCTATACAGTAGGTCCCTGTTGTTTATCCATTTTATGTATAGTAGTGTGTATCTGTTAATCCCAAACTCCTAATTTATCCCTCCCCCTGCCCTTTCCCCTTTGGTAACCATAAGTTTGTTTTCTATTTTCTTTTGTTTCTACTATAAAGAAAGTGGTCTCTCTCAGCCTCGTCACCACCAGATATGTCCTTAGAACTTCTTTGTATTTATTGTAATCTGTGAATATTGTGTTTTACAACTCGTAAATTAGATATAGAATTGAATACCCAGGCAGAGCACAGAGTGTTAAAAATGTTCAATTCCAGTGGGGGAACCAGGGAGCGGTTAAGGCTTGCTGCATATAATGTTCTTATTATATTAAGTACGATGTTATTGCACGAGATGCTTATTGTTAATGTCTGTGGGGAGGATCCGTTCCAAAGACTTCAATTTCAATAAATAGATTATGCAGTTCCACCATGTACAATTAGGGAGGTGGTAATGAAATGGTTATAAAGTCCCTTGTGAGTCTGTCATCCTTTTTTTAATTTTGTAAATAACATCAGAAGCATTCTAGAGGGAAGTGCTTATGCATTTATTTATTATTGATTTTTTAAAAAATACATTTAACATTACTAGTTATTACAAATCTAGTCTTAGTGGAAGAAGATAAGCTGTTTCTACATTATTAAATGCTGAATATATAGGGAATTATGAAGTGGTATCCTTCATATAAATATATTAAATATTAATGAATGATGATTGCCAGAAATTAATTTACAGCTACATTTACTTGGCAAATGAAACCTTTTCACGGTTTTGCCCTTTTGTTGCACGTCATGCATGTTTACAATATATCCCTTTGGTGCATGTTTCAATGACGACAAGTGATTCTGTCCTACGGCCAAATCATGCACAACTGCTGAGAATAAGTTGGATTAAATGTGCATTCTTTCAACAGGCATCTAATTATTGGAGGGGTGACGTCAATAAGCTGCCAAAGTTTTGAGGTATCCCTAAACAGTTAACTGTTATTCCTTCTGGGGAGTATAATAAAGCAGTAAAAATATATGCTAAATGGCTAGCAGACAATTTATCTCCTTGGAGGAAAATGCTTAATACAGTAGATAAAAATTCAGCATGCCAGCCATCACCAAGGAAGCCCTACTTCAGGGGGAGGGTTCGAAGCAGGCTGCCTGGATTCCATTTTTCCAACTTGGGCAAGTTGCATAACTTCTCTGAGCTTCGTTATCTTCATCTGTAAAATGGGAGTAATAGTAATATATTCCTCCTAGAGTGAAATGGAGGCTCAAGGAATAGTACATATTAAGTACTACTATATAAGCTGTGTTGCTCATGGTGCTTGACAATTGTTAGCTGTTTTTAAAAAGTGTTTTTCATTCATTCACACATTCAGTGAGTAATTATTAAATAGACCATTTGGCAGGACTGAGGGTAGAGTCCTTGAGTTTCATGGATGTTGCCAAATTTCCGGGCCTGATTGAGGACTATCAGGGAGTTTAAATACCCTTCTCCAGTGCTCTTATAGGATGACGTTCTTGTAGGCATCCTTGTGTCTTTCACTGGCACTTTATAATTACCCAAAAATATAACAACTACTTTTTTCTTTCTCTGTTTCTTCCCCAATTCATCTTTCAAAACTCATCAAAGGAGTAGTATTGAACAGAAAACTCCTCAAAATCTAAGCACTGTAGAGCAACTGAATACAATTAACCCACTCAGAATTTGTTGTCCAAAGACTTACACTTTTATAGCCTTGGCCACCATCTTAAATTGCTCCATATTCTTTCTTGAGGGTTGAAATGAACATACTTTTCCATTTCATAAACACATAAGCATATTTAGCTCAACCTAGATCATTTCTGCATACCTACTCTGTGCATGGCCCCGCAAGAAAAAAATGTATAAAACATATATTAAAATGTGTGTCAGAAGGCAGCTATGCTCACCACTATACCGACTGATTCACTTTGCTGTACACGTGAAACTAACACAACATTGTAAATCAACTATATTCCAATAAAAAAGTAAAATAAAAATAAAATAGCCAAAGAATATGTTTAAAAAATGGGTGTTAGGTACTGTAGTGTGGAAGAGGTAAGAGAAAGATAGGTAGATAGGTAGATAGATGATAGATAGATAGATAGATAGATAGGAGAGAGGGAGAGAGAAAACAAGGCAAACTATGCTGTTTGTTATTAAGAGAAGTGAAACTGGGAGTTTAGCAATGAGTGAAAAAATGAGAAAGAGAGGGGAAGAAGAGGAAGAGGGGGAAGGGGAGGGGAGAGGAGGGAAGAGAACCGAAAAGAATCTACATAAACTAGTCAGAAAGGGGAGTCCACCAGACAGACATGTCTTCGCAGAATCTTTGGATGGCGTAGGCAGTTTAAATGAGCCACCCCCCACTCCTGAGATTCTGAGATAACATGAGAGGACCGCCATTCTATTTCAGTGTCTCTGATGGTGTGTACAGAAGTGGACCCAGGAAGGGAGAATGGGAAGTAGGAGTCAGGAGGCGATCAGGAGATGTAGAAGAGGACAGTGTCCCAAAAGTTGAGAGAGAGATTTCTCAAAAGAGGGCATGGCTGGAATACAGTAGGTGTTGTGGCTCCTAGCACATGGTAGGCACTGAATAAATGCCACCGATTAAAATCACTCATAAATTCTGTATGGAGCATCCAGTAAGATGCAGACTAAGAAAGGCAAGCAGATTTTATAATTTCAGTAAACCAGTGGTGGAAGGCTTATTTCAGAGCTTAGGTGAGAGTAGTTTAAGAGAAAAATCACTCAAGCCTGTCCCTTTTCTGTCTCACTATCACCCTCCTGTTTCCTTCTGCCTTAGAACCTCCGGTCTCTTGGTTTGCTCAGAAACCTTCATCAATTCCCCAGGTTCCTGTGAATCCATGACAAACTCCTCAGTTATCTACAAAAGAGGGCCAATCTGTGTTCTCCCTCATGGGATGTTGCTTCTTTGTTTGTACCTGATATTCATCTAAAACTGCACCTTCTGTCTTCCTCTTCTGGCTCTTTTCTCAAGCCCATCTTCATCTCCATTATTTGAAATCCTGCCTCTATTTTAAGCTCTATTTAAAAATCAGCATTTTGCTTGAAGAGTTGACTGATTAATTCTTCACAATCTGTTTCTTCCTCTTACTTGTCTCAGAGTTCTTAAAACACTTAGTATTCTAACTTGGGTGATCATTGTAAACTTGTAAAATTCTCCCTGCTAGATTTAAGCCCCTTCAGTGTTGTAAGTACCCAGAGGATAACTTTGGTCAGAGAATTGTTGAGTAAGAACATTACCTTTTCTGATGCCTCCTCTGGTACCTAAAACAGTGTCTTGCACATAGTAGCTGCTCATTAAACAGATGTTGAATTGACTTCATGGCAGTCACTGATATCTTTCTTTAACCCTTAAGTCTTCACCCCTTGTGCACAAAGTAGGAACACATTCTGATGAAAATTCCGGATTAGACTACCAGAACTGCTAGATCTTGGGAGAAGCAAATACTAAGGGATAAGTACTAGAGAGAAGGTTCACCACATCTTAGTTATCTATTCTGGTCTCTCCCCTGTCCTAGTCACCATGTATTCCTAACTACAATCTCTTAGACTGTTTTATCTTTTTTCTTTTCTAAGATTTATCATCACAAATCTTTTGATGGGGAGATAGTTTAATACCTTACAATTCAAGTAGTACTGTATCTTTTCAAAAGAACACCACCTGCATCTCTTTGAAACTGATACGCTACTTGAGTCATCTCAGTCTGTCTTGAGTATATTTCTTTGTGCCAAGTTGGTCTCATTTCTGCAAAGGTCGGTAGAATCGTAGTAGTAGAATGTAGTATTTCCTCAGTTTTCGATCTGCCAAAGACAGCTATATGACAGATATGTTGGTATAGGTATTAACCCTGCCAGGCAGATCCATATCGGTGTCTTTGTTTTATGGATGAGAAAATAGGAGCACAGAGAGGTCAAGCGATTTGCTCAAGGTAGCTGGCTTTAGAATGGCCTGTGTAGACTGATGTGGTATCTTTCAAGTTCTGAGAGCAAAGCCATGTGGGTATTGCTTGGCTCATGGCCCCATTGATTGGTGACAGGTGCCTTGTCTCACCACAATTTCATGATGCAAAAGCAGTATCATGGAAATCAGGGAATATCAGGAAAAAAATGCATGAAAAAAAAATGCATGAAAAATAGGGGAAAAGATAAATAGATCATGAATGACAGGAGATAGACTGCCCTGCCCCTGCTTAAGTCCGTTTTGCTGTGATATTTAGGACCCAGGATTTTGGTGTCTTATGGATCATCATCCTGTGTGGTCTGCTGGTCATCTTCAACATTCATTTAACCCTCATGGTGTAAGCATACTGTCCTTGGATCAGAAAATAATGCACCTGACCCACCATTCATCATGACACAGGCTTTGGATGTCTTTTTCTATCTGTGGGAATGTGTTTCTACTGATCCATTTATACCTTTGCATCGAGTTTCCACGGTGACCAGGATGCATTTTTATAAGACACATGGTTAAGGCTTGGGGGTACAGTCTGAGGCTGTAATACATGAAGAAGCTAAGTGCACGTCACAGTAGAGAAACTTGGTAAATGCAGCCATGTAATATTATGGAAAAATCATAAGGGGAGGAGGTCAGAAGTGTACAAGTAAGATTTTGCGAACAGCATTTAAAGTCCTTAGGATTTTTTTTTTCAGTTTTGATTTCTAGAAGCTCTTTCAAAGACTGAGACATGTTCACTAAGCAGGCTTGGTTCGTGCAACTTGAGAAGGTTTTATTACTGGTACCCCTCATTTTGTCCAAGATCAGGTAATGTCCGTGTAGCAAGTCAGATAAATCCCTATGATGCAAGCCGCTATCACTCCTATGACACTGTGTTTCCCAAAGTGTGTCTCATGGGGTACCACTCCAGCAGGATGTGGTATAATGCAAAACTATAGCTCTGTGTCAAGCACGTTTGATGTAAACCAAGTTAAACAGTCTTGACATTCTCAGAGCCATTATGCCATTCTGCTGGTAAATTTCTAAGTCGGGGTGGGGGGAGGGTATTCAGTATTTCCCAGACTTTTCCATAAATAAAATACTTTTCCCTAGAACATACATGAAGATGTCTTGAAAAACTAAGGTACTGGGTGAATGCTGTTACGGAGTCTGGGTTTTCCAGGCATCTGGGACATCATTTCATCATATCACTACAGGGAAGGTTGGGTCAGGAACAGAGTAGAGCCTAGTAATCGTGTGTCTCTACTGCTACCCATTTGCTCTGGAGGATCCATATGCCACTGTGCCAGCCCCTTGCTTAGCTTTTAGACAGTTGGCTTATGACCTTTTGCGAGTACGAGTTTAACTTATTTTCTCATCAGAGACAATTAAAAATGCAAAGGGTCAGAGAAGGTGTGACCAAATAGAATTTGAGTGAGATGACGTGAGCACCAAGCCCCTGTCTGCTTCAGGGAATTGTCTGGGCAATTAATTAGATGATTTCTGAAGGGCTCCCAAGAATCATGTCTAAAAACCATCGGTACTGACTTAAAGGAGCTGCTTTGATTTCCCCTGTTTGAATGCAGTATGAAGCTGCCCTTTGGAGCCAACTGAAGTAACGGAGAAGTTTCTAGGGGAACGTGGTGGTGGTGGAAGCAGTAGCACAGAGAATGAGGCATCACACATGAGGCATTATCTGTAGTGGGAAGAGTTCTAGATGCAGATTCAGGGTCTAGTCCCCCTTTGACCCTTTACTTACCAGGTGACCATGGACAAGTCCCTTAAAACCTGTCTTGGCCTCACTTTCATCTTTTAACATATGGTTAAACCACTGATGGTTTTTTCACCATCTTTGCCTTCTCATATCCATGCCTTTTCAAATGAAGTCATTTCTATAAAATAGATAAAAAGCATATATGCTAACACTGAAGTGGGGCTTAGAGTTCCACTACTCTGCTGCCCTATCATTTCCCAAGGGAAGCCCTTAGTGCACCCACTGGAACCTCCAGTCAGGACTCTGTGGGCCAGGGTAGGGGCATCCTTTCTCCCTAAGGCCCGTGTCATCCATCAGGCTCTGTGCCTGCTAAGTCCCGATGGGGGCTGAGTGCCGTTTCGGGTGGGAGGGGCATTTTGGGGGCACTCACTGCCCGAAGCTGCTGCTGGCCTCCAGGTTTGCATGGATACCGACCCAGAGCTCACAAAGAGGGTTATGTGTAGGTGTAGTTTTGTGTAGGGGAAGGGAGAGACAGGGCATGTTGGCCTTACAAAGGAGGCAAACAAAGATGAAAAGGAAAAACTCGAGTCTACTCCTGAAATTAAAGGTGTATTTCTATCAAGGATTTTGCCTCTGCCTGTTACAAAGAGATTCTGGTCCTACCATGAGCCAGGTAAGGCTTTCCACCCTTATTGAACTCAATTTCCAACTCTGCCTTAGGTACGGAACCCCCCTCTTCCTTCTCATTAATATTAATCACAGTGCCATCCATTATTTCTGTTTATTTAGGTCATCCTTGGCCTATTTATTTAAATTATGCAAAGAGTTTGTATTTCCTAAGATTACACCTTCACTAGGATCAATTATTATGTCGCACTCCCCTGGGGGTTACGGCTCGCTCTGACTGGCAGCCCACTCAGTGTTTTTCCAGCCGAACTATAATCAAATGTACTTAATGAAAAGGCAGCCATGCTCCACCCCCCACCCCCAGGCCCTCAGAAAGTGGTGCCCCAGATGGGACTAACCCCTCCTTCACAGGTTAACCCTTTTAAGCCAGGCTCTGGCTGTGTGTTGGTTGTGTTTGATGGGATGAAAACTCATCGCACTTGAGGGCCCGAGGAGATTTTTGAGGTCATATAATCTACCCCATTCCATCCCATTCATGTGAGAGAATGGAGAGAAGTGACTCGCCAAAGTCGGGGTGAGAATAATGATAATGCAAACATAAACCTTTGCAATATGCCAGGCACAGTCTAGACGCTGTATGTTATTGTGTTTAATTTCTATGCACTCCCAGGATGGAATTAGTAGCCTTATTCTGCAGATGAGAAAGTTGAGGGCCACAGAGCTTAGGTACGTTGCCTGAGTTTATAAGTCTGCGTCGTCAGTGACTGGCTGGATCTGCTGGAACCCTCTGTTTGGCTCAGAGCATATCCCTCCCCTGCGGCCCCGCCCCCACCACCCTGGGCCCTTTCCATTGCCAGTAGCTGTCAAACTCGGCCTTTCTGTTTTTTCCTGTTCTTGCCGCATTTCAGTATACTAGAGTTTTGGGTGGCTCGCCAATTTTAGAAAGGCCGTTCCCATTAAAAAGTTTTAAAAAGGACAAAAAACCAAACCGCAAAGAAAACAACCTTCCTATAGTGATCATTCTGTTCCCCTGGTAACTTGTGTTGCTCTCTCACTAGAGCTGCCCTGTGCCCCAAGGGCGCTCTCTCTTCCGGAGGTATCGTTCTTGAACATTCTATTTGACAGGAATCCTGGTTTTACTTTTTATCTGCTGCCCCTTCCTCACAGCTATCCCGTTTTACTTTAAATCTCTAAACTTCTCTGCTCAAAATTCTAACAGACATCATAGTAAATAGCTCTTCAGTTGTAGGACAAGTAAGTGATACACATTCATCAACGTTTGGCAGCTCACCCTGCAAGGGTTTGCAGGGCACCCATAGACCACAGCACACCTGTTGAGAGCTGGGTATAGATTAAAGGCCAAGTTCCTGAACGCTGGTCGAGCAGTCTTTGTATTATATTTCTTGTGTGGCATTTTGTGTTATATATTTGTGCTGGAATCCACATACCTTACTAGTTTCACTTGTGTATCAGAAGCATTAATTCTTTTCTTCTTGTACCTCTAGCACTAAGACCATGCTCCTGCATTATTTATTAATTTTGAAAAGCCTTTTATTTATTAGTAACAGTATTTGTGAGCTAGCCACCAATAAAACAATTATGAAATTGCTTTTGGCTGTTTCAAAATTGTATTTCATTTCAATAAGTATTTATCAAGCACTTGAAATGTGTCCAGGACTGTTCTAAGCATTACGGAAGAGAGCAAAGAAGTATAACACATGGTCTTAGGCCTCAAGGAACTTATAGTCTGCATGAAATAAAATCTATTTTGGGATTGGGAGCTTGGGATTAGCAGATGCAAACTATTATGTATAGGATGGGTAAACAACAGGGTCCTACTGTATAGCACAGGGAACTATATTCAACATCCTGTGATAAACCATAATGGAAAAGAATATGAAAAAGAATGTATATATATGTATAACTGACTCACTTTGCTGTACAGCAGAAATTAACACAACATTGTAAATCAACTATACTTCTATAAAATTTTTTCTTTTTAATTTATTCCCATGAAACAGTTTAACAAACTGAATGCACCAATAATCATCATGGATATTAATTCTTCCCAGAGTTAAGAGGAAAAAAATCTGTGGGTTTCAGGGGCTTGAATTGGACCTCCAGTTGTGGGTTAGGTGATAACAAATTGAAGGAGGACATTCCAGGTCTGGAGATGGGAGGGACAGAGGCACAAAGCCACAGCTAGCCTGTGCAGGTGACCCAGTAAGAAGAAATTGAAAAGACAGTGGTTAACTTCACTCTGCAACTCAAAGCAGTCCTGGGAGGGGACGGTCGCCTTGAAAGATGGCTCCAGAGCCAGGGGTAGGGAACTCAGAAACGACCTGGAAGGTGTATCGTTTATCCTGAGGGTGTGAGGACCACTGAAGGGCTGTGAGCCCAGGAAAAGCTTAATGACAGTGACGCTTGATGGACATTAGTGAGAGGACAATGGGTAGGGGACACTGGAGCAAGGAGAGAGTAAAGCCAGCAGGAAGAGCAGTTAGAAGCTTATTACAGTCATTCAGACACGAGGCAATGAAAATCTGGAATAGTTGGTGACTGTGGGAATAGGATGTGAGATAAGTTGCTAGAAGAGATCAAACAAAAGTTAATGATTACACTACTGTATATAAAATAAACAACAAGGACCTACTGTATAGCACAGGGAACTATATTCAGTATCTTGTAATAACCTATAGTGGAAAAGAATATGAAAAAGAATACATATATATACACATATAACTGAATCACTTTGCTGTACACCTGAAACATTGGAAATCAACTATACTTCAGTTTTTTTTTAAAGTGCATGATTAGTTAGACATATGAGAAGAAGGGAATGAGTTGAAACTGACTTCAAGGTTTCAAACGCTGGTGTTGGTAGGGATTCTGTTTTGAGAGAGAAACCCAACATTTATCGAGAATCTGCTTTATAAACACTGTATCACATACTGTAATAAAAACTTTACATGCATCGGTTTATTCATTCCACAGATTACCTTGAAAGTCAGATGTAAATGCAGAACTTTCACTCTGCACACGAGGATTCTCAGATTCAAGGAGGTTTTGTAGCCAGTTCAAGTTCACTCAGCTGACAGAGCTGAGACACCAGCAAAGATGCCTCTAGCTCCAAAGCCCATACTCACCAATCTTTGCCATACTTAACCATATTGGGTTACTATGAGATGACCCCCTCTTGCCAAATCCAATGGACCCTTCACCATCTTCTTGTTGGTTCTTGGACTCAGTAGGCTCTCTTGACCATTTTTCAATCCCAGCTCACCACATCCATGTAAAATGTTGCAGCTTCTGCGTGATAACTCTTGGTCTGTGAAGACCAATCACATTCTCCAGAGAACCTCTTCCTATTCAATCCTTTCCTCCCACCAGAATGTCTTATGTCACCCTCTGCTCTCCTGCCGTGTCTCTTTTGTATCTCCATATTGTACCTCACCACCCACCAGTACAAATATCTGTTTGTCTTTATCTTATCCAGGAGTCTGTCATATCTCTTGATGTTTTCAGTACCCAGCAAATTGTCAAACACAAGGTATTTCATCAATAGCAGTTGGGTTAATAAAAGAATAAATGAGCCTTGATGACAAGACCTAAGACATTTTCTAATTTTAGGTCTGATTTTCCAAACTAATATTCTGCAGAAAACTTGGTTGTTCCCACAATTTAAAAAAACTTTGAAAGATGCTCTATACTATAACCCCTATAGATATTTACAGTACATTTTACATATTAAAGGTAGTTAGACATTCTCACCAAGTTAAACTTGATATAGAATTTCCCAAACTTATTTGATTGTGGAAACTTTATTTCCCCACTAAATTGTTGTTCCCAGGGAATTCATATTCTGTAAGACACTGATTGGGTAGCAGGTCTTTGGAGAAGGTGGATATGCTTGGGAAGAGGTACAGTGGGCTTCATTTTTGGCAGTGCCCACCATCAGCCTATTGTCTGTGAAAGCTGGATCATATCACACATGACTAGAAAAATCACACTCAAGGCAACCAGGACCTTGTCCCTACCCACTCCCATTCCTGGGCCCGCTGGAGCTTTTTCCTTACCCTGTGATCCTTGTTGACTCTAACTGATCCTTGTTTATAACTGTGAACTGTTAAAGCTACCTGTGGAATGTACTCTTGGAATGTTGGACTCACCTTAGGAAGGCAGAAGCCTCTTTTCAAGTGGGTTTACTTCTTGGAGGATAAAGGAGACATTTCTTTGACCACTAGTGTCTCAACCTTGAGTGGGGTTTCCCTAGAGACTAATATTAGCTCAGTAAGTTTTATATAGAGAGAGAAACTTAAGATCTTGGGAAATTTTTGTGGTTTTGCTGTTAACTTATGAATAAGACATGTTCTTTGTAACATATTCAAACCATATAGTATCTTACTTTACTGCCTCATTCCATTCTCCAGTAAACATCTTGAATAGTTTGGTTTAAATTCTTTAAGCCTTTCTGTGTATTCAAACGAACTTGATACATATGAAGGTAAAGAGATAAATAGATAATGTACAGTTGTTTTGTTATCTAATAGGCTCATCCTATGAGTATCATTTAGAACTTTCCTTTTTTTCTTTTTTTGTTTTTAACCCCACAAAACATGATGAACATATTTCTGTGGCAGGGCTTACTTTTTAACATCTGCATAGTATCCTACTAGTATCTCATGTTATGGATGACCCATAATTTAAGTAGTCTCCTATTGATTGATTTATCTTTGGGTCATTTGTAAAATATTTACCTGTAAAGATAATGTCTCCATGAATAGCCTTCTGTGAACATCTTTGTATTAGTGTGACTGTTACTATAGGAAGGACATCTAGAAATGGAATTGCTGTATTTCATGTATGAACATCTTCTACTTTAATAGATACTACAAACTTTCCCTTCAAAATCACTGTACCATTGTACACACTTCTCCAATTACTACTGATGCTAAGCACTTCTTTCCCTTTGTTAGCTATTTGTATTCCTTTCATGAATTGTTTATTCATATTTTTTGGTCATTTTTCTATTCGATTGTGTATCTTTTTATTGTTGATTTATAGGCAGTGTTATATTTTATGGATGTTAATGGCCTGTTACATTTGTGGAAATATTTTATACCAATTCTTCATTGTCTTCAAAATTTATTTGTGCCTCAGGGAAGTTATATATTTTTATGTAGTCACACATGTTACCCTTTTTCTCTTGGCTTTTAGATTTTGTGTCATGCCAGTAAGGCTTTTTCTAAGTCAGACCTATAAAACTATTCTCATATTTTCATGTAGTACTTTCTCAATCTTATTATTTTTTAACAAATAGTTATTTAATCTATCTGAAATTTGTTTTTGTGGATGGCACGTGTTAGGAATTTTCAAGCTGAGGAGATACCACAGAAAACATATCTATGATTATAACACTATTAATTATATTTTATAAAAGATTTGTTAAAGTCTTAGTAAAATTAAAATTAGATATTTTGGCCAAGCATCAATTATAAGCTATGTCTATTTTCTCCAGAGTCATAAAATGACAAAATGCTTCATATTTGGGTAGCATCTTAAAATTTTTCAAACATTTTTGCATCTGCGTTCTCTTTATCAGCATTATTACAACCTTGTGAGGGAGATAGAGCAGATGCTAGTATCTGTTTTAAATAAATGACTTGTCTAAAGTCTCTAAGATAATTCATGGTTTTATTGATGCTACAAACCAGCTCCCTTTACTTCCCAGTACTCGTTCTACTATTATAACAATTATAATCTGTGCACCAGGCATTACTCTGCATTAGAAAAATATCTCAAGGCAGAAAGTCTTGCCTATAAAATAAGTGAAAGACTTAAGAAATGTAGATTTGTTAAAACCAATGGTCACAAGCCCTTTCTCCCCATCTCTGGCCTAACATAAATGGTCGTGACTGAGTTACAAACCTGCTGGAAATGGGACCGAGGTGGGTGCCTGGTGCAGGCTTAACTGGAGAGGTGCAAATTGTGCCAGTGTAATTCCTAATACAAGACAGTGGAAAATTGCTAGCACAATTGAGAGTTGTTATCACAATAGAAAGGACTCTGAAGGAAAACTGATGTGTCTCTCCTGCATCTCTTTTTGTCCCCACTGTCATTTTCTGAGGGGATAAAATGAGATGACATTGGGAAGAAAACTACCACACCAGAGCTGGTAGTGATTGCTGCTTTGAATGCCGTGCAGCTGTGCCAGTGTGGCCAGATTGATCCCTTTCAAAGCAATGGTCATTATATTGCGTTTTACTCTGAAAATGCAGTGCTTTTCTGTTTCCCGAGTTGTCTGTTGGGATGGATGGCGTGATGCTCTACCTCAGTACGTTATTTTATGTTTAACAATCTTGCGTCGTGAAATTAACTGAGGTATACGTTTCAATAGTGTCCCCAAAGAAAGTCTGGACTACAAAAAGAATGCAAGTTAGGGGAGAGAAAGTTTGAACAGTAGGAAAGAGTTTTATTTTGGTCACGTGTTCTTTAGATCAGTTGTTCTTTAGATCTGATTAGATCCAGCATCTAATTTTTACACCATTATCTTAATGCCCACTGATTTTTATTCCCAGATAAAATTCTGAGATGGACTGAAATCCTCTTTAATTTCTCTCCTTTATTACCTTGATTTTTAAAAGCCATGCTGCTTTGAGAATGCTTTGAGGGGAGAATTGTTAGGCTTATGAAGCATATGCATGAGCTGAGACATGGTCATAAAGTGTCAGGGCCCCCCAAAAAAATGACCAAACTAACAACAACAACAAAAACCTGTCTGAACAGAGTAGAGTTGACATGTCGTACGTACATATCCATTGCGATGAATGAAGTGCTATCAAATCATACCATGTTTAGAACTTTTCATGGTGGAAATATAACTTCTGTGTTCTTCTTGGGCCTATTCTAGGCAAATGGCCAGATTGTAACCAAATACACCTGGACCTTCCACCACACCCACCTGATATCTGACCTGTAATAGCACAGAGAACAGTGTCCAGCACAGTATAACAATTATTTGTTGAGTAACTGGATAAATTAATGAAATAAAAGTGAATGCTCAGGACAGAATATTTGTTTTGCAATTAAATTATTTTTTATAAAATGTTATGTCACATTCTGTAAATATAAAATTGAGTTAAAAGATAAAATATCCCTACTGGTTGTTAATGATGTGTTTTGCTCAAGCTTTACATATTTCTGCCTCTTACTGTACTTTTAACTTTGCATATTGGTGAGTTGGATTAGTAAAGGAAAAAAATTAAATAAAACTTAAAAGATGGCCAAAATCTTTTGCAAACTACATACTGTATATGGACTGTAGTAATAATTTTATTAAAATAATTTAGGTCTGTGTACTATGGATGAGTTCATATAGCCAGGAGAGCTAGAAATTTCCAGTATCCTGGCTTGAACAGCATACCCATGCAATTTCAATGTTGCAATATCCTTATATGTATTTAATCATAAACTAGGAATGATAGAAGCAGAAGATACATTAAGACCTTCCTAATCTTCATCACCTAATCCAAGACCCTACATATTCACATTAAAATGATTAAACATTTTAAATGACTTTTCAGCAAATCAGAATTGAAATGGAGTTCACATGTATCTTAGATGTATTTTTATAATACATTTTTATCCTATAAAATATTGCTATGAGTTGTTATTAAATTATTAACTAAAAATTAAACAAGTTTCCTTAGTTCAAATGTTTTTAGTAGTTAAATTTAAAGACAGAATATCTGACTTTGGGCTCATTTTAATTTGGGAAACAGTCTGAAAATTATAAGATTTCTGTTCTTTCAGCATTGTTCTTCGTTCCAAAAAAAAAAAAAAAAAAGAAGAAAGGAATAAGAAAGAAAGAAAAGGAGAGGACTGGATATTCAACTATAAAAGAAAAATAATCCTTCAATTGGTTAATGGCTGTCCTTAATAGACTCAGCGAGAAATCCAAATTTCCGAGTATTTAGCCCTGGGACACCCATTATTTGTTTCTTTTCATGCAGTCTTAGAAAGGAAGAGGTAGGTACCCTGTCCTTGGCCCTGTCTGAGGCAGCAGCCCCATCTGCCCAATTTTCTCTTTGAAAATGACTTCAGTCTTTTAACACTTTCAAGTGTTGAAACTTTTAAAGACAGGAAGGACTTTCTTATATTTAACTTTCTTTTATTTTTTATTTTTTTATTTTTTTTTACATCTTTATTGGAGTATAATTGCTTTACAATGGTGTGTTAGTTCTTCCTTCATGCTCAACAGTTTTCATGATTGTTAATTTGCAGTTGCTTTTTTGTTTGCTTGTTTGTTTTTATTGGGAGTGGAGAAGGGAAGCAGAAAGAAATCTGGAACAGTAAAGGTGATTGACTTCACGAAAGCATCGTTTTTATCAAAGAAATGTTTGCTCCTTGTAGAGAAATCAGAAAATCAGAAAGATGTAAAGAGATTCGTTTTTTAAAAAAGAAAAAACGGTCCCAAACCTCACTTTCTCCAAGAGATAGGCATGTTAACGTTTTGGTGTACTGTCTTCTACTTTTTCTTTGCACGAATGTGTTCACATATTTCAGATAATACTGGACATTAGACATGAGATCAAAAACATTTTTTCAGTATTATTGTAACCTTTGTAGAAGCAATATTGTTAATATTTTACTTAACATTCCATCTTGAGTATAGTCTATAATTCACATAACCATTCTCTACTGTTGGACATTCAGACCATTACCAGTTGTTCAGGAAACACTGTGTTAGATTTGAACTTCTACATCAGTTTAATTCCTCGCTCACATAGTCATAAGCAGCTTACTCCATGGAATGTACTGGATTACTCTTTAGAACTTAATGTACTGAACGTGATTCTTAACTAGGATATTATTATTTTCAAGACGTTTGACCCCAGGAAGCATAGGAAAATAATACTGAGGATCAGTCTGCTCCAGAACTCCCTTCCATGTTCAGAAAATTGAAGATGAGAATTACCAAAGTCTTGTTCTTTCAAGTCTCTTCAAAGCTATAGAGAAATAGAAATATGATATGAGCCACAAATGCAAGCCACAGATATAATTTGAAATTTTCTAGTAGTCACATTAAAAAGTAAAAAGAATGAAGAACCTAGGGGTAAGACAGGAATAAGACACACACTTACTAGTAGAATGGACTTGAGGATATGGGGAGGGGGAAGGGTAACCTGTGACAAAGCGATAGAGAGAGGCATGGACATATATATACTACCAAACGTAAAACAGATAGCTAGTGGGAAGCAGCCGCGTGGCACAGGGAGACCAGCTTGGTGCTTTGTGACCACCTAGAGAGGTGGGATAGGGAGGGTGGGAGGGAGGGAGACGCAAGAGGGAAGAGATATGGGAATATGTGTATATGTATAACTGATTCACTTTGTTATAAAGCAGAAATTAACACACCATTGTAAAGCAATTATACTCCAATGAAGATGTAAAAAAAAAAGTAAAAAGAAACAGAGGAAATTAATTTTAATATTATACTTAATCCAATATACCCCAAATATTATCATTTCAAAACTTCAGTCAATTTAAAAAATTGAAGGGATATTTTATGTATTTTCTCATATTAAGTGTTAGAAATCTGATTTGTAATTTTATACTTAGAGCACACCTCTGTTCAGTCTAGCTACATTTCAAGAGAGCTCAAACAGTTGCAGGTAGCTAGTGGCTACCATATTGGATGACACAACTGTAGAGAGATGTTTCAGGCCAGAGACAGAAGGTAGATTCCATCTGGAGTTTGAGCTAGCTCTGTCTCTTATTACCTAACCTCAGGCAAATTACTTAATTTCTATGCTTCAATTTGCCTATCTGTAAAATGGGAATAATAATAGTAACTACTGGGTAGAGTTGATGGGAATTCATGAAGAAAGTACTCAACAAATGTTACATATAGCAGGGGTCCCCAACCCACATGCCCCACCACCACCACCGTGGAAAAAATTTTCTTCCATGAAACCCGTCCCTGGTGCCAAAAATGTTGGGGAACGCTTCCATATAGGAATGCTGACAAAGTGTGCTAGTAATCCTACTCTAACTTAAACAAGTAGTTTCAGTATCCTATGATCTTCTCCTTTAATCTTATCACTGTCTTCCCTGAAAATGAATTATTTAGAAGATAATCACTGTTCTCATGCTCTGGGAAAGGCACTGGTACTTCACCCATAGCGTAGATGATCAAAGCAACGTGGAGTTCACGTGTCTCTTTGCAGGGGAGCGTCGGCACCTCCTGAGAACTCAGGTTGAAGGGTCCTGTAACTTTCCATAAGCTTAAGCTCTCATAGCCTGATACCATCAAATATGAAATTCCTAGTTTTTCCTTCTACTAAGATTTTTAGCATTCTCAGGTTAGAAAGTGTCTCAAAATCAATTACACTTTCAATATAACATTTTTATTAAGAAGTTATTTCACTGATGCTATGTTTTAAAATCAATGATTTCTCTGAATAGGTGAATCTAATATGAATCTTATTCCCCTATGAGAGTCTCTCTTCTATGCATCTCCATTGAGTAAGAAGAGCTTATAGGGTTTTATCTTCTATGGTTAGATTACAAAAAGTAATTTTTACATTTTATTTTCAAAATCATATTTTATAAATACAGTAAAAATTATATTAAAATTATAAAATTAAATATACTTTTAAAATTACCCATGCAGAAACTCTCTCAATGGAGAAGCATAGCCTACTGGGAAAGAATGTATTGTTTTTAAATTAAACTTAATATGTTGCCATTTTGGTGTCTATAAACCTTGTGAGCTTGGTAGATGTGCACCTGTCCAGGAAAAAAGCTCCTCCCCAGGAACCAACAGAACCGTAGTATCCAAGTTCATTGCGGTGACCTCACCAATGGGGCTGCTTGGCAGGAAACCCTCTCGCTTCCTTTCTAGGGGCCTGACATCTACAGAGGTCCTTCTGGGCAGTGCACACACATTTGTGTCCTCCGTCTATGGCTCATTTCCCTTCTCTTCTTGGCTCTGGTAGAAAAAGGCCCTTTTTCAGATGTTTCTATCCCATTGGAGCATTTTTCTGTACCCAAGGCAAACTGACCAACTGTGTGTCTAGAGCTTGGCATTCTCAGCTGAGTTTTATTAGGGGAATAAAAACTGGCTTTTCATAATTAAAGAGCTATAGGGTCTGCTCTGAAGGTCTTCTGGAAACCTGAGTTTCTAGGGTTCTGCCTCCAGATAAGTGGAGTTACAATTGCATTATGATAGTATGACTATATTCCACTTTATTACAGCATTACTGATCAGTGAAGAAAACCTCAGTCTCTGCTATTGTATCAAGACTGTTGTCTTAGGTGCCATGGAACAATCCTGAAAAAGACCAGGAAGGGTGCTCTTTTTTCATCAGTGAGGTGGAATGGCGTAATGCATTGAGAATACGCATGTTGGTGCCACACTGCCTGGGTTTAAATCTCAATTCTGTCACTTTTACGAGATTGGGCGTTGCTTTGGCTCTTTGTAAAATGTAGATCAGGGTGGAACTCTCCCCTCTCCTAGTTAGGGTTGTGGGGATTGGCAGAGTTAGTGTGACGTATTTAGAGGAGAGTCTGGCATCTGAAATATCCAACGTGAGTCTTTGCTCTTTTATTATTATCCATGGGACGCAGAGGGACCACACATACACGTGCATGCATGTGCGTGCGTGCGCACACACACACACACACACACACACACACACACACGACCAACATCAGTAATTCTCAATTTCTGATACACGTAGAAACAACCTGGGCATCTTAAACCATAGATTGGGATCCGCTGGGTCCAGGAGGATCTGAGATTCTGTGGTTGGTACTGGCCTGTAGACCACACTTTCTGTATTAGGGGTCTAGAGCAGATGAAAAACCGTGTTTACAGAAAATATTACTAAGGGTGGAAATTGACATGGCCCCAGTTAGAATCACTCCTTGTCTCTCGGACAGTTGCAGACCTGGTGGGGTGTGGGAATGATTCAGTACTGGCCCTGCCACTGCCATTGACCAGCTGCGTGTTTGATCACTTAGGACCTGCCACTTCAGTGCATTGTATTTCATTTCCCCCATCTTCCAAATGGGGATAATAATCCTGGCTCTAGCCGCTTCACAGGATTGTTGTAAGGGTCAGATGAGAAAATGTGTGTGAAAGCTCTTTGAAAAATTAAAAGTGCTGCCCCATTGTAAAGGGATCAATAGTAGCACAAGGAGGGGTGGGCTGGTGATGGGGAGGTCCCCAGAAGAGTAAATCCTGAGCTCTGGCTTCAAGGAGGGAACTAATGGAGGAATGGCACAAAGGCAGCAGCAGCTAAGTCCAGCGCGTGCGGTCCTGTACAGGAGCCACAATAACGAACGCACTGCCTCAGCCAGGGCTCTGTCCTGAGGAACTGATGAGACAGTAGCTTCAACGAACAGTCGGAGAAAAGGCATAAAAGGAAAGGTAAAATCTTTACTCCATACTAGCTTTTTTGCTTTCGAATCCAGAGGACTTCAGACTTTTTGACCTTAATTTACAGTACAAAACCTGTTGCATAGTGGGACTCAGAATACACAGAAATATAATATGCAACTGAAACTAAAATTTCTTGAAATAATATTTGCCCTTAATGTGTGCCAAGCACTCTATTGCAGTCTTATTCTACTCTCTTCTATTACACTCTATATTTTTTTAACGCTGGTTGCAACTCACTAAACATTTCACATCCCACTAATGGACTACAACCCACAGTTTGAAAATCACTGATCTAACCTGTCCTGCACGTTTAAACACATAGTATATGGTATGTCACTTGCTGTGTATTCCTCCATTCACTGAAATGCAGCCTCAGTCTCCATTATTCCAATGAAACTGCTCATACTAACATTTCTTCCTCCAGTAATATTTTAATTAGCTGGTATATGTTAACATATTAACAAGTCTAGTGGCTGTCTTTCTCTTATTCTCTTACTCAGTCCTTCTAAAGCCTTTGGAAGACAGCTATGCTCACCACTATACCACCAACACACACCCCTGTAAAGGATTTGGGGTGGCCAATTGTACTACCCTCCTACAAAATCTCTCCTTCCTTGGCCACTAGACAGTTTTGAACTCTGAGTTCTTAACTCACTCATTGAGTGTTTTCTCCTTAGTTAATTCCTGGCCGCCTCTTTTCTGCTGTAATTGTGAACCGTTGCTGCTGCCCAGAATTCTGTCTTTAAGTCATTGCTCTTCCAATGTACTTTTCCTGGGAGTTCATCCACTTTATGGTTTTAAATACCACCTGTTTGTTGATTGTTCCTGAGTCTGTGTCTCCACCTGCCCCCTGTTCCCTGAGCATCTGGCAGTATCAGCATCTCCACTGAAGTCCCAGACGCACTTTAAATATACTATATCCAAACCGGAAGTTTTTACTCCAGGAAAAATACAATGAGGAGAATCATGGGTTCTGTAACCTGGGTTAGCAGTAATTGACAGTATCCTCTAGACCAATAATTTTCACATTTTCTTAGCCCTGGTGATGCCAAGAGTTCTTGTAGACTACCTTCTCCTACAGCTTCCATTTGCTGAAGAGTGAATTTAAAAGTTGCCATTACTATTCATGATCCACAATGATGAATATAATTCCTTTTTTAAAACTTACTTTTATTGAAGAGTAGTTGATTTACAATGTTGTGCTAGTTTCAGGTGTACAGCAAAGTGATTCAGTTATACATGTATATATATATATATATATATATATATATATATATCTTTTTTTCAGATTCTTTGCCCTTATAGTTTATTGCAAAATATTGAGTATAGTTCCCTGTGCTATAGGTCCTTGTTGGTTACTATTTTATATATAGTAGTGTGTATATGTTAATCCCGAACTCCTAATTTAATTCCTTATTATTATTATACAAAAGATGCTATGCAAATCTGAATTATTATTTTGTGTTCCAAACCAAAGTATGAACATTACTATATTCTCAACATCAAACCACTAAGAATCCAGCATTCCACCTACCTGATGGAAAGTCCAGGATTCCCTGTCAATTCTCATAAATGCCAGGGGCCTCCTTTCCCAAGAGTCCCAGTTCTGCTCTGACAGAAAATAGAGAGGGACAGTTTCATCTATCTAGTCCGTGGGAGAGGACAAACTGGTCCATGTGGATGGACCATTAAATCCTGGACTTATTTGCACAGCAGTAGAACCATCATGAAGATTAGAGGCACTCAATCTATTAATTTTTCTTTTTCTCAATTTCGGTTATCTTTCCCCCCTCAGGTGTGGAAAATTTGGATCAATGCCAATTTGTTTAATTGGATTTTTAAACTAGGCACCAAAAAATATCAAACTGTTCTTTTAAGCTCTTTTAGTAAGCTCGGCCAAATCAATTAAGCAAATTGCTTTCAAAAATACCTACCAATTCCAAATAAACCTCTTCCCCACTTCAGAGATAGTATATGCTACGGATTATGCAGAGAAAAATTTTCCAGCTGAATTACCCACTTCTCAACACTGGGGATTTAAAAGGGAAATGCCGACACCATCTCAGCCATGGTGGTGAAGGGGTGCAGCTCTAATCCAGCAGGGCTGTTTTGACAGCAGTTAGGGAACCAAGGCAGTGCTGGCCTGGAGATGCTTACCGCACCTCTGGTTGACCTGATTTGTTCATGCCTTTGGTGGGGCACTCAGGTGAAAAATATCGGCACCCTGACTTATAAAACAAGACATTTTTCTCTCCTCTTTAATTTCCTTAAAAAAATAGACGTGAAATGTGAAACACCACCTGGGTGGAAGGTTTCATGGTTTTCTTTTCCCCATTGTTTGCCATCTCCCCTTTTGCCTACAATTTAAGAAACAGAAGCACAAGAGCTGTGCTTTCATGTGAGCAGTAATATGTAACCAGAACAGAGGACATAGGAAAGGTGGAGAAAAGTTAGATATATAAGCAAGAAAAAGTGAGTTATTGATTTTATTGACTGGTCTGTTAACTTCTGACATTGCAATAAAGTCTTATTTATTTGTATACAGAAGACTCAATTACATAGATACATATCATTTTAACAACTGGGTTATTTACAGGAGAATTGCAGCTTCATAAATAATATAGACCTGGGATTTCTCAAGCTGATGTTTATCCATTGTTACCTAAGGAAGTGGTGATGGCTACACATATCTAATATCCGTGCAGTCATTAGAACAGCATTGCAATTGGTTGGGGGAGAAGAAAGGAGGGGGGGCCAGGAACAAGAGGGAAATAAGGACAAGAGTCTCAGCCCAGCTAAAATATACAGTGAATAGTCCTGGGGTAATCAGATCCAGATAGAGCTGCTCAAGTCTCCTCCTTCCTACCAGCACAGAAAAGCTGTCAGTGGAGACCATTGCGTGAAGGGCTCCAGGTCTTTAAACTCCCGTTCATATGGTACAAGCCGTTAAGATGCAATTACAGATTTTGTTTTTTAAACATGAAGGGTATGTCTCAAAGGAAGTTTTATAAGAGTAGGGTCAATTACTCCCAAACATCTTCTCCTGATGGGGCAACTGGTGGAAATGGAGATGGACATCCTGGGGCTGCCCCTGGTCCTCCAGGGGTCCCTGCAGCCTTGTTCAGGGGGTCTCCTGAAACAACTCTTTGTTTAACTATTAGTTTAATGCATAGCCTCCCTGCTAGGCTATAAGCCCCAAAGGCCCAGGAACTGTATCTGGTCATTATTCAGTAAATATTTGTTGGGAATGAGTGAATTAATTAAGTAACGAGGAGAAGTAGGATGACATAGCACTACTTTTATGTGTCCCTAGCATCTTGTAAAATACCTGCCACCTAGCAAGAACTTAACAATATCGTGAAGAGTGGATGATCAAAGACTAGGGGTAGGATCCCAATTTTCAGATGAGGTGGCTAGAGCTCACATTTGGTATTGGATTTGGAACTCAGACTCCGATTTTAGGACTCAGAATCCTGCAAGAATAACTCCCCTATGGAGCAAGGACCTGATTGCTCCTGGAAGAAAGGGCAGCTGCAAGAAAGTACAAACATATTTGCCTACTGTGAATAATGCTGCAGTGAGCATGGGAGTGTAGATTCTCTTTGAGATCCTGATTTTGCTTCCTTGGGGTACATACCCTGAAGTGAGATTGCTGGATCGTATGGTAGTTCTATTTTTAATTTGAGGAACCTCCATAATGTTTTCCATAGCAGTTGCAGCATTTTACATTCCCATCAACGGTGGATGAGGGTTCCAGTTTCTCTACATCTTTGCCAACATGTGTTGTCTTTTTTTTATGACTTTTTATTTTATAAATTGGAGTATATCGGCTTAACAATGTTGTGATAGTTTCAGGTGCACAGCAGAGTGACTCAGACATGCATATCCTAACAGGTGTGAGATGATATCTCATTGTCCACAATAGCCAAGATATGGAAACAACCTAAATGTCCATCCAGGGATGAATGCATAAAGAAGATATGGCGTGTACATACAATGGAATACTATCCAAAAAGAAAGAAATCCTGCCATATGTGACATAGATGGACCTGGAGGACATTATGCTAAGTGATATAAGCCAGACACAGAAGGGCAAACACTTCATGATTCCACTTATACAAAGTATCTAAAATGGTCAGACTCATAGAAACAGAGTCGATGGTGGTTGCCAGGAGTTGGGGATGGGGGAGGGGATTTTCTCCTCAGTGGGTAAAACGTTTCAGTTATTCAAGATGAATAAGTTCTATAGGTACTACCTTGTGCCTGTAGTCAACAATAACTTATTGTGTACTTAAAATTTTGTTGAGGGTAGATCTCATGTTAAGTGTTCTTACCACAATAAAGTAAAATAATATAAAATAAAATGAAATAAAACAATAAAATAGTAAAATAAAATAATGAAATGAAATAAAATAAAATAGAAAATACAAACAGAATCCAGGCTGGGCTCTGAGCAATCGTTTGCTGTTCACTCACCCATAAGGGCTGTCACCACCTCCTTTTTTGCTGTTGTCCATCTGGTCCTTATTTTAAGAGTCCACCTATATATACATCTGTGCTTAGGATCCACTTAGGAGCTAAGTTCTTTTTTGGATTCACATTCAGGTGCGACCCAGCCCATGTATAGATTCTAAGGGATCAATTGCACCATTTTGGCCAAAGCCATGACTGCCAGACATTGCCCTGAAAATCATACCTTCCGCTTGGGAAGTATAATTTCTTTCATTCTTCTCTACCCTAGCTCACACTTGACTGCATGTGCTCCGTCCTGAGCTCTCTCTCCCCTAGGTCTGAGCTGTGAGCAGTGCCTGTCATCCCCCTGCCCACAGAGCCTTCGCCAACCTCAAGGGGAGGTTGCTGTTGGGTCCTGTGCCATCCTGTCTCTGTGTTCCTCTCCCGACACATCTGCGGGCTCTACCCTGACCTCGAGGCACTGACGATGTTTGAGGCTAATGTTCAGCATCTTTGTCAGATCAAACAGCTGTGGCCACTGTTCCCAGGCCTGCTGCCTGGAGCACTGCCCGCTCTGTGGACTACAACCCCACTGGGCGACACACTTAGCAGTGCGGACCCCAGCGTAGGGCTCTGTCTCCCTTGAAATATAATAGTAATTAGAAAGCTCGGGCTTCCCTGGTGGCTCAGTGGTTGAGAGTCCGCCTGCCGATGCAGGGGACACGGGTTCGTGCCCCGGTCCGGGGAGATCCCACATGCCGCAGAGCAGCTGGGCCCGTGAGCCATGGCCGCTGAGCCTCCGCGTCTGGAGCCTGTGCTCCGCAACGGGAGAGACCACAACGGTGAGATGCCGGCGTACTGCAAAAAATTAAAAAATAAAAAAAAGAAAGCTCACCTTCATAGAGTGTTTACTATGTGCCAGAAACTTTATGTGTATTAATGTACTTAATCCTCGCTTTATGAGGGAAGTACCATTTTTATTTCAATTTTACAGATGATGAAACTGAGCAGAGAAAGATTAAGCCACTTGCTTGAGGTCCCACCTCTGGTGTGTGGTGGAGACAACGGGCAATCCAGCTGCAGAGTCTGTGCCCCTCCCCAAAAGGCTCTGCAGCTCCCTTACATCTCTCCCTGGGGCCAGCCTTTACCACTGACAGGTCTCCTGATGGAGGTGTCACCTTGCCCACCTACTCCACCCCAAGCCCTTACCACCCCCATCTGCAGACCCAGCTTTCTGTCAGAGAGGTAGAAGCCAAAGATGGGGGGGGTCTCCAGTATTTACAGGTCTCACTGCCATCAGTGTGTAGGATGGATGAGAGACAGGACAGATCGGTGGTATGGCGACTGTGTCCACGGTCTGAGTGACAATGAGGGCAGCTGAAGCAGAGAAGGGGAAGTGGTCAGCAAGGCTGGAGTGCAAGATGTGGGATATGGTGTCTGGCTGTCCCTGGGGGTGAAGCAGAGGGACCAGGCAAAGAGATTTGCTTTTGGAGCAAGTTAGGAGGAACGTGAGCTTTTGAGAGGGGAGATGCTGAGTTTTTTTTTTGACTTGTGGGAAATGTGCGGTTTAGAAACACTGGGCAAGAACTCAGAGTTTTTAGATGTGGCAATGTTGATTCAGACGTCATTCTCCTTGTCCAGTCTTCCTGCATTTTTTTTTTCCTGAATTCATTCGTGGATATTGGTGCACATGTCGGAATTTACAGGTTCCTCTAAAGGGCATCCTCTGTGGTCACATGCTTTCCTCTCTCCTTCTTTATCAAGATCACTTGTGATTGGATAATCATACGTCAATGTCATTTGTAATAATGCAGCAGTAATAACTCATAGTGACAACCAACTTTGTTGAGCATTTATTTTGTGCCGGGCACAATGCTGGGCTCTTTTCATTTGGTAATCTGTTTCCCTATCACAAGTATAATACAGGTGCCATGACTATCTCCATTTTACAGCTGAGGACACTTGAGATCAGAGAGGTTGAGTAACTTATCTAGAGTCACACAGATAGCACAGGTGAAGCAAAGATGAAAACGCAAGTCATTCTGACTCCAGGCTGTATTGTCGGAATATTACAGCCTGGCACACACCGGAGGCCTTGGTGTCATCTTCCTGAACCCAGTTTCACAGACAAATCAGACAAGGCCAATCTGACCAGGATGGATCAGGACAAAACCAAGATCACCCCATAGCCTGTCTGAAGACAGACAAAACAAGAACATTGTCCAGACCACAAAATGACCAACTATTCACCCATCCTGGCTAATATGAGTGAATATTGCTCTTTTCCCAATTATGACTTTAACCCCACTCTCTCTTTCCTATCTTCTCACACAAGAACTATTAGAATATTCAATCATAACATAGCTCTGACTTCCAGATAGGGTCCAATGCAGGGCAAAGCCCCACTTCAAACCCTCTTCAGAGTCACTCAACACAAGCCCAAATCTATGTCATCTCTTCTTGCTGTGATGCCCCATGGTTCCCCAGGGTGTGCATTCTCCCTCCTGTCAGTGAGTCTATAAGTCAAGTTCAACTACATGGTGGTCTTTGGCTGAAGCATGTAGATATATCTAAACACTCCTCATTCTACACATTCTTAGATTTGCAGGCAGTCCACAGATTTGCTTACAGTGCAGCTTGGACCCCAAAACTTGACCACATGAGGGTTTGAATCCCAGCTCCTCTTCCTCCTCCTCCTTAAAAAAAATCAGCTGTGGATGTATGTCTGTTACTTAAATTTTCTGACCTGAGTTCTAATATCATGAGGCTGGTACGAAGATGAAATCAGGTGACATATGTAGAATATTCTAGTCTGTTGCCAGACTGATGCTCTACAACTGTTAGTTTCTTTCCCTGATCCCTTTTTTTTTTTTTTTTTTGCGGTACGTGGGCCTCTCACTGTTGTGGCCTCTCCCGTTGCGGAGCACAGGCTCCAGATGCGCAGGCTCAGCGGCCATGGCTCACGGGCCCAGCCGCTCCGCGGCATGTGGAGCGGAGAAGGGATCCACATGCCGCGGAGGGATTCCCCAATCCCTTGTTGATTGAATCTATTTCTTCTAAATAAGGCATTTTATCATATTCCAGTCATAAAAGTCTGACCCACCAAATCTTGAGGATATTTAGAGATTAAACGTAAAATTTCCAGTTTATGCTATTGCTTGTTCTCTGTGCCATAATTTATAGATATATAAAGGCCAATGAGAACTAAAGTATTTTATTCATTCTGAGATACACAGCTTTCCTCCTCATAATTTAATGTGACATCTTAAAGGGAAAATTTTAGGATAAAAATTGGGATGTGTCTTATAATCAGTGTCATGTCATGGTTTAATTAGCAACTTGTTTTCTTTCTTAGTGCAACATAAAATATTCGTGAATTTTACATCTGTAGCATCCTAGATTTGGCATATATTTTTAAATGACTGGACAGTGCTACTTCCACTATGTCACCTTTTCACTATTGAGTTAGCGGTTGGCTCTGTTTTCTACTTCAGTGCGGACACTACTGTTCTAAAGCCAAATGTAAACTCAAGAAGTAGATTTTTAAAGTATTTGGACTTAGAACCTTACCGTTATAATCTGAGTCCAAGTCATGTTTCGTAGGCATAATTTTTATAATGAGCTCTGACACAGATCCAAAAGTAAGTTAATATAACAAATGGAAATTGCTATGCATTTGATCCTATCATATAATGGAGTTAAAATAATGATAAAAAAACAATCTGAACAAGTTCTGTGAAGCTTTCATTCTATTTGACTTTAAGTGGAACAAAATCTTCTGAACAAGAGGACAACAAAATAATGCTTTGCTAAACGGATAAAAGAATATGACCTAAGTCTATTAGTGATAGAACACTCTATGAATGCACTCAAGTTAATAGCATCTTTTAGCAATAGATACTTTTTCAATTACAGTAATACTAAGAAATAAATAGGCTAAGTGAGAGAAAAATGGTCAGAGACACATGAATTGGACTAGTTTGGCTGGTTGGTTTTTTATAACCAATTCTTGGCGGGGGTGGGGGGTGCGGAAATCTAACCAGCAATCTACTGATGGGTCATTAGTTTGAGTTTTTATATTCTAGATCTACTTAGTCTTATTACAGATGCAGCATTTCATTACCCCATCTCCAAAGGTTTTGCAGCACTTGGCATTTTGTACACAGTGAGTTTGTGGCATCCTTTTCTTCCTGCACAACCTTGTGCTGTCATGCTGTCATAGACGCTTCATTACTGTAACGGCTTGCTCACTAGGTGTGATGGTACAGTTTCACGCAATGTAATTCCTCTGGGGGTATTTCCTTCCTGTCCTTTGCTGAGTTCTAAGTGACCCCACTTTCACCAATCTTTAGTTGCATGCAAGAGTGATTGCAAATTCTACCCTTTCAGAGTATCTGTGTAGAAATGCAATTTTATTTCAACTTTAAAGGGTTTAAAATTTTTATTCCCCCTTTTTAAAGTGGCACTCCGGCTACTTTTGCAAAGAATGTGGCACTCTCAGGGTAAATAACTGAAATAGAGAGGCCAGACTCTTATCTTCATGGGCCCTCACCATGGAAAAGCAGAGATATGGGTATGGAAGGAGAAAGTGTCAGGAAAATCATCATAAATCACAGAGCAAGGGTATTGGGCTACATTTGGCATCAGTTTTGCTGTGTTTTAAAAAGGATAAATATGCTTCCCTTTAAGAATGTAGGAACAGCACTTCCCACTGTGAACCTCTTCCCTGGGAGTCCTCCCACCGGGTTGAACGGGGTGAGACATGCTCCAGGGTTATTACTGTGATTGAGAGTGTGCCTCTTGAACGTTTGCTTTTCCTACATTCTCACCTGCCCCCGCCTGACTTTTGTGGGAAAGGATGTAACAGTCCACTGCCAATGTCTGCTAAAAGTTGGGCGTTTTAGGTGCATGTACACTTTAAATGCCACCCAAGGGAGGAAAGGAAGGAAGGAACGGAGGGAGGGAGGGAGGGAGGAAAAGAGTTGTAAACTCAAAACCAGTGCTTTTCACACTTTACTGTGAGTATGGATCACCTGGGGGTTTTCTTTCAATGCAGATTTTGATTCCGTGGGTCTGAGACCCAGGTGGGCTGAGACCCGCAGGTCTGCCTTCCTAGCAGGGTCCCAAACGGCGCTCATGCTGCTGGTCCAGAGATCACATGGAGACCCTAAACGAAATACGGCTGTCATCCTGCTCATTACGAACATTATTTTAAAGGAGACTGGAGTGCTTACTTCTTAGGAACTGGTCAGGATATGGCTGGGGAAAAAGTGGGGCCCAGGAGAAGCCTGTCTCCTCCCATCATGTTCCATTTTCCTTTTTCCATCACCCACCTCCCAGACCTGAATACTAGAGGTCTCCGGAGCCAGGGTTCACTGGGTACAGAAGAAAATATCCCCAAAATACAATTTCTGTCATGGTGTGGGATTTATTGTGTTCTGTCTCCCTGGAACATTTCATTTGATACCTAGGGTAGTGCAAGTGTTGGAGTTGGGTGGAATTTGGTTCAAATCCCAGTGCTGTTGTTCATTAACTGTGTGACTGTCGGTGAGTTGTTTAAGCCGTTTAAAACATCAGTTTCCACAGCTGTAAAAGGAGAATGATAATCCTGATAACACAGGGCTTCTTTGGAGATTTATCCAAATGTAGACAAAATACTAAGGAGACAAATACAAGGAGAAAATGTAGACAAAATACTAAGCAAAGTGTCTGGCCCATAGTAAGCATTTGGTGAATGCTTATAAAATATTTGAGCAGTGGAGCAGTCTAGCTGATGCAGATGTGGGCCTTCCATCAATCGGATAGCCTGGGATATAGTCACCTCTGTCACTAACTAGGTATGTGAGTAATAAAGCTTAGTATCCTGTATAGATGGACATAATAATCATAAACACCTTACAGGGTTATTGTAAGGGTTGATAATATATGCAAAGTAATTAATGTATTACTTGGCACGTAAAACTTTATATATAAAGAAAATTATACTGATGACTCTACAAAAGGTTAGGCAAAAGAGGAATTATTTATTCAAAAGAAGAAACATTTTAGGAGTGTTTGGTCAGATATTTCTTATGCCTGGAGGAGTGGAAGGAGAGGGCTGCTGTGATTCCTCAAATCCTACCAGGTTGACCAGAAGCTCCTGAATGCTCTGTGACAGACCAGTGTCCCTCTGCAGACACTGGGCAAAGGGAGAAGGAGGAAAAAAAAAGCAGACACTGGGCAAAGGGAGAAGGAGAAAAAAAAAGTCTGATGCAATGAGTTTTTCATTAGTCTGAATTGCTTCAATTTAAAGGATTTTCCTTTAAACAGAGAACACATTCTTTGGTATGGGAGAAAGGCTTTAAAATACCTTTGTTGTAGGATCGTGAGAGAGCATGGCAGTTTAAAAAAATGTTTTTACTTGGCAAAATGAAATGCCGAGATCTTTCTATTCGCATGATCATTAACTGTCTTCTTTAACTGGACTGCCCTGTGAAGTCTCAAAGTCTGGGGAAGTCAACAGTCTGTGATGATCTAATCACCTGCTCTTCACAGTCACCGCGGATCGAGGGCCACACGCTTTCTGCATTGAGGGTCTCCGAGATCTTGTACTGCGTATGTTATCAGAAGCGACTGCACCCAGAGGCCATCATTTCCAATTGAAATAATGATTTCTTCCGTTGTGGCTCATGGTTAAATCATATTCTGAACGTCAGATCAGCAGCCTCCTTGCTGCTGAAAGGTTGTGCAGAGTTCAGACCTTTTGAAGGCATGTAGGTCTTGGAGAAGTGGGGAAACATACATCACTGTGGTTTCCAGCTGACTTCAGTCTAAGCCAGGAATTTGAGCCCATGTAACCACGATGCAGCGCTCTCTATTTCACCCTCACCTCCTTCTCAGATTTGGGGTCCAGATATCTGCAGGCTCACCTTGCTTTATTGTGCTTCATTTTAACATGATTCACAGTTACTGCATTTTTTTTTTCTTTTACAATTGAAGGTTTGTGGCTACCCTGTGTTATCAGATGATGGTTAGCATTTCTTAGAAGTATTTTTAAATTACGGTGTGTACACTTTTTTAGACGTAATGCTATTGCACACTTAATAGACTACAGTATAGTGTAAACATAACTTTTATAAGTACTGGGAAACCAAAAAATTTTTGTGACTCACTTTATTTGCTTTGTTGTGGTGGTCTGGAACTGGACCCACAGAGTCTCTGGGGTCTGCCTGCATTGGGGGCTGCTCAGCTAAGAACCTCAATAAACTGAAAACAGTTTAAAAACTCATAATGAGACTTTTGATGGTACAGCTCTGTAGGTCTGGGGGGCCTCAAAGGGAGCCTTGCAGATATTAGATACAAACTCAAGTGTTGCTATAAGAGGCTGGAGGCTGGGCTATTGCAAAAAGAATCACAGTGACCTCTACCCTACAGCTTGTCACCCCTGTTACTATAACGAAGGTAAGAAAAAATGGACTAGTTCCCTTCCCTTCCGCCTCATCCTCCTACCCCAACACACACACACACACACACACACACACACAATTTTAAAGCAGATTAGTTATCAGCTTTGACCATTTTTCAAGCATATTTAAAGTCAGTTCTCAGGAATTCTTGCATGTTTTACCATGGGTAGGTAAATTGAGAGGACCTTAAAACTAGGCCAGTTATTCCACCTGAGAGTGTCTTGATCTCATCCCCTTGTCGTCAAACTTGGCAGCTGGTCAGGAGGGAAAAAAAATCTGTGTTTATTGTTAGTGAAAGTGTAACATTGTTAGTAAAATAGGTTTAAAACTGAAAGAAAAGACATCTTTTCTATGATTTTTCTTTTAAGGAATTCATGCCTTGTCTCCCCATTTTAGGGACAGGTAACTGAGAATGGATAGAAAACAAAACAAAATTTTATCTTACTTTTCCAGCAAATGTGGTCACTGATAATAACATGATGATTTGTAAGTTTAGTTTCTTGTTGGGGAAAACAAGCCATGTCTAAATTCGTCTGTAGACGTAAACACTCTTATGAGAATTTACACTGATTTGGAAGATGGCTCTCAAAGAGTTGTAGGTTTACGTGCAATTTTTAAAACTTGAGGACCCTTGATGAGAAGGTCCCTTGGGCAGGGCCTGCTTCATGGGCCATCAACCACTGCAGGCACACAGGGCTCGCCACCCAGCAGGGTCCCACGTTTGGAGTTTAAGGCTCTGAGGTCACCATCTTGAGATTCTTAATAATTTATCTTTGAAATTGTGTTTTGTGGGTCAAGTCCAATGGGACGACAAGAGCGTGGGGTCAGAGGCAGGGAGGCTTGGAGCCTCTGGCGGTCCAGCCACTACCTCCCTACCTCTCAGGACAGGGCAATTCTCAGCCACCTGCTCTCTGCCCTGGGTGCCCCAGAACCCCCAGAAGCTGGAGTGTAGCTGTCACCTTCTCCCTTCTGCCCTTCTCTGTTCTAGACTCAGGTGCAGAGAGAGTCATAGGATCAGCATGCAACTCATCCCAACCAGGTGTCCAGCCCAGCCCAGCAAGGAGGCTGCAATCCCTTGAGTCCACCCATCTGCCGTGGATTAAGGCAGCAGCCCTGGGGAAGGGGGATATTGACTTCCCAGCCCCAGGTTAGGGACTTGGACTTGCATTTGGCACTGAGCCCCATAAATTATGTAGCCAGCCCTCATGTAAATTTGAGCATAGATGAAGCGTAGAATCAAGCTCCCTGCATGGGCATAAAAACACAGGGTCTACACGACCTTTGTGTCCAGGGGGCCCGTAGCAGGGTCCTATCAGTAGGTTGACAGCAAGGACTTCATCCCTGGATGCAGTGCAGTGTTGAATGTGGCCCCTAGCAATGACCTTGTCAGAGGAAGTGTCCATTTCCTGGGAGAAGTGTATTGAAATTAGCAAAGCTTCTTAGATCAAGAAGGGCATTTTAAAAATGAGACAGATCATTTTCAGGTGGTTTAAAATCTGTTTCTAAATTGTTTCAGCACACTCTGATACACATCTCCAACATTTTAAGAACAACTTACCTAAACAACAGCGTACATACATAATATATACGTACACACACATATGCATACATACACACATGCCAAGGCCCAGAGCTGACCTGCAGGAGATACAAAGGTGAGTGAGAAAGAATCTTTGCCCTGAAAGAATTTATACTCTTGTAGACACATCAGTGCTCAAGCATTGATCTGTACCCCAAAGCTCTCCACATGCCAACAGTGTGTCGTGGAATTTTGCTTAAGTATATTTGATGACTGTCTCTTTTTTCATCTCTTTTCTGAGAGGAAGCATTTACAGAAATTGAGAACTTTATTGGCCTGGATATCTCAGGAGTTCAGCTCTGCTTTTATGAGATGGATGTGAAAACAAATGATAAAAACTTGTTGGAGGAAGACTGAAGGGAGATATAGGAAATTTTGAGAGAAAAAAAGTCTTTAAAGGTTTCCAGAGCACACATAGACTAAGTCTACATAGAGGACTGAAGCAAATACTGAATAATTTTGGTAGCTATTACAAAAACACCTTCAGATAATCAAGTCCAAATAAGGGATTTTGGGGGTTTCTTGTTCTGCTTTATCTAGATATCTCGAATCTCCCTTTGACTTTTAATGCTTATGTACAGCCTTTAAATAAAGATCAGCATTTAAAACCACCGAAGAAAAAATAAAATAAAACCACTGAGGACCTAGACCCCTCACTCAAAGATAACTGGATTTCCCTCCATCAAAGGCCAGATAAGTCACCTGCTAGAAGAATAAAGGAATCCATTCTTCCCATTAATGTCATCAGACATTTACTGTTCTATAGGCCTCAACGGGTGAGGTTACAAGTACTTGACAACAGAACTTGCAAAAATGCACAAACCCTAAGTTAATTAATGAATGTTTAATTTTCAAGTGTGGCTTATCTCTTTAGAGTCTCCAGTTCCACCAGGGGTCTGTATAGTGTTCTGGACATAAATACATGTGTGGCCAGTATCATAAAAAATCTCAACGGGCAA
Source organism: Phocoena sinus (assembly GCF_008692025.1). NCBI lineage: Eukaryota > Metazoa > Chordata > Mammalia > Artiodactyla > Phocoenidae > Phocoena > Phocoena sinus. The sequence goes on from NC_045771.1 coordinate 93,141,810, forward strand.
TAAAAAATGGCAGACAGTGGCAATGACTTTGAAAAGATTTTTATGGACACCTCCACTCCCTCCTTGGCATTTAGTAATCTTGAAGAAATTGAAAGAAAGGGAAGTTTAATTTAGAGGGGTCTTCTGCCCCACTTAGCTGGGTTCACATGCCCAACATGAAATAATAATGCATTCAACTGTCCATCTTATAATAAGCAACCTCTGCCTCACCTCCCTCCCCAGTGAAAACAGCAAACAGTGGGTAGGAAAGACCAGAAAAAGCTGAGGGATCCCTGTGACCTTCTTGTGATCGTTTGTGCTAATGCATAGTGGACAGAAACCCAAACTCTCCCTCTGAAGAATCGATTTGTTAAAAATGCATTGGTCGTTAATGAAGGAATCTCGTGCACTGAATATTGGAGGATGGCCAACTGAAAGTGGAATTGGTGTATTCCGATGAGCCATTCATATGTGCAAGTCTGCTTTCTCCTCAATCTGCCCCAGCCCTTATATCCTCTTTGCAAAGGCAATGGGGTAAGGATCCAGAAAGGAGTATGCCCTCTCAGGATTAAAAATGTTCTATTTGTTTCTTAAAATGACTTATTTGGAAGAGTCAACTCCAAAAAGACAGGTGTGGGCAAGGGGTAATGGTGGAGGGGGTCACATTTAAAACTATATCCTGGAGTGCACATCTGTTTCACTCTTAGAGTTGCTAAGAGGTACTGAGTCTTGTTTGCCTCAGTTAATCCAAAACTCTTATACAAAAAGAAAATTGTTTTAATTTGCAAAAGAAAACTAACTTACTATGAGGAATGCAGTGATGGTCATTCAGGAACTCTGACCTTGACTTGGTGGGGGGCAGGGTGAAACTTCAGAGGCTCTCCCAGTCAGGAAGTTACTAAAGAGAGGAGCAGGGGCCTAGGGTATCACTGCCCCCACGCCGGCTACCTAGATAGTTCAGGCTCTCCAGAGCAGAGAGAGCTGCCAGCAGATTTGCAGATTTTGCATACAAAATCAACACTGGAAAGATGGTGTCGAATGAACCAATGCTCTGACAAGCAGGCATTTTAACAATTAAAATTACGTTTCATTGCAGTGTACCACCCGAACTCCTAATCAGTCTTTCAGTGTCTCCAACATTTATGACTTATCCTTTCCTTAGCAGACTTCTATCAGGGGTCCCTGTGTTTACAGAAGTGACTTCTATTATATAACTACTTTATTTTATTTATTTTAATTTCTTGGTCACCTTATTATTTACTTTTAAATTAAGCACTCAAAAATTAAAGCCCAGGGCTTCCCTGGTGGCGCAGTGGTTAAGAATCCACCTGCCAATGCAGGGGACACGGGTTCGAGCCCTGGTCCGGGAGGATCCCACATGCTGTGGAGCAACTAAGCCCATGCACCACAACTACTGAGCCTGCACTCTAGAGCCCGCGAGCCACAACTACTGAGCCCACGTGCCACAACTCCTGAAGCCCACGCACCGCAACGAAGAGTAGCCCCTGCTCGCCACAGCTAGAGAAAGCCCACACGCAGCAATGAAGACCCAACACAGCCAAAAATAAATAAACAAATAAATAAATTTATTTAAAAAAATTAAAACCCATTAATACATTTTGATAATGGAAAAAAACTGAATGAAGATCCAAAACTAAACGTTATAGAAGATTAATACATTTGCTTTTCAGCCAACAACATTCATTAATTGCTACTGATAAAGCGAGAAAAGAAATAAATATAATGTAGCTATTTTAAATTTTTAAATGATCCCTTTTATTTATTTATTTTTGGCTGCATCAAGCAGCATTTGGAACTTCCCCGACAAGGGATTGAACATGAGCCCCCTGCAGTGGAAGCTCAGAGTCTTAACCACTGGGCCGCCAGGGAAGTCCTTACGATCCCTTTTAAAATCAGTTTTTACTCCTTGAAGTACCTGTGAACATTACAAAATAGATGCATCTGACATAGATTGCTAAACTAGAAGGCCACCAGGATTACGATGGAAGAATGCTCCAGGTAGAGGAGCTTGGAGGGCCAAGGGAGTAATGCTGGCTGATGACCCATCTGCTGTCGTAAAACTAATTGTACATGGCATCCTCAGTGCGGAGGAGATTCATACTTGCCTGAGCAGCATGTAAGCCACTGTTTTCTCCCCATGGTCTTCTATCACCAGTGGAGTTTTATAAAACGTACACATGAGCCACCCTCTGGATGCTCTGAAAGTAGCCTCATGAGGGATGTGAACCTCTGTGTGTTCAGGAAGCTCCACAGACCATTCTGATTCATAGGCCTGGGTAAGAGCTGCTGGTCTAAGCTATGGTCTGGGTGAGAATTTGGGAGCAAATTGCCAGTATCTTTGTGCCATATTACCTGGTCATGCTACCAGGGACTAAAGGAAGGATTATCCGTGCACATCTCACTTCATAGGCTCTTTAAAGACCTGACCATTTAGTTCAGATCCAAACATTTATTAAATGGTACAGAGCACACAGAGTGGTGTGTGAGGAAACACGGACAACACACATAGGCATGGGCGTTTGTGTTGAGTTACTTGGGGCAGGTAAATATGATGGGCAAATTAAATAATGCTAAATATTGTATTAAATATAAATTAAATCTTTTTAACTAATGATAGTCAAGAGAAAGAGCACTTTTGTGACAAGCATGCACTGTTCCAAGACATTTACAAATATATGTGCTCATTTAATCCTCACCATAGCAACCCTATGAATGACATACAGTTATTTTCCCGGGTTTTTACAAGAGGAAGCTAGTGTATATATAAGTAAACTGGAAAACCAGCCCAAGTTCACCCAACTAGTTAAGGGGCAGGGCTAAATCTCAATGCAAGGAAAGTTTCAAATTTAAGAGTGCCTGCTTTTAACCTGTACACCAAACTGCTTTTAATATCTAAATTGGAATAGATAACTAATAAGGACCTAGTATATAGCACAGGGAACTCGGTACTCTGTAATGACTTATATGGGAAAAGAATCTAAAAAAGAGTGGATATATGTATAACTGATTCACTTTGCTGTACACCTGAAACTAACACAACATTGGAGTAAATCAACTATACTCCAATAAAAATTTAAAAAACAAAACAAAAAATCAGAATTACAGTCGAATTTGCTAAGAAGCTAATAATTTAGAGATAATTTCCAAAGTTTATGCTAAATAAGAGTAACTAGTGAAGTGGATGCCCATACCTATTTTAAAGGAATTATACCAGCCCTCAATTAAAAGCCCAACCTCTATTTCCATTGAGTGAATATTCAATCAATGTGAATGATGCCTACATTAAGAGCTGGGCATAAAGCAGTAAACCAGTGAACACAGGAGCTCACAGTTGCTGCCTGAAAAGCCTAGACTCTTAAATTCAGAACAGGCCACAGAGAGCTTTCTGGGCTTCCTTGATCTCATTGATCTCCTAGCATATTTCCTAGGACCCTGATCAGGAGGAACCTGCCCAACCCACTTAAGTTCACATTTTCGTATCTGTGCCTGTACCTAACCTCAAATTCTCTGCTAACTTACGGCTGAGCGCTGCTTCAGAGTTCTCTGAAACTCTTAGCCAACGTCATTTATTCATTCTGATTACTGGATCCCCCTTCTGGCTCTGAGAAGGCCCCTGATTTGGGAGCCGCCTTATGACCCAGACAGATTAGTTTATGGTCTTACAAGGTTAAGTGTGATACATGTGTTTGGGGAAAATGGAGATGTGCATTAAGAAGAAACATTACTTTTTGATCCAGGCAGGAGAGCATACATAATCTCCTCTAGAGCCTGTGAAAGACTTCATTTTACACATGAAATTGTGTGGAATTGCCCTGGACTGCACTGAACATGATTTTTGAGAATAACCAGCCTCAAAACAAGCTGCTGTGCACTGGTGAGAGCCTCCAGCAACAGAGAATAAAATGTAAGCAAATGTAATCTGTGTCAAGTTACAGGTAACAAAGACGCAATCTTGTTGACACAGTGCCTGGATGGGACAGATCCCAAACATTACCATGATGTGTCATTAGGAACAGAATCAAAAAGTGAGCCTAGTATGCATGAAAGCAGTATGGGACAGAAGGGCCTGGCATAGTAGAGAAAAATTTTTGATTAAGATATGTGTTTTTTAATTGTGTAAAAAGATTTTTCTTTCTCTGTGCATTGTCAGAGTTTTTCACAGTCAGACATAAAAATCCATGTCTGGCAAGCATAAAGAACAAACCAATTTTTAAAAAAACATTTTCATAAACTACACCAAAGCAGATTTTTAACCATTTGAGAATTTACGTTAATTGACCAAAAGATCACTTTGGGACCTGGTTAGCTCTATAAAAGTAAAACTCTTCTGAGAATTCTAAGGCAACATAGGACTTGGGTCTGTAAGAACTGAAGTTGTGAGATTTACACTGCATAATGCACCTCCCAGTTTAAAATGCCCTGCTACTCAAGCATGATAAATAAGTCAAATATAAAAAATTTAGAAGAAAGGTCTCCTGCACGTTAAGGGGAAATTGTGGGCATCTTATGATGGCCCATCTTACCCTTGTTATTAAATGACAGCGATCATTAAAATGCCAAACGTATTTTGACAGAATTCACTTTATAAAATGTCAGCAAGTCTGTGTTTTTATTAGTTTGTTCCAAATCAATTTAGAAATTTCAATAGAATGCTTGTAAGTATTCCCCAAGCAATGTCCATTCTTGACTTTCGGCACAAAAAAATATTACAAATTAATCAGATTTTCAGATTTCTGCATAATGGCTTTGCACATTTATTGCTTAATCCTATTATAAAATGCTGTTATGATTGACACGCGGCTGTGGAGATAGAAGTCAATTGAATAATATGTAGCAGTCAATTTTATTTGTAGCTTAATGTGCTGAACTATTTTTCTCCACATTTCCATTATTTACAAGTCTGTCCCTTTGGAGAATATATAGAATAATTTGTTTTAAATGAGCTAATAATACCTTCTTTAGAATTTATAAGTGTGACAGAATCATATCTTTTTTTTCTTGGTCATCCATGGCACGCCAGTAGACAAGGTTTGAATTGTCTTCCACTTGCTATTCATAGGACAAACATCAGGAAAGAGGATCTTGTTAAGGATGGCTTGGAATTGGATTTCAATCACCAAGAAAACAAAAGCTACCAACTAAGACCCCTCAAAGATGGCTGCTAGCTTTGTTTGCTTCTTATTTATTTATATATTTATTATTACTGCCACTGTATCACCTTCTATGGTTTGTCCTGAAACAAAGCACATGAGCACACACAGAGAAACAATAATGTTTAAGAAAGTTTGAAAGGTCTGCTGTTTTGGTGGAATTTCATTTTTCATGCTTTCGCATCCAACAGGATTCTAGCAAAGGAAGTACATTATTGTCTATGCTCACCACAGGGGGGATCCCTGGGGGTAGTGTGGGGGTAAGTTAGCACCCAGGAAATTTGCTTAGGGAGATGCATGTGTTTTTTAGGACATAAGGAGCCACCAACAAGGACCTACCATAGAGCACAGGGAACTCTACTCAGTATTTTGTAATAACCTATAAGGAAAAAAAATCTGAAAAAGAATGTGTGTGTATATATATATATATATATGTATGTATAACAGAATCATTGTGCTGTACACCTGAAACTAACATGACAATGTAAATCAGCTATACTTCAATTTAAAAAAAAAAGAAAAGAAAAAGGCTTTGTTTTTAGGAAAACTCATCCATAAGATTCAGTACCTGAAGTGTGTATGGAAAAAGGGCTTAAGGGTACGAAGCCATATTAAGGGATAATATAGATGTGCTTGGTCGTGTCTGAGATCACGCTCTCTCTGGCTTTGGGAAATTAGGTTAGCTGTTGCCCGCCTATGCATAAAGGATGCATTTTCCCACACCGGGGCCATGTTGGCACACCCCCTGCAAACTGATGTATAATGCAAGCCTATTAGTGCGACTGATGATGGTGTCACTTTTTCTGCTGTCACAGCCTTCTCCCTCCTAGAATGACGTGGTCCCTCCCGAACGTCCGTTAGCATAATGTATGCAGTTGACAAGTGATTTGAGCACTGGGGCTATTGGTAAAGCACTCTGGCATATCATCTGTGCCTTAATGCTATGTGACATCACAGGAAAATGGGGTCATGGGCAGTTCCCGTTCTGGATCTTATGTTAAGGGTGCATTTCTCTTCTGAATTCCAGGGGCCAGAGGAAACCCGGCGCTGTCAGACCCAGGCACCCCTGAACAACAGCAGGCCAGTCAGACCCACCTCCCGTTCCCGGTTGGGCCACAGGTCAGTATCTCTCAACTGCTGCATGTAGGATGGTTTAACCATATAAATAACCAAATAAATAATAATGAGTTAAAACCAATTAACTCCAACAGAGCAAAGACGGTGATAAATTTTTGTATGGGAAGCTATATGGCTACATTATTTATTAAATACCATCAAGAAAAAAAATGTTAGCAGAACTCTTCTCTCTTTTTATTTATTTATTTATTTTTTGCGGTACACGGGCCTCTCATTGCTGTGGCCTCTCCCGTTGCGGAGCACAGGCTCCGGACGCGCAGGCTCAGCAGCCATGGCTCACGGGCCCAGCCGCTCCGCGACATGTGGGATCTTCCCGGACCGGGGCACGAACCCGTGTCCCCCGCATCGGCAGGTGGACTCTCAACCACTGCGCCACCAGGGAAGCCCCCTCTTCTCTCTTTTTAAAGGGAATGTTGATTTTAATAATTTGGAAACATTTTTTCTTCTTAAAACCCACTATAATTGTGCTTTTGGTTATCATGCAGTTTTCTGGAAAGTAAAACTTTAATGACTGGAGTGTGAAGAAAATTTAAGTTATTTCAACCTTACTATAGCCGTTTTTGAAATACAAGATGTGATTTAATACAAAAAAGTTAATGCAATTTTAATGCAAGTTCAGCTTATTGGGTTTGACAATACTGTACATCATATATAGCTCCTGCATTAATAAAGAAATACATTCATTATTTTTTAAAGTCCAATATTTGTTTTTTGCAGCCTGGTGTGGTTATATGGAGATGTACAACACAATTGTAAAAGGCTGGGCCTTTTATTTTTATTTTTTTTAAACCTCTGTCATTTAGTGTGAAGTTCTCAGAGTTCACCCACTTTTATAGAAAAAGAAGCTGATCCTTGAGCCTTTCTCTCTCTTTGGTTGTCATTGTGATTCCAGGAAATTAATCACTTTCAGCACTTCAGGGCCCATCAGTTGCAGGCTTGAAAACCCAAGTTTAGAGCTTGAGTTGGTCTTGACTTTGTTGTTCCAGCCCCCGCCAAGTCTCCCTGTGGCCTCAGATTCCAAAGTCCATCTCAGAGCACGAATGCCTCTGTGCTCCAGACAGAAAGCTTGGGTTGATGCCTGATCTCTTATGGAGCCTTAGAGGGAGTTTGACTGGGCATCTCAGAAACCAGCTTCTGAAGGCCATGCCCTTTCTAATTTCATGCTCGTGACATTGTGTGTGTGTGTGTGTGTGTGTGTGTGTGTGTGTGTGTGTGAGAACATACGAGGGGTGACAAACTCCAATGCCTCCAGGTTAGAAACATAGCACAACAGACCCAGACAGTGAGAAGCAGGGGACACTGGGACAAAGTGGACAGTGGATGCCCTGCTGTAAGCCCATGAATTCAATTAAAAAAATGCTGCAGGCCCCACCATCCACATCTGTGGCCTGCATACAGTCTGAAGACTGCCCATTTGCCTTCCTTTTCATCATGGTATCACTACTGGCCGTGATATGATGCCAGCAATCTGAAGCTTATGACTCAGCCATCCCCCATTCTTCAAATAAAGCCACCCCCCTTCTCCAAATCTGTTCCGTGTATTGAGAGGGAGTGAAACATGGGCTCTGGAGCAGCCTGGCTGGATCGGAATCCTCCCACCCCTCTGGATGTGTGACTTTGGACAAGTAACTAACTCAGTATGTCATTGATAGGACATTGGAGTTCATACACATTAAAATAGTGCCTGGCTATTAAATATTGGGCTTTGTACTATACCTACACTGAGTTACCTTTTACTTTATAGAATCATTCTGCGTTAAAAACAAAAAAGTTGAAACTCCCCAATGAGTTTTTTATCAGCTCCTCTAGAAGAAAAATGGGCATGGAATTAGATCTTAAACAGCTCCTGCAGGGGTGCAGTGAAAGTCCCGGATGAAGGATGCTAAGATCAGTGACCCTTTCAGTCATCTGGCCTGGTTGGACAAGGAATCCTTCCTACATCATCCTGAAGACCCCCACCTGAGCTCACATCTGAGCTCAGATACATCTAGTGCCCAGAAGTGCACACCTATGTGGCTGCCTTTCCATATCAAACAATGGCTACTGGATAGTGGATGTAAACATGTGTTTTTAATGTCATTTTAACAGGGCAAAGATTGTTAGTGTAATAACAAAAGACATTGTTTAAAGCTTTTCAAATTTATCCACATCAAATATTTCTGTTTTTTTATATTCCTTTTTAGATCTTGTCATTATACATATATAATTTTACCATTTAATAATGATTTGATCATCATCACTTGCTTAATTATTATCCAGTTAATTTTATATATTCTCATAAACATTTTCTATTTTTCTAGAGGTGTCAGAATGATCCATTTTAAAGACTACATAATATCTTACCAAGTTTAGTACTATTAATATAACAAACTTTTTCAACATTTATGTATTTTAAAATGTAATGCATATTTTCATTCATTTATATATTTTTTTAAAATTGTGTCTTCAGAAGCATACCCCAGGAGTATATTCTAAGTCAAAAGGGGATGAATATTTCTGTAGCCCTTGATACGGACTCTGCTTTCCAAAAGGTTTATGCCAGTCCGCCTGTCCTAAATCCATATAATGGTGTCACTACAGACTTACCAGCGTTGCATAAGTCTTTTGCATTATTTTTGCTAATTTAATAGATGAAAATAGTATTTCATTGCTTGTTTGAACCAATAAGTTCCACTGATTCCAATGAGTTCTTTTTGGAAAAACAGAATAAATTAGCAGAGAGTTTCAAATATATAAGAATAGGATCAAGTGAAAATCCATGGAAGAATAATATATGTGTAGGGTATTACTTTGAAAGGTATTTGAGCTTTCCAAACCAAATGAAATTTTCCAAAAAGATTAACGAAATACAATTTCAAGTTTTTTCCTAGAAGTCAAGCTTTTTTTTCTGGAATAGAACATGTCTCTTTGCTACTTGTTCAGGAACTTTCTGACCCAGCTTAAGTAGAAGAAGAATGCTCTAACAACCCATGTCTTGGTTCCACTGGAAAGTGAGCTGGGATTTTGTGTTTCCTTGCAGCCACTTCTGACAGCCCAGCAGTTAGCCTCTGCTGTCACCGGTGTGAGGCCGGGAGGCACGCCGGCTCTCAGCCAGCCTGTCCTCATCCCCTTCAGCATGGCCGGACAGCTAGGAGGGCAGCAAGGGCTGGTCCTCACACTGCCCACTGCGAACCTCACCAACATCCAAGGGCTGGTAGCAGCAGCTGCAGCCGGAGGCATTATGACTCTGCCACTGCAAACTCTACAAGGTAACCCACTGTGTCTCTGTGTCATGTAGGGCTCCATCCACTGGCCTGTGCTCTCTGAAGTGGACAAGTGCCCTGAATGTTGAATGTAGTTCAGAGCTGCTTCCACCATAAAGGCTATGAAGGGCTTATGTAGGAAGCAAAGTTTTCAAGGTGTCTGTGAATCCTGAGTTTGCTCAAGCCATGGGCTTTATCAGTCCTCATGTCTTAATATTGACTTGAAACCTTTCAGGTCTTCTGGAAGCATTTATGAGCAATCATTGCATGACACATCAAAAACTTAGGTGTAAAGTGATTGTGATGTTATTTGAGGACCTGAATTATAATCTCATGAGTTCTTCACTTTAGCCATCTGCAAAGAAAGGTTAGACATTGCTTGTTTGTGTGTGAAGTGTTTGGAACATTTCAAATACAAGGTATCATTTGGAATAATTAACTTATTATTTTTCTTACTAAGTATATTTTAGTTATAATTATTAAACAAAAGTTATGTTATTTGAGGTCATATTTTGTAATGAGAAAAATAGACATATATAGAGCTCTTATCTTATGTAATCATGGGCATATAATAAGAGTTGGACTCTAATCAGGAAGAGTAGTTCTCTTGATATCACGAAGGTTTTAACTTTTCTTTAAAAGATTTGGTAACACTGACTGATAGACTGATTTACAAAAGACTGTCAGAGGAAGAACTATTATGATGGAGAAAGAGCTTGAATATGATGAGGGTGCCTAAAAAAAGGGAAGACAGATTTATTTTGGACTGGTCAAAGAGGTTGTTTTCTCCACTGATATAAATGTTAGCAATTAATTTTTTTTTTTTTTTTTTTTACAGAGTGAGAGTTTGGTTGGGCAAGTTTTCATAATAACAATTTAAAGTACTTTTTTAGTTGGTCATAAGTCAGGGGTCCTTATAACCTATTAAAATGGTCAGAGTGTCAGTCCATAGATTAAGGAATAGACCAAGTAAGACCTGGTTAACTCTTGACCCAAACTTCTTTAGACGCCCTATGTTTTAATATCCCACCCATTGTTGCCACTTCTTGACTTTCACTTTAATGTTTAAAACAAAGTCTCTCTTATACCATTAAGTTGTGCCAAGAAACCTGCCATTCATAAATCATGCATGTCTGGGACACGCTAATGCACAAACTTTGCTAGTTTCAAATCTGAGAGTGCCTGGGAAGCCAGGATCTCAAGATTAAGCAAATAACGCAGGAATAAACAAGGTGAAAGCAAAAGCAACAAAGTGTAGGGAGAGGCTTTTTAATGTAGGTGGATGATGAAATCTTAATGAAGAAACGGGCATTATCAAAATGCAGGCTTCCATTTGGAACATTTGCCCTTATGGGAATATTGAATGTTATAAATAAACATGAGCTCACAGAGCTCCTAGGTTATGAATTAATCCTGCTTGGTTAAAGTGGATGCCAAAGACAGAGTCCAAAAATCCAGGCTTGTTATCTCTTTATTAACGTTTGGTGTTCTTAGGATTTTAGTACCTGATTATTTTTAAGGGTTCAACATGAGTGACTGGTCCAATGTGGACTTCCATCAAAATTTTCTCTCTTTTTTAAAAAAATATCAAATTTAATATTAGTTTACAGTTTGGAATTTGGTTCTTTTTGGCACCTTTGGTTTCAGAAAATGAATCCTAATATTGGTATCCTGAGTAAGTAGTTTCAGTAAGAGTACTAGCTCTTTTTAATCCCCTGGTGCTTCTCACACAATTTCCCTATTGGCCTCATCTTCAGAAGAGCATTGGAATTGATGGTCAAGCTCTTGTCTACTACACAAGCACAAGGGGCTATCTCTCCCTTTGTCTCCATCTTTGAAATTTCAGTGATGCTAGAGGCAAGTCAGGAGGTCATTATGAAAACACCTCCCAGCTGCAAGTCAGCCAGTTATAGGAAAAGCTTCCTAGTTATTCTTAACCCTCAAGCTCTTCCTCCAAACACCTTTTTTCTTTGATATCCTTATGAATGAATCCCAACTCCTAAGTTACTGTTACGGTCCAGGAAATTTCTCCCTTCCAGTTTCCTTCAGCTTTTTGTTCCTTTCATATCTTCCCACATAAGTTCTTCACCACCCAGACCTCCTTAGTCTGAAAAGAGACCAGCCATCCTGGTTTGCCAGGGACTGGGGGTTTTCCTGGGGCCTGTAACTTTCACCATTGAAACCAGCAAAGTCCCAGACAAACCAGAAAGAGATGGTCATCCTGCAAAAATTCCAAGGGCAATAAGGATGGGAATCAGCGAAACGTCTCATCTCTGCAAGGTGTCCAAGATCAGTGTCTGCCACCTGAAGGACAATGCTGATCCATCATCTTGTTGGCCAGCAGACAACCCAAGGATGATCTCACCGCCTTTCAGAAACCTACTGTGGCCCTTAACAATCCCCTTGGCCATGTCTACAGCTTGTGTAGCTCCCCAGGTTATGTCATGGAAGGTAGTGGGACTCAGGATGGTGGGCGATGGCGGTGGCCAGAAAGTCATCTGCAGGGGTCCTGATTGACTTTGAGACTGAGCCAGTCCTAGAAGTCCTTGAGTCTCATCCTTTTTCAAGGGTGGTGTTCCTGTAAATGGGTTATAATACCTGAGAAGGAGTCCTTACACAAATTTATACAACCGGCAGGGTAGAATGCTCTGCCCCCTCCCCATGGCCTGCTTCTAGACAATGAAAATGGAACCTCGGTCCAAGGCTTTTAAGAATCTTTTAAAACAACCAGTAAGTCTGCCCACCTATATAATAGCTAGCCCACCTTCTCGCGAGATTTTACAAGACAGATTTGATTGGTCAGTGTGAGGGGGAGGGACTGAATGTTCAACACTTCTGAAGTAGGACCTGTTTCCATAGGAGGCACTTAGTTCTGGATGGTTCCCCTTTTCCTCATTGTGAAGCATTAAGATTTTATTCACGAAATAAGTCTGCCAACTGGAATTGTCTTTGATTATTCCCCAACTTTCCTGTCCAGTCCTTCAGCCTAGGCATTCTTCTAGCTCAAAAGCCACAATTTTGCTAAGAACAACAACAAAAAATGACATCAGTTTCTTAATGGCTTGGAATCCCAGGAATAAATTTTCAAGTATCTTCCTCTTTACTAAAGGGCTTGAGAGCCGGTTCATTTATGTTCCGTATCAAGTGACATGGAATAGCTCTCAGAGCCTTGGAGGCCGTGATCCCTGCATGTATTTTAATGAGCACTAATGACACGTTACACGAGAGCAGCTCCTCTCTGCTCAGGCAGCGGGGGTCCCATCTCAGTCTCCTTCTCTGTGCATGGTCCCCAGACCAGCGGCATCAGCATCTTATCAAGGCTCCATCCCAGACACCCTGAACAGAATCTGCGTTCTTAAAAGGGGGCTCCTATGCACACTCACGTTTCAGAAAGCCTGCTCCAAGGAGCTTTTTCAAAATTCATTTGGCGCTCCCCCACTATCTCCAGCAGCGTCCTCCAGACTCCCAGCATCTTAGGGTCACCAGGAGCCATGTGACCGTGATAAGCACCGTCACTAATTCTCCTGATCTCCCTCACCACCCCAGGCCTCTAAATGATGATAATGACCAAAAGGAATAACTTACTTGAGAACGTGTCCGCTTCTGTCAGGAGAAGTATATCTCCAACACCAAGAGGTATTCCCTTGCATAATTAAAACACAGGGAAGCCCTTGTTCTGAGATTTTATCCAGGAAAAACTTTGCATCCTGAAAAAGAGACCACATAGCCCTGCAGGAAACCTGTCTGCACAGCCTGGGGATTGTTTTCCCATTTTCGTCAGATCATTGAGAGAGAGAGAGAGAGAGAGAGAGAGAGAGAGAGAGAGAGAGAGAGAGAGAGAGAGAGAGAGAGGGATGCACTGCTGTCTCATCAATTATAGTGTCTTCTTGTAAGGAAACAGACGGGAGTGAGGAGTTAGAAATCTCACCAGCCCTGCAGCCCAGCCTCAGGGAGCCTGGGACAGGTTTGGGGATTAGAGAGTCCAGCAGAGTCCAGCCAGTGAGCCCACAGGCTGCAGGCTGTATCATTGTCCCCTCTGAGCAGGCAGGCATCTATCCCTGCTCCCAGGTGACTGATAACCTGTCTCCTCTCTTCCATGCCTCCTCCTGTGACTCTTCTCTACCAAGTTGGTTGACTTTCAGCTAACCCACAATTTTGGTTCACTCACATTCCATTCTGTCTCCTTGGAGTCCATTCATCTTCCCAACTCGTGAACCTCTCAGGAACTCTCAATTGCTATCTCTCTCCATCATCTCTATCTTTACCCCTATCTCCACGTCTGTCTAAAATTCAAACTCCCCAAAACTCACATTCCTGTCAGGCTGAGCCTTTTCATTTTAGGCTGTCTACCTGGTCGGACTAGAGCTTGACTGCCCATGTTGAAGTCCAATCAGCTTTAATTTGGCCGGGGGGCGCGGTGGGGCAGAGCCAGGATGACGTGGACCTCCTGTGGTCTGAATTTGGAGGTGCCAAAGCTGGAGTCTTGGTTCTGAATATTTTAAGGGAAATCTTTGGAAGTCCTGGCTGGGGTGCAAGCCTAGAAATGCTCTAAACTCAGATAAGACCTAGAAATAACCTACTCCTCAACACCCTGTGTCCTTACCCGAGGTAGGTGTGGTTTTTGTGTTCTCTCCTCTCTTACCTTTGCAAGCCCTTTCCCCTTCCAGGTAACTCCCACCATCACTACTCGGGGTCCCTCCATTCCTGGAACCTTTGTCTGTCCTGTGCTCACAAGAATTTGGTTTCAGGTGCCTGTCAGTAAACCCACACCTGTAACATAAGATTTATTATGACCATAAACCTCAAAGAAAAATGACTAAGGTTGCTCTGTCACATATTTTATAAACTCCCTTAAATCAGTGTCTCCCATTTCCTTATTATTTGAAAACACAGATAGCTGTACTAAACGTGTAATTTGCAGTTGTCCTAGCATGGGAACAAGATTGTTATTTGATGTGGCAAGATAAAATCCCCATTATGGAACTCATGCAAATGTGTTGGAGTTTTGGCCTTTTTTAGATGTAGGCAGAAAATGTAGATAAAAACAACTTCCACACAAGAGACAACAACAGCAAAGGGCTTAGTGGGGCAGCAGAGGTGTGTCAACTTCTGGGACAGAAAATTCAGGTTAGAGACTTTTTCCCATAGCACAGGCCGAGATAACCCACTTATCACTTCAGGCAATGTAAATGGCGAATATAAATGTGCTATGTAGGAGATTTATATCAAAGTGTGAACATTCCAGTTAAGTCAAGCATAACATTTAAATTAATGACCAGAAATACATTAGAAAGTGCTGCTTACCCTCAACGTGGAAAAGCATTTAGGTTCAAGGCAAGTTGGAAAATCAAGGCCAAGGATGATTTTCCTGCCTTTAGCGGTGGCAGGAAACCTGGCCTGGTTTTCTCCACCTCTCCAAATTAAAGTCTGTAGAGGTTGAAGTATGTAGGGATCATTTTAGGGGTTAGGAATTTCATGTGCAAGAGACATTACAGTGCCTTTTTGTTTGTGTTGTTGTTGTTGATTTCATGGCGGTATCGTTTACATGCAATAAATACATGGATGTTAAGTGCACAATCCCATGGGTTTCGATAATTGTTTTCACCCATGCAAACTCTACCCACCACAATCAATACAGAAAACAGTTCATTATCCCCAAATGTTCCCTTGTGTCCCTCTGTAGTCAGTGTCCTCCTTCCAGCTAGGCAAGCCCTGATCTACTTTCTGTCATTATCAATTAGTTTTGTCTGTTCTAGAACTGCATATAAATCGATTCACATGTATGTATTCTTTGGTGTCTGGCTTTTCATGCTCAGCATAATATTTTTGAGATTGATCCACGCTGTGGATTTCAGCAGTTTCTTTTCATTTCCCAGAATTGTTCCATCGTAAGAATGTGCCACAATTCGTCCATAGCCGTCCCGCATCCCAGGAGGCAGACATCGAGAAGTCCCCTCCCCTGGGGGGGGGAGGGGTCCTCCAGTGGGCGTTTCTTGGAAAACACCCTTGGCCCTTGGCTACACCCCTGGGGAGGTTCTCCTCTGTCCGTTACCTTTCTTGGCTACATTTGGAGAGAAAGTTGAGGAATATACCTTCCTTTGGGGGCTTCCTCAGTTCATGCACAGCTTATGGAAGCTTGGGAGCTGAAGGTTGCTTGAAGCTTCCAACAGTTAAAGATGTGTGGCTTCTTTGGGAATCTAGTTCCCTCAGAAACCATGAATGCTTCTGACCTTTCTGCTTCCAGTCAGTTCCATGTGCCGAAGTTTTTTCTAAGACATACTTCTTCAGTCTAATTTATTTTACTTTCTCAGCCCCACACTTCCCCCTTCCAATTCAGTCGGCCTCTGTGAAGGCCCCGTGACCTCCTCGGTGTTCTTTAAACATACTCCTACCCAAGGGCCTTTGCACGGGCTGTTCTCTAGAAACTCTGTTCCCAGAAAGCATCAAACCTCCCTCCCTCCTTGTGCCAGCCCCAATACTCCAGTTCCCCCCTCACCTGCTTTCCTTTATCTCCTTTGTCCATAATACTTATTACCCTCTGCATAACCTTAAAAATCTCAAAAATGGTTGAGTCTTGTTTTTCCTTGCTTTTTAAGCACTTAGTGTCATGCCTACTGTGGCATGCGGAGAGTGGATGCAGCATGGTGATGCTTGGCCCTGGGGGTCTAGAGGAGGTTATCTGCGTATAATGCGCTTATAATATGTATTGTTTGTGCCTGGCAAGCCCTGTAATAGGCATCTTTGTTTGGTTCATCGATGTGGTCCAAGAACTGGAGCAGTGCTGGCTCAATGTAGGTACTCAATAATGAATGATGGATGGATGGATGAGTGAAGATACATGCACGCTAATGTTTATAGCATCACTGTTTACAATAGGCAAGACATGGAAGCAACCCAATCAACAGATGGTTGAATTTTAAGAAGAATATGTGTATACATACACACACATGCACGCACACACACACACACACACACACACACACACACTGGAATATTACTGAGCCAAAAGAAGAATGAAATAGTGCCATTTGCAGCAACATGGATAGACCTAGAGAATATTATACTTAGTGAAATAAGACAGGGAAAGATAAATATCATATGATGCAACTTATATGCAGAATCTAAAAAATATTACAAATGAATGTATATGCAAGACGGAAACAAATTCACAGATATTGAAAACAAACTTGTGGTTACCGAAGGGGACAGTGAACAGGGGAGGAACCAACTAGGGGTATGAGGTTAACAGATACAAACTGCTCTCTCTATAAAATAGATAAGCTGAGTAATGTTCCATTGCATATATGTGCCACATCTTCTCTATCCATTCATCTGTCGATGGACACTTAGGTTGCTTCCATGTCCTGGCTACTGTAAATAGAGCTGCAGTGAACATTGTGGTACACGACTCTTTTTGAATTATGGTGTTCTCAGGGTATATGCCCAGTAGTGGGATTGCTGGGTAATGGAATATTACTCAGCCATAAAAAGAAACAAAATTGAGTTATTTGTAGTGAGGTGGATGGACCTAGAGTCTGTCATACAGAGTGAAGTAAGTCAGAAAGAGAAAAACAAATACCGTATGCTAACACATATATATGGAATCTAAAAAACAACAAAAAAGGTCGTGAAGAACCTAGGGGCAAGACGGGAATAAAGACGCAGACCTACTAGAGAATGGACTTGAGGACACGGGGAGGGGGAAGGGTAAGCTGGGACAAGGTGAGAGAGTGGCATGGACATATATACACTACCAAATGTAAAACAGATAGCTAGTGGGAAGCAGCCACATAGCACAGGGAGATCAGCTCGGTGCTTTGTGACCACCTAGAGGGGTGGGATAGGGAGAGTGGGAGGGAGACGCAAGAGGGAAGAGATGTGGGGATATATGTATATGTATAACTGATTCACTTTGTTATAAAGCAGAAAATAGCACACCATTGTAAAGCAATTATACTCCGATAAAGATGTTAAAAAAAATAAAAGTAAAATAAAATAAAATAGATAAGCAACAAGGATATACTGTATAGCACAGGGGATTATAGCCATTATCTTATAATAGCCTGTAATGGAGTATAATTTGCAAAAATACTGAACCGCTATGCTGTATGACTGAAACTAATACAATATTGTAAGTCAACCATATTTCAGTAAAAAATCAGTAGTTCACTGAGTGAAGAGAAGTGCAGAGAACATTCAGTGTAGAGAAGAGGAATGAGGAACACGGATGCTACGGAATTCTGTGGTTGGTTTGGTTGTTGTTGAAGTGAAGATCAGGAGTCTGAGATGGTAAGAAATCAGACTGGAGGGTCTTGTATGCCTTTCCTGTGCACAGTGAGTACATATGCATTATCTTTAGGTGCATTTGTCTCTAAGGCTTTGATATGTTAGAGACAAATGTACCTAAAAACAATGCAGTTACGCTACAATATTTGCATGGTTACAGGTTTGTGTTTATTTAGCTGTGCTTGTGTGATTCCAAGGATTCAAAGCAGCTTGTAATGTAAGAAGCATGAAAGACAAAAGCTCTTTATTAGAAAAAGAAGAAACCTAGACAAATGTTTAAAACTAGAGGATAAATCAAAGGGGAGACCCATCACATGACGTAGTTTCCATTATCTGACAGTAAAAAGAATCACACCAGCTCAACCAGAAATGGGCTTATTTATTTTTGTTTTCGGTTTTTTACTAAGTTTATTCATTTACTCAAGAAATACCTATTGAGCTTTCATCGCATTCTAGGACATGATCTTGACTTGGGATATAGCAGTAAACAAACCAAAGAGATTCCCTAAAGGCACTTCTGTGCTTGTGTGGGGAGTAAAGCAGTGGAAGGATGAAGGGTGTCAGGAGTGGGGACATGATGTGTTTATACAGGATCATCAATTTTGGTCCCCCCACTAGACAGAGCCCCAAAGGACGTGGGGGACTAAGCCGTACAATGTCTGGGGGAAGCATGTCCCAGAGTGAATCCTAGGTGCTTAGAAAAGTTAATGATACAGGTTCTCAGTGAAGAAATATCTGACAGCCTGATGGACAGGACGTTTCTCTTTTAGCTTTCCCTCAGTTACGCTAGAGGAATAAACAGGCACAGAATCTCAGTGAGGGGCATGGAAGGTTTGTTTTTTCTGTTTATTTCAGCATACATGGGGGCTGCAAGCGGGCAGTGGTTCTGCTGCACACCTTCGTTCTGGGATCCAGGCTGAAGGGGCAGCCCCTCCCTAGGACGGGGCTTTCTCATCACAACAGGAAGACAGACTAGCAGAACCACAGTGGCTCATAAAGCTTTGGTTCAGAAGTGGTACACTTCACTTCCCCTCACATCCTGTGAGCCAGGCGGGTCACCTGGTCAACCCCCTGCCAGTGTGAATAAAGATGCTCCTGAGGGGCGGGAGGAAGAGTGCGTAATGGAAACTGTACTACAAGGGGCCGTGGTGTCCAGCGGCCATCGCCTTAAAGATCCATTGCGTGAGTATTTGACTTAGGTGACCTTTAAGTTCCCAACACTGAGATTCTATATTAGATGAACCAATTAGGATACATGGACCATCTGTGTAGTAGCTTAGAACACAGCACATTAACAGTGTCTTAAAGTAGCAGTATTCAAATGATAAATACAAAAGTAGACAGCAAATATATGGAACAATTGGAGATTATTTAACGTAGCAAATGAGCACGTATAAAAGTACAACTCTATTTAATGTAGCAAATGAGCACATATAAAACTACAACTCTGTTGATGTAACATTCAGGGAAAGGCAAAATTATAGGGACAGAAAGGAGATCAGTGGTGATCGGGGACGGGGTGGCAGGAGTCGTTGGTAAAGGAGCACAGGGATTTAGGCGCTGATGCAACTGTTCTCTAACTTGATCCTGGTGGTGGGTACATGACCCTATGTGTTTGTCAAATTTGGACAGCTGTAGACTAGAAAGGGTGAGTTGCACAGTACATAAAATATACCTCGATTCTTTTCACAAGAAGAAGTAGGTGGATGCTGCGGTGCTTATGAAATACCAAGAAAATACTAATTTATTTTAAAACATTAAAAAATGTGTGTGGGCTTCCCTGGTGGCACAGTGGTTGAGAGTCCGCCTGCCGACGCAGGGGACACGGGTTCGTGCCCCGGTCCGGGAAGATCCCACATGCCGCGGAGCGGCTGGGCCCGTGAGCCATGGCCGCTGAGCCTGCGCGTCCGGAGTCTGTGCTCCGCAATGGGAGAGGCCACAAGAGTGAGAGGCCCGCGTACCGCAAAAAAAAAAAAAAAAAAAAAAAGTGTGTGAGTACAAAACTGCTAATGGAATGAAAACTAGAAAAAGCTTCATAAAAACGGGAGACTCCAGTTCTCCCAGTAAAGAAAGCATTAATGGCTCTGTTTCTCAGATGCAGAAGTTAACACTAAAATAATAAAGATTTAAAACATACACAATTTGATCCCAGTCATTTAAAAGAAGCCCAAACATACACACCTCACAGAGAGAGGGGAAGAAAAATACTATAAAGTGCTACTGGTCGACTCTAGACAGTGAGAAATTATGGGTGATTGCTTTCTTTCTTAAAGTTTCTATTATAAATATTATTTCACAATTAGAATGCTTTGAATTCATGAAGGTGCAAAGCTTTGAAGTCATACTCCAAACAGCACTCTTAGCATTGACAAGGTTAAGTCTCTGGATCTGTGGTCTTGACCTTCTGACCATCTTTTTTAAAAAGCATCTCTCAACTCAAAGTGGATTAATTCTCAAACTAAAAACAATACAACCACAGAGAAACTCTATGCATTCATTATGTGTGAGCAATATTTAATATTATGAGGTTGCCCTTAAACGTGTAGATCTTATTGATCAAAGGAGAAAGTGTGGGCCAGGAGTGGGTGGGGCATGGGAACGTGTACTGAGTATTCTGGTTTCCTTCCAGAAGGACGAAACAATTAGGTGGCCACGTGCGCTACCTTTCCTTGTGATTTACTTTTGCGCTAGTCTAGCGATGCCCACACTCAGAAGAAAGTCACATCCCCAGCAGCATGATGTACATGACAACAGAGGTCTAATACCACTCCCAGAACGAGCAGTGCTGTACCTGCCACAGACACGAGAAGAACGGGCTCTGCCTTTCAGTATGCAGTGATTTCTCAGCCTCTGGTTCGTGGCTTGCTGTCTCAAAGTCCAATATTCAAAATACCTAGAGCATAAATTCATATTTGCAGTGTTATTCAGAAGAGCCCCACATGACACACCATACAATAATACCAAATCCGCCATAAAGAAGTTATGAAAAGTTGTGCAACGTGTCTTACTTCGACAGTTTTTCAAACCTCCATATCTCCGAGACTTCAGACTTTTTATTTAAAATACCTGAAGAGCTCGTTCTGTAGTACATTATCCTTGAAGCAGGCTTCACTGAGGCACTGGGGCATGGATTAAACTGGGAGCACATGAATGAGAAGTATGACTAATATAGTGTGTATTTAAGAGATACTGTCAGTGGGGCTTCCCTGGTGGCGCAGTGGTTGAGAGTCCGCCTGCCGATGCAGGGGACACGGGTTCGTGCCCCGGTCTGGGAGGATCCCACATGCCGCGGAGCGGCTGGGCCCGTGAGCCATGGCCGCTGAGCCTGCGCGTCCGGAGCCTGTCCTCCGCAACGGGAGAGGCCACAACAGTGAGAGGCCCGCGTAACGCATAAAAAAAAAAAAAAAAAAAAAAAAAAAAAAAAAAAAAAAGAGATACTGTCAGTGGAATAAAGCATTGTCAAAGGATAATGGTTTCCAGCTGCCACATAAATGTCAAAGCAAAGCCAAAGCATTTATTTTCAAAGCAAAAGGCAGGGAAGTAATGTGATCCCCAGTGTGCACGTAATAAGGATGTAAATCCATCAGGGTTCTTGATGCCATCTATCAATGTGTCTACACTAGGATGTGCAAACTGGATTAGATTCCAAGCCAGACTTTAGAGTGCTCTTCCAAGATGGCTGCCACTAGAATAGCGCAGATCCCTGAAAAAGGAAAAGACCACTTGAAATGCTTCTCAGTCTCCCTCTATTACCAAGGATGAGAGGGAACTGGGATTGTTTGTTCCAATTTCTTCTGGCACCAAAATAAAGAGGACTTCTGTATCTGAGGGAAGTGTGTGGTCCAGGAATGGGGAGGTATTGAAAATAAGGAAATGGGAGATGGTCTTCCATTCCCCTCTGCCCACTGTCTAGAGAATGGAGAGCTAGTGCTCTCCAAAAAAGTCCTGTCTTCTCTTATGTGTGTAATACGTTCAGGACAGATTCCCAGTGATACAGCTATTATTTCTCAGCTCCCTCTAGGGAAAAGCCAAACCTCATTTCCTCCTGTGAACCATGCACAAAGATTGATTGATCAATTTCACAAAGACTTACTAATTTACCAGGCACTGTGGTAGGCACTCCAGTCTATTTAGGAAGGAGGCTATGGCAGTAATCCAGAAGAGGAAGGGTCCTGGTAGCAGTGATGAAGAGCAGAGGACTGATTTAGGCGACATTAACAAGGTGGGTTTGGTAGGACTTGGGGATGCATTAAATGTGGAGGAATCTGAGGAAAGAGAGGGAGATTGTTAGTTGAGTTTGACGTGACTAGTTCAAGTTTCCTGTGGAAAATTTAAATGGAGATACCAGTAGCCAGTTGGAAATACATGGATCTAAAACTCAGAATGGGATTGGTGCTAGAGGTCCTATGTAGAAACCATCAACAAATATGACCCAAGCCGGGAAGGGAAGAAATTTCTGGGGGAGAGGAGATTACGGAAGGAGCACAATTCAAGCCATTGGAAGAGGAAGAAGGAAGAGTTCCCAGCATGTATGATTGTTCTGCTTCAGGTTTGGCTGGGGCTCCTGTAATTCTCCGTGTTCGGATCCTCTTTCATTGGACATAATCTACACATTCACGTTGGCGCTTTTGATTATTGTTTACCCCTAATACAGCCACAGTGCCACAAGGAGGAGCCAGAAAAATGTATCTGTCAGTTTGCTTTTTATCTTCTAAAGACATGCCAAGTTCCCATGTAGAAAGAAGCTATTTTAAGAGCTTGTACATGAAAGCTTCAACAGTGTTTGCTCTTTGGCTGAAAAGTTAGTCAGTTGATTTAAATCTATTATTTAAAAACGTAGCTGTAGCCTTAAAATCTCAAAGTGAGAATGTTGGAGTCTTTTTTCCTTCCTTTCTTCCTGTTAAAGCACTTTGGGTCATGCCTACTGTAACCACCACGCAGGACAATAGAAGCAACATGTTGTGCTCAGCCCAGGTGCCAAAGAAGAGGACATCTGAGCTTGGGAAAAACTGTAGTTTACATAATGTAGTTTTAATTTTGGGAAATTAATCTTGGAAAATTTTGTCTGACTGTGAGCAAACTTAACTTCCAAAAACATTTTGTTTCCACGTTCTCCTTTTCCTTTGGTTTAGTGTCACCTTCTCCCAAATAATATTAATCAACTATGCTCACCAAGTTTATAGCCCAAACTCAGAAAGCAAAGAAAAAAAAAACAGAACTGGGGATGGTTGCCATTTGTCACTAGGTTAGGATTAGCACGAATATGCAGGTCCATTAACACACCTTTATGCATCTCTGTTCCCCTGTGTGCCATTATTTTAGAAATCCTTAGCAAAGCATATATATATTCAACATTTGACATAAGATAATTTGAGTTTGCTGTGTTTGGAAAATAATTCACATGGGAGAAAGTTGCATTAAATAAATAATAGAGATAAAATGTATACTTCCATATATTTCAAAGTTAATGCCACTAACTTACAATGGAATGGTAACATGAAGACACAGTGCTATAATTTGATTGATTTGCTTTGACAGCAGCCAAATAATTGAGAGTGAAAGGTGTCAGCACAGATGAAATATTGTATAAGCCATGTTCAGAAGGCAACCCCGGCAGCTGCAGCAACTGGAGTTTTATTTCCTTTGATTCTGAACTGGTACTCATCTCCAGTTTATTATGAAACCATGAAAGGTGCATGACTTCCCCAACTAGGGAGACTTTTATAGCGAGGCTAGAAATAGAAGTTTGTCAAGTAGTTGAACAATGGATGTAGACAAAAGGACAGAAGATGGTTGCAGCGTGCTGAGTTGAATGATAGCCGCTGTTCCCTTTCTTTTGCAAATTGCTGCTCTCCTGCATTTTACCTCATTGGGAAGTGATTCTGAGTCAGAGCAAATATTAGATCCCATTTCCCAGCTCTTTGACAGGAGATGGGTAAAAGACACCGGTGTGCTTAGCACCATTTCTGAGTCTGGTTAAGGGACATTTACTCAACTGAAAATCCAAATGCCTGGTAAGAGTCAGATTTGAGGTGATTAGTGAATGTAGAAGCTGAATGGTCAGGGGAGGATTAATTAGGAGAAAGGCTCTGTCTGTAGGTGACCCTTGAGCACAGCGATTAACAGAGCGAGCTATGAGTCACATGGGCCTGGTTTAATTCCACCTCTACAGCTTGCTGGCTGTGTGATCTGACTTCTGAGATTTTCTTTTACTTGCTTACCTCCGATATTTTATAGGGTTCTTTTAAGGATTAAATGTGATACTGTATGTAACATACCTAGGGTAGTGCCTGACACTTAGTAAATGCAAAATGAATGAGAGCCACTTTTATTACTTAGAGCTGCAAAGTTCAATATGGTAGCCACGAGCCACATATGACTACTGGGCCTTTGAAACGTGGCTAGTCCAAATCGATATAAATTTGCTGTAAATGCAAAATCCACATAATTGCCAAATATATCATTAATATTTTTATCTTGATAACATGTTGAAACTGATATTTTGGATATATTAGGGCAAATATATTATTAGAATTAATTTCACCTGTTCCTTTTTACTTTATTAATGTGGATACTAGAACATTTTAAATTATATATATGTGTGGCTCACATTTGTAGCTCAAATTATACTTCTTTTGGATTACACTAGCCTGGCCTGGAGTCTCTCTCTAAATCTCTATACATGTGGCATGGGTTAAAAGAAGTGTTCATTAAAAATAAAAATAATTAGCATATAATTAAATTTTGTACCCCCAGGCAGAAAATCACAAAGGATCCTCTTTGATATCGAAAATTAGAGAGAACATATTTTGTAGATTCTTCGTTGTAGTTTAGGAACTGCTTAGGATTTTTATCTATAGAGAGAGAAAAAGGATACAATTTTTATGAGCAACTTTCATTGATCAGAATCTAAAATTCTCTTTCCTTTTCAAAAATTATTATGCTTTGTACTTTGAAATATAGAAGAAATATATATTATATATATATATATAATAAAGTGACCTAGGATTAACAACTATTAACATTTTGCCACATTTGCTTAAGATCTTTTATCTTAAAAAAAATGGAACATTACAGAAGCATTATAAATAATGCTAAGATCCTCTCCTCCTCTCTCCAGTCATTCCATGGCATTCTTTCCCTCCTAGAAGTAACCACTACCCATCCAGTGCATTCATTTATAAATTTACTACATATATATATACACATATACATACATGAAATACATAGTATTATTTTGAATGTATTAAAATTTTACATAATGGTAGCACACTCTAGATATATTTTATTATCTTGCCTTTTTCGTTCAGATTTTGCTTTTGAGATTTATGCATGTTGATACATGTAGATAGGGACATACTAGAATTTATTTCAATCATCTTATTTTGTGAGGTTTTTTTAAACCATATTTTTCTCGTTTCTTGCATTCTAATGGATTTATCATGTTTTCTTTTTTTATTGACGTATGATTGACTTACAATATTATATTACTCCCAGCTATACAACATAATGATTTGATATTTTTATACATTAGGAAGTAATCACCATGGTAAGTCTAGCTACCATCTGTCACCATATAAAGTTATTATAATATTATTGGCTGTATTGTGTTTGCTGTATATTACATACCCATTATCGTGGGGTTCTTTTTTCCCCCACCTACTGGATTAGAAGTTAAACATCTATTTTTATTCTTTTAGTTGTTACCCACATATTTTAAACATCTGTTTGCCTTAAAGAACCAAATCAGTATTTTCATCTTTCTTCCTAAATGACAGTTGAAACTTTTTGATCATCTCCTACCTTCTATTTATTATTGCCCAGTATTAGTTATTCTTCATATTGTTGTGTTTACAAGCTCACTTAGCTTTCATTGCACTTGCAAATTTTTTCTTTTTTTACTCATTGTTATGTCTTATATCCCATTCCTTCCTTCCAGAGATTTCTGATGCTTTTAATGATTCTTTTGTCTTATTTTTATTATTTAGCTGGACTTAGCATTATAAGTTAACAGTTATTATTTTCAGTGAATGAAGAAATTATGTTCTGTGCTCTATTTTTGCTGTTAATATATTGTCAGTTTAACTGTCATTCTTTCATAGATTAAATGTCTTTTTTAATCATGGTTGATGTTAAGAGTTTTCTCTTTTTCTTTGGGATTCACCAATTTTACTATGAAAGACCTTGGTATGAATTTATTTTTATTTATCCTGCTTGGAACTTGTGATTCCTGACATTTCAGTTGTTATTCATTCTCCCTGATTCTCTCAGTTCTCTGCTCCAGGAACTCCTACTACATGTACACTGTCTTCGTGTCTCTTAACCTCCTTCACATATTTTCTCTCTTTATATTTTGTGCTGCATTTGTGTGATTTCTTTAGATCTATCATCCAGTTTGCAAATTCTCTCTGCAATTATGTTTAATCTTATGTTTAACCATAATTTTTTTCATTTTAAAGTCTTTATTTTTCACTTCTAGAAGATGTATTTGATTTTTTCCCTTATGGTTTCTCTCTCTCTTTTTTTTTTTAGTTCTCTTTAATCCCTTTAAATATGCTTATTTTATAATCTTCTTCAGACTGCCTTTTAGCTTAAGTGCCTGAGGAGCTAATTAATTATTGCTGTCTCTCTCTTCCTCAGAGTAGAATATTTCCTTACGTCGTTAGTAATTTTTGTTTTTATTTTGAACTCACTTTAAGCAGAGAGTTTTTCTATGAAATCCTTTAAACTTTGGGTTTAATACCTGAGTATTGCTAATAAGAGGCTTTGCACTTGCTTCTGCCAAATGCCCAGTAGACTTCACGAATGATCTCTCTGCTAGGAAATAGCTGGACCAGGTACACAGAATAAATTTAGACTCTAAACTATGATATAATCAGACCAGGGTTTCAATTTCTCACATTTTTCCCTACGCAGAGCCTTTAACAGAAACAAACATCTTTGTTAATTCCCTGGGCTAGTGAATGGGGTTTGTCTCATCTCTTTTCAGTGCTGGGGCAGCCCTTTCAGGGTGCTGGGTTTTTATGAAGGACTCAGTTCAAAAAACTCTCCTTTCATGGGCCCAAGGTCTCAGATTCCCTCCCTGGGTTGGTGGCCAAACATCAGCCCCAGGCTGGCCAGGCCTGTACCCATGCCTGCTCTCCAGGGAACCAGGGGTCAGTTAGTGATCTCACCGTTCTTGATTTCTGATGCCTGAGAATTTTCCTTTCTGCCTGTATATTTAAATGTTTGATATATTTTATCCATAATTTCTACATATTGGAAGCAGGAAGTTTGTCTGTGTAATGTCAGTCTAATAATATTTTGCCATGAAAAGTCTCTTCCTTTTCCTTTTGTCAGTTTCTCTAGGTAGATCAAGTCTGGATAACTAATCCTTAGCAGATAGATAATTCCTAAAATTTCAAGCATTCAGTTACATTTGGTAGTGATTTAAATCAATATTTTTCTGGAATTTCAGAAATTTGCAAATATCCTTTGTGGAACTACTAAAAATTTTTAGTAAGAAAACAACAGTCTCATTACAAATATATCTAATATTGTGCTCTAACATTCCCTCTGGGATATTCTTGAGTAATAGGTATATCTGTGGTTCTTATTAAACAAACCAAATTCTGTGTAGATGCCCAAGGCTACTCAGCTAACCTTTGGTCTTGAAAATAAGTAAACAGCAGGGATCACAAATAGGTTAAGGAATTTGTCAGCTTCAGAAAAAAGCATACATGATATTTTTGAATTTTAATTAAAATAAAATTTAATTTATTAATAAATTTATAATTTATTAAGGGTGTGGAAATTAATTCTGAATTAACTTCTTCATTTAAAAATTTAAAAAATATTTTTATTTTGAAATACTTAAACCATAAGAGAGGAGTACAGTGAATAACAAAAGAATACTTATGTTCCTACCCCAGTATTCCATCAAATTCTAACATTTTCCCCTTCTTGCTTTGTACTGTTTCTTAAACAAATATTGCAAATACATTTGAAGCACTTTTTGTAACACTCCCAGATCCCAGTTCCCTCCCTCTTTTTTTTTTTTTTTTTTTGGTCTTTTATTTATTATGGTAAAATATACCACTTTAATCCTTTCTTTAGTTTACAATTCAGTGGCATTAAATACATTCATATTGTTGTGCAGTCATCACCACCATGATCTCTAGAAATTTTCATCTTTCACAATTGAAACTACACCTGTTAAACAATAACTTCCCATTTACCCCTTCCCCCCAGCCCCCAGCAACCACCATTCTACTTTCTTTTTCTATGAATTTGACTACTCTAGTATTTCATTTAAGTGGAATTATACAGTATTTATCCCTTTGTGACTGGTTTATTTCACTTCGCATAATGTCTTCAAGATTTATCCACGTTGTAACATTTGACAGAATTCCCTTCCTTTTTAAGACTAAATAATATTCCGTTGTATATGTATATTCCACCTTCTGTTTATTCATTCATCTGTTGATAGACACGTGAGTTGCCTCCGCCTTTTGACTACTGTTTAATAATGCTTCTATGAACATGAGTGTACAAATAATCTGTTTGCCCCTGGTCTCAATTATTTGGGGTGTATACCCAAAATGGTCTTGCTGGATCATATGGTAATTCTATGCTTATTTGCTTGAGGAGTTGCCATGCCACTTTTCATAACGAGAGCACCATTTTACATTCCTACCAACAAAGCACAGGGTTCTAATGTTCTACATACTGTCCAATACTTGTTGTTTTCTGTTTTTGTTTCCTGTGTTTTGATAATAGCCATTCTAACAGGTGTGGTAGCTCATTGTGGTTGAAGGAGCATTTTTGAGAGAACAATTAATTACCTAATGACTTTTCCTGATATTACTTAATCACATTTAGGTATAATTCCAAATTTTAAAATAACCCTAAGGAGAGTATACACTTTAGCAGTTGCCTAATTTCTGCTTCATGTGCTTAAAATGGTAAATATTATAGTTACAGTATTTATATAATTGCGGTTGGATTTACATTTTCAGGTATATACAGACGTGTATATACACAGGTGAACACTAGCAATATTTACCAGGAAAGAAGTGTCTGTGATGCAAATGTTCTTTTGCTGTTGACTTCCATTACAGTTAAATATTTCACTGGACAAAAAAAATATTTACCTATAGGTAAAATGAAAATTTTCCTTGAACAAGATTTTCAGGTGGTGGCCTGCTCAGTGAAACATGCTGACTGTTGGAATTCAGTGGAGGTATTCTTTGAAGAGATTCAGGACTTAAGCGATAGTTCTCTTTTTCTTTATAGCGTTTTCTTTTCCAATATTGATATCTTCCCTGCCTTTGAGTGCTATCTAAGCTCCTTCCTGAATCATAAGAATTTCTTCCATGCCAGGGCATTGCTCCTGCTTTGAATGCCATGAATGTTTCTACCATACTTGTGCTTTGGTCTGGTGGGGACTACTCTCTAATTAATTGGAGTATGATGTTTACTTTTCTAGTAAATGCTATGCTCTAGTTCTTGTTTTACTCTAGCCTAAATTTTTATCATTCAAGGCTTCAAGTTATATTTTTTAAAGTATGTTCATCCTCTACATTAGCATTTCAATCCAATCCTATATTCCTAATAGGTTTTCTAGACATTTCTGGTTCATTTTCATATGTAATAGATGGAATTGTTTAAAGTGATAACTACAGTTAGCAGAGCTACACTTTACCAGCAAGGATTTTTTGGTTTGTGTTTTGCATTTTCATAATATACAGTCTGCTCTATACTCTGGCAGAGAGCAGAATGCAGGATAAGGTAGGCAGGTCGCCTCAAAGGAAAGAGCCGGTATACAAAAGCCCCTCGAAACCATAAAGTCATTGATGCTCATAAAACTATATTGCATACTTTTTTCAGGAGATTAATGAGTGGGTCATAAAATAGCATTAATTTTTGGCCAAATTCCAGGCAGAAAGTTGTGTTTCCCAGGCGGTGCTTTTCCAACTGGAAAAGACTTGCTCTGAGAATATTTGCAGTTCAAAAAACACTAATGCTATCACATTTCTTCACTTAAAAAGTAATGAGAGAATCAGTAGCTATGGAAATGGCTAACCTATCCAGCCTTCTGTGGCTAAACACCCCACTTCATGGGGATGAAGATGAGGCGCTTGGGGCAGGATGCTATTAAGAGTACACGGGGGTTCCTCTGGGCCTCTTCCCAGCACACACATCTTAGAGCCACGGATAAGTGTCTTACCTGATCCCAACTAGCAACTTGAAATATAATTTATGGGTTGTAGACTGACAATCTTATGAAATGCAAACCAAAAATACAAAAAAAATCACTGCTACTGGAAAAACAAATAACAATTGATCAGCCCCCAGCATCTCTGTAATGACACATTGACTCCCATAGTGAGTACAAAAAAAGGACATGCCCAATCACCATCACAGCTTTTCAGAAATTCTGGGAGTCCCTCAGTAGAAGCGACTGAGTCTGTAAGTGCAGTTTTCCCACTGAAACCTGGGACAGACTTCCATGCTGCTTGTTGCCTCCTGAATGTTCCAGAATATTATGTGATCATGTGATTTACGGATTTACAGTCATCTGTCAACTGTAATTTTAAAAATGAGAACTAAGAGCCCTCTCACCTGAAATATTCATTGTGTTCACATAAAAGTACCATTTATGAATTTAAAAAAACTTTAAACCACTTTGAATTTCACACGCTCTTGGAATACATTAGGTGTATTATCAAAGGTAAAAACCTATTCAATTTAGAATACCATTAAAATAATAAACTTTTAATTAAGGAGCTAAAACTCCAAAAGGGACCTGTTTCATGATGATTTGGGGATCCATAATCTCCCAGCTCTCTCCCATATTATTGGTTTTTATTAAATAATTAATTAATTTATTTATTTTTGGCTGCATTGGGTCTTCGTTTGCTGTGCATGGGCTTTCTCTCTAGTTGTGGCGAGCGGGGGCTACTCTTCATTGCGGTGCACAGGCTTCTCATTGCAGTGACTTCTCTTGTTGTGGAGCACGGGCTCTAGGCATGCAGACTTCAGTAGTTGTGGCTCGCGGGCTTAGGTTGCTCCATGGCATGTGGGATCTTCCTGGACCAGGGCTCGAACCCGTGTCCCCTGCATTGGCAGGCAGATTCTTAACCACTGCACCACCACAGAAGTCCCCATATTATTGTTTTAATCAGGATATTTTACATTCTCAAAACAAAAGCAAAAGATGACCTTTTCAGTCTGAATATTTCTGAGAAAATCTCAGTGTATTGAGGTTGAATTCCTTCTTCTCGATCAAGGAGAAACCTGCATTCCCAAAGGGTGTTCCCATCAAGGCAGAATTTCCACATCCAAAACATTCACAGAACTATCAGGTATAAAAGAGACTTGATCCAACACTTGATCTATCATTATATTTTAAAAAACTAGACTGTATGCCCACATGCCTGTGTGTGGAATAGACGTGTGTGCCAGTGTGTGTTCTTTAACAAATGTGCTGTGCTTTTTGCTGGTGTAAAACGTGGCCATATTTGTTAATTTTGTCGTGACCTGTGCTTGACCACATGTGATTGCGTGCCTTAAAATTACATCTGCATTTTAGGGGGCGAAATAGGATGTCCCAGGTCTCATGCCAGACTTTAATGTAAAATTAATTCCTTAAGAAAAGATTTTTAAAAACACAACAGTTTTCTAATGTACATTAAGAATCTGGGAGAAGTTCACTGAAGCATATGCCTTGAGCTTTCAGGAGCAATCTGGAGTCAGGCATTTTAAATGAAAATTGATTTGTGATTTACATGGTCAGTGGAAAGAAAATTAACTTATAGAAGGTTGTAATGAAATATTAGACAAGTAAAAAAGTAGATGGTGATCTAGTGGAACTAAAAGTCCCATCTGGAAGAATTCTGTGACATTTTTACATTTATCTGTGTTCTGCATGAGTTGTAATGTTAGTGGTAATTTTATGGGACTGAACTGAAATGAAAAGGGTGTTATCTCAGATTGCCTACAGTATAGGATTGTGTTCAGTGGAGAGTCCTGTATCCTTTTCTCCATTTTCCTATAATATGACTCATTGCACTTTTTTCAGCTACTGTTGTTGAATGCATTCAGCCTTTTACTTGAGGTTATTAAAGAAGAACATCAAACACTCACAAATGCAATCTAACCGCACATTTAAAAGC
Organism: Phocoena sinus; assembly: GCF_008692025.1. Taxonomy (NCBI): domain Eukaryota; kingdom Metazoa; phylum Chordata; class Mammalia; order Artiodactyla; family Phocoenidae; genus Phocoena; species Phocoena sinus. The sequence continues at coordinate 93,173,781 of NC_045771.1, forward strand.
AACACTGCAGCTTCCCCTAGTTCTGCACTGTTTAGGTAATGTCCAAGAAAGAACCTTCAAAATGTACAAGAAAGAAGCAAGTGCATTGTATGTAAAGCTTTTACCTTAACCTGTTCTCTTTTTTTGTCTCAAAAATATGATTAACACCTCACCAAAACCTAGACTGTATTAGCAGAATGGAGAGTTATATCTTTCTAAAAGTAGGCCCTTCACAATTTGTCCATTTTCTCCCTTTTTATTCCCATTTTATAAAAGCAATCACGATTGTTTCTGTGGCCAGAGAAGTATGTTTGAGTAGAGAAAGATGAAGACTCTTCTGTTTGATTAGGAATGTCCACCATAGTTCAGTATTAATTAACTGATGTGAATTTTAAAAGGGAGAAAGCATAGTGGATTTAATTCCATATGTCATTCCTTTTCCCTTTACATTTACTCTATTTGGCAGATGGTCATGGTTTTTGGAAAGTATACAGTATTGAGTTACTGTACCTTAAACGTTTGATATAATTTAAATAGTTTGACCCTGTGCTAAAGCATAAGCCATGAAATTATCTGCCTTAGAATCTCAAAATCCATTTTCTGTCTCTTTTCTTTTCTCTCGTTTTCTCTCTTCCTCTGTGAACCACAGCAGAATATAGGTAGAAATTCTGAAAAAATTCTAAAGATTAAGGTCTTTGGCTAATTTGATACTGGTACTATATTTCAACAAATCCGCTAAATGTGGGAAATCTACTTTTAGGATTGGGAGTTTGGTTTGTCCTGTTTCATTTTAAATTATTTTCATCAAGTACTCTTCATTTGTGAAGTTTCCCACTTTTACGTTTCTTACGATTTTTTTCTCTAATAAGGAAATAGCTCATTATTTCAATAGATTCAAGTTGTATCATATTTATTTCAGCCAGAATGGTAACTTTTTATCCCTGTAACTACAGTGGTGGCTCTCAGGCAGGGATGCCCATTAGAATCCCCTGGGAGCTTTGTAGAAAATATCAACTCCTAGGTCCCATCACAGAGTTCTGATTCAGTGGATCCAGGGTACCTCCTGACATTGGTACCTTTTAAAAACTCTCTAGCTGAGTTTAACGTGCAGCCAGAGTTGAGCCCCAGTTCTTGCAAGAACGGGCCGTAGGGAAACTCCCTGTGGAGGTGCTGTACGGTAGGCATGGGGGAAGAGGTGATGAGAACTGGAGGAGGTGCAGCTTGATTCACTCCTGCTTTATCAAGGGACACAGTGCTGCCTTCTCCTTCCTGTATGCAGTCCTTACATTCCAGCTTGATTCACTCCTGCTTTATCAAGGGACACAGTGCTGCCTTCTCCTTCCTGTATGCAGTCCTTACATTCCAGAAATCATTATTTGGCCCACAGCATTTGGATTTGTGCACTGGACCCAAATGCACGTACAACCAGAATGTAAGCGGATTCTGCATTGCTTATTTGATTGCGTCTTCAATTGTACGCTCAAAATATACCATGGATCTGTTTGCTTGCCGTTGTTCGATGACTTAAATGGAAGCTTCCAATTTAAAATGAAATTGTAAGAAATTTGAACCTTACTCCTGAGAGCTAGCTGGCAGTGTCTGTCCTTGTAGGCAGAGGATGGCCCACTGCTTCCCTCCTTGAAGCTTGAGTTTTCGTTGTTTCCTTCAGAGGGAAAGCGAACAGCACCCTCCTCCACCACCACAGTACCTGCTAACGTCAGAAGCCAAGACTGCAGCTGCGGGTGCTGATGTAGCACCGAAATAGCCATGTGACATCCATCCCTCCTGTCACTTCTGCGGTGTGTTCGGTTCATAACATTTCCAGGGGAAAGGTCACGGATCCGTCACCAGCAGTGTTTGTGGCACTCAGAAAATAAAACGGGGTGGTTAATGATAGCCGGGGCAGCCCGAGTAATGGCAGGATGCTGCCAAGGTCAATATTCCGAATTGGCTTTCCGTCCTGTCCATCCAAAACAATATACGACGGTAAATGTAATCGGTGAGTGGTTGCAAATGCATCTTTTCGGGACATCAGCATTACAGAAACGAGAGACGCGAGAAGAGATGCCGAGTGGATCTTTGGGTTTGTAATTGCAGCTCTGGGAATCGTTACCCTAATTAATAGCTGCTAAACCTGCACCCTTGCTCCGCAGGCACATGGGTGATTTCGAAATTGCTGCCTTGGGAATGTCTTCTGGGCTCCGCAAAAAGTGTCAGTGAGGTAAACGGACCCAGGGGACCAGGCTCAGACACTGGGAAGCCTCCTGGCCCCCATCTTTTCCTAACCACAAGAACATCCCTGGCGATCAGATAACTCTCTCCACAGACCACAAAGTGATGAGTGGTGACGGTGGAATAGGACAAGGAGATCCATTTTCAGCACTAAGTTCCTGTTTAGCCAAGAGAGCCTCAAATGTATGCTGCTCCCGATGGATTGATAGCTTTGGCAGGAAGACAGCAGCCCTCTTGACATTTGTCTGTGACTGTATAAAGAACTTGAGAGAGAGAATATAATAGAATAGCTTTTGTTTGTGTCTCCTCCAGCCCTACTTCAAGTTCACTATCTCTAAAAGATAAGCTCTTGTCTGAAGGGTCAGGCTTAGGCAAAACTGAACAAGGCCAAGTTTGTTTCCCAGCCCTCAGTTTTCCTTTGCCCTCTTCACTAATGCTCACTCTCTCCCCTCCTCACTTGCCATCAACTGTCCAGGCCACTAGGACCCTCTGCCTCCTCTTCTAGCCCAAACCTCTTCTCAGTATAGGTCCCAATGAATCTGCACATTCTGAGGTATAATTTCCCAAGAATGCTTCCAGAAACATTTATAGGAAAGCAAAGGCACAGCCAGGTCTCAGTTAACTGGATTGGGGAATTACTTGGGAAGGGAGAAAAAAAACCTACCACATTATAGCCTCATCCAGGAGCCTGACTGACTTCACTGAGGAGATACTTGTTACTGTGGAGATGATTCATCATTGATTCATTGATTTATTCATTGTATAAGCTGATGCGTGCCTGATGCATGAAGAGCCACAGCTGATCGAAGTTTTCTTAGAAATGATCCAAATGTGTTCACACACAAGATGTATCCAAATCCACATTCTCCAAGCTTATGTGTTAGGGAAACAGGTGGGCGTTTTCTAATAGCAGTAAGCATCTCTATTTGCCTTGTGATCTTTTCCTTAAACCAGTGGTCCCCAACCTTTTTGGCACCAGGGACCAGTTCCGTGGAAGACAATTTTTCCCTGGTGAGGTGGGGGATGGTTCGGGCGGTAATGCGAGTGATGGGCAACGGCAGACGAAGCTCTGCTAGCTCCCCCACCCACTGCTCACCGCCTGCTGTGCAACCCAGTTCCTAACAGGCCCTGGACTGGTACCAGTCCGTGGCCGGGGGATTGGGGACCCCTGCCTAAACAACCCGTGTGAGCTTGGACATCGTGAGGGAAGGGGAGATATTAGCTCAAACATTTTGAGGATCTTGATGCCGGTATTCTGACTCAGATCAAGCTCACATTTACTGAGTGTGTACTAAATGCTGAGCACTCAAAACTCATCTCATTTCACTCTCCCAAGCCCTCTGAACCAGGCATGATTCTCCTCACCGTACACACTAGTTAACTGAGGCACAAGTGCGATGCAGAGATTTTCCCTCAATAATACGAGGAGGAAGCAGCAGAGTCTGAGTTTGAACTTGAGCTTTCTGGCTGGGCTCCCTTGTTCCTTCCACTGTAAGGCTACGGTGATTTGAGGAGTCATGTTAACCTGCCATTAGTTTGGAAGATTTTAAATGGCTCTCCTACGAGCTCTAGTTCAAGGTAGCATGGTTCGATTATGTAATTCTGATATTATGGTAGTAGGTGCTCAATAAAATGATGAATGGAATTGATTTACTAGAGGAACCTCATGCCTCTTAATATAGCACCTCTTCTTCCCACTGTAGTGGAAGAATTTGCAAGTAAATCCAGACAGGGAGAAAATCACCTGAGGTCCGACAGAAGTATCAGAACTGATTCAAATAGTTTCTGACATTTTTAAAATAAATAAGCAAAGGAAGAATGTCAGTCGGTACTAATCAGTATACTTAATGTGACTTATTTGTGTCTGGTGAGTATTATTGCTAAAATTTTAAAATTAGCATGCAAACCTCCCCCAAATTGGTGTGTGTGCTAATGGGGTAAGAAGATTCCAGAACGAGGGTTATTTGGCAATATCTGGAAGCATTTTTAGTTGTGACAGCTGAGGGTGGTGATCTTACTGGTACTAAAGGGTAGAGGCCAGGGATGCTGCTAAACATCCTATAACGCACAGGACAGCTCCCACAGCAAAGAATTGTCGGGCCCCAAACATTAGTTGTGCTAAGATTGACAAACCCTGGAGAATTAATGTTGGGGAAAAAATGACAAAGGGTAAAGAAACCTGATTGAATTTATAATCTCAAAGGGCAAGTGTGTTTTGGCTAGAAATTGCAACAAGAAGCAAGTCTCAATATTGTTAGTTTGACTGAAAACTTATATCAGTATCTTTCATAGTTTAACAGGATTAGCCTCCTAAGAAATTTCAATCTGAGATGGAGTTGAATTCCTGGAAAACAGTAATGATAATAAGTAGCACTTTTTGACCACCTGCTGTATGTTAGGCATTTACTTTATGCTTTATAAACATACAATCATCGCAACTCTATGAAGTATGCATAATTATTATACCTTTTTATATATGATGAAGTTTTGGCTATAGGAAATTGAGTGGTGTGGCAGAGATATTTATTTCTGTGTTCGCTAAACCTCATTTCCCTTTCCTCCTGGACACACAAACCATATCTTCCAACCTCTCTTGCAGTTAAGTGAGGCTCTGTGACCAAGGGAATATGGGTGAAGTGAAGGAATACACTTTCTCCCATGCAATCCCTTGCATGTTCTCTTTTCCCTCAACTGCTGGCCAGATACAGAGGATCCAGGGAGTGGCCTGGAGTCCTGAATGAGTGTGTGGAGCAGAGCCACCACTGCCCCTCACGGGATCTCAGTGTGAAAGAAAAAAAAACCTTTATTGCTTTTAGCCACTAAGAAATTGGGGGGTCGTTTCTTGGAGTAGTTGGTGTGCCCTGATTAATACAAGCAGCTTGTAAGTCACCTGGAATTTGAACCCAAGTCCCTGTTCATGTCTACTACATTATGCTATAAATAAATGATAATTAACCTGTTCAAAACAAGTATAAATTATTTTCAAGAAATAGGTGTAAAAAGATTATAATTTTCTCTGTTTCTTCTGGATAGAAAAGTCAAAGTATACAATTATCGATTCTCATTATGAAGATTTTATAAATTGATCCAAACATGTCCCTGAAGTGGATATATATTCAATAATTTTAGAAGTAGCTGAAAGTATATGACTTTATGATTACCGTATGAATAGACACTATTCTTGACACGTTTTTCAGACGTGAACTAGGTGTCTACTAGATGTCTACTTTCCAAGCACAAAACACAGATAAATAGATTACAAAGATTGCAGAGAAAAAAAATGGAGAGAAGATAGAAAAGGGCTTTTAGACTTTTAGAAGAACCAAGTGATGCTTACTCGTTCCTATTCCCAATTGAATTAAAATGTTGACTTTTGATGAATGGTTGAGGGCATCAACCAGGAAGATGATCATTGCATTTCCAAGCTGGGGAACAAAGGAGAGTGCCTCTAAGGAGACTATGACCCATAGTCACAAGATCAAGAACTCCTTGATAGAAAAGATCCAGTTTTAGCTTCCTCCAGCATTTGTTAGGTATTCAAATACCTATTGAATGAATCCGAATAGTATTATATCAGTACAATGATAAGATCAAAACACAATGAACACGTAGTGAATTTGTTGGTAGATTTCCTTTCCCTTCTTGTTACCAAGGATTTCATTGAACTCAACATCTCAAGCAGATATTACTGCTGTGACTCTCATTCTATGTTGCCATGACATGCTAAGATCACAAGTAGTTATAGCTCATGCCATTTGCCTGAAATAAACATGCAATTCCCGTAGCATAAGCTAAGGACTTGCCTATGAGACGAAGTTTCGTGCTCTCTCAAGGACATCTACAAAATGTCTTGACTCTGTGTGTAATATTTTTATTCTTTTGGGAACGGTTTTTTGGTTTCTAAACTTTTAAGTTTATTGTCAATGACGTTTTAGCTTATTGTAGATCACATTATAGCTTGCTGTGTATTTAAGATGCTTTCTTATGTGCAATTTACTCATTAATTCATCATTTAACTAACTACCTATCCCATGCTGTACTCAGGAGATACCTGTTATCCGGTACCTCAACCCTATAATACAGTATTCTAACAGGAGTCACAGAGAGCTTATAGTTTACTAGTAGACATATAAACAAGGAATTTACAGAATCATTTGATAGAATATGGACATAAAATGGCTACTAAAGAATTAATGGTCCTTACATGTGTATGTATAACTAAGTCACTTTGCTGTACACTGGAAATTAACATATTATAAATTACACTTCAAGTTAAAAAAAGAATTGATGGTCTTATTTGTCTTACCAAAAAATTACATATATTAAGTGATATCCAATCTGAATTTAGCATTTTATTTTTCTCAAAATTATCACTATCTTCATTAAGTTGCCAATAATTTAATTAATAATATTTTTAGGAAGCTATTACTGCAGAGTTTCTTGCACTGCTATTTGTTCTCGTTCTCTAGGATTGTAGGAAGGGTCTATCCAAGAATGATCTTCCTCCCCTCCCTCACTGCCCAGAGGAAGCATGTCCAAAGGGCTAGACAATGAGCTGGGTTCTAGAAAGCCAGGATGAGGACCTGGGTCTCTTCATCCTTTCCCGGGCTCCCCCAGCAGGGCCGCACTGCTAATGCCAATGACTGAGGGTCTGCAAACACTAGCCATCCCCCAGAAGAAAGAGAGCAAGTGAGAGTCAGTCCACACAATATGGTTACATTACTAAACCTCCCAGTGAGTCATTTTCTCCTGCATACCAAATCTTTAAAAAAAAAAAAAAAAAAACATAAAACCCAAGAACATTCATTATATCAATCCATCTGCTTAGTTGTCCTCCTCTTGTGTTTTCCAGGCTCCCGGATGTGAAATCATAGCATGTGGATGTGTCCTCTGAGACTTTTCATTAAACAGTATTCAGCACAGAGAAAAGCAGTGTTAAATCTTTAACGTTCAGCTCCCCATATATATGTGGGCCTCCGGTCCCACTTATTTTAGTATAAATTTGATGGAAACTACATTTTTAGTATATGCTAAGCATACGGCGCCTTGAGACCCCCACTCTCTGGTGGAGAGTAATTCCAGGAGATTGCAATTTCTCTGTTAGAAAAAATGCGTGTTCCCCTTTTAATGACAAATTGGCCCATTCAAATATTAAATAGGATGGCACTCTAAGGATTTCTTATGATTAAAATTAGATGATTGGGGAGTGTGAATGAAAATATTTGGTAGACCTCTGATTAGTGCTTGGGTGCCGTCAACATGGCCCCACTGAGCAACGTCCTCGCTATATTCTAGTGAATAGCCCCCCATCCCAGAAAACACAGAATAAACGGTGCCCCCTCGTGCTGTGCAATGCTGTGGCCTGAGTACTCTTGAGCCTTTGTCTCTATGGGTTCTGATGTGCAAAGGATTATTTCGATCAGTTATTGGATTTACTGATATTTTCTGGTGAATACAAAATGTAGCCACGTTGCTGGGTGTTCATTTCTGGAAAGGAGGCCGACAGTAAGGAAATGAGATTACATTGTTATCCTTTCGGAAACACTTTTCTTTGTGATTTTTGCTTATGTATTGGCTGCCTCAAAGGCAACCTCTCTAGTAGATGCAAAACATCTTTTGTCCCAATGATACCACTCACTCCTTTTTCACGTGAGCAAAACTACTACTTAATCGAGACTTACAAGAAATTTGTTCTCTGCTAATGTCAGTTTTCTTGCCAATACATTGAATTTTCCATGCATCATTAATGCCATTGTTCCCGTCTACTTCTATTACACATAACATTTTTCTAGAAGTAAAACTATCCAGATAGGGCATCAGCCAACAAAATAACTTTGCTTTGCCAGACTGCTAACTGAATAGAAGCTGTCTTGTGCATAACTCCCTGGGCTTGGCTTTCTCACTGTGTTCAGAAGCCAATTCTTTCATGCTCATCCAACAAAACATCTGTCTTCCAACTTTTGATTCATGCATTTCTAATGCCTTGTAGAGCCCTACTCTGCTGTCCTTTTAAGGCTACACTCTCTACCACGAAGGTGCTGATTCTGGTTCCGCTTCGGACGTTCTATGATTGCTACTTTTACCTTCCTAATTATTATTACACCATCTTTTCCTTCCCTCGTTGGATAAATACCTGCTGCTCTCCTGCTCGCTTCTCTTAGCAGCTTACCTTTATCTGGCCCAGATCTGTAGCCACTCAGTTTTATAAAAGAAAGAGGGAGCAACAGACGCAGTACAATAAATAGATGTATCTGGGCAGATCATTATTAAGAGAGCTCCCAAGTGTCAAGTACTGTGCTCAGAACTACCATCCACCATCTCATTTATACACATAATGATCTCGTAAAGTCATTATTATCATCTTCATTTCACTTATTCAAGGCCACACGGCTAGAAGTGGTGATGCTAAGATGAAAACCCAAAGTCTCTCTCTGCCTTAACCACTGTATCTCACTGCCCCTTCTTCCTGTTCCTGGGGCTTTCTTCCCCAGGAGTCAGAGTTCCAGCCTGTCTCCTCTGTGAGGTCCTTGGTGTTGACAAAACCTCAGTCAGATTTCATTTTATCCCTTTATTCCCCATGCATTGTCTCCACTGAGCGTTGTAACATACAGGGAGCCTTTTTTTAGAATAGCTGTCACCGGGCCTATTGTAGTTTATACCTATTGACACTTGGATGCAGGTAAATTCACCCTTGCAAACTGTCACTTTCCACTGTCGCCAGGAATAGCTAGTAAAGGGAAATCGTATGTATGGTGCCTATCAACAGACGGCCTTGGTGTCCCCTGATGCAAACATATGTGGGGCAAATGAGCCTGTACATCTTAGACCACATAGATGTCCTGCTTCTGAGAAAGACCATCATTTGATGACTTAGAGAAAAACCGTAAGGGAGGATTAGCCCCTAAGATATGATCATTATTGAAATAAACTATTTGACAGGTGTGTCTGCATTTTCAGGAACTTTCCTCTAGTAGATCTTTTATTCTGGTGTGTTCAGTAGCAAAATTTAATTGCGATTTTCCCCCAAGAAACTGTGAATATAATGTGGGTTGAAAAACAAATGACACTGACCATTTCCTTTTGAGAGATCCAAGATAAGAATCAGGGAAGCTCGGAATTTTCTTTAGATGGAAGAGATGTTAGAAATTATTTGTCCCCCACCTTCTATTTAGCAACTAAAGAAACTGAGGTGTACAGATATTAAAGGACTTGCTCAAGGTTAAATGTGGTGAAGTCTCCTCAAGAATATAAAGTGTCTCTCAAATTAATATCATGGCAGTTCTGTATGTTTCTGGATGCTTTACTTTTCTCTGCTTCAGTGGTGCCTATGATAAAAACCATTTAGACATTCTGTAATCATGGAAACTTATTCCTGCCTCTGGAGTGTGCTTGCATTTTTTTTCTCATCCTCGTGGTTCGAAACAGTTAAAGCATCAGCTCCAACCAATATGCAGTTGAATTTGAAATTTACTGTATGATGCTTCTGCTTTTCATTTTTTTACCATTTCACACCTTGTCCGCATCTTCAGCAAGCTTGTAAGTTTCCAGCGCATCCATTTCTTGTGATGATATATTGTCCTGGTGGAAAATTTCATTTACTGGCTGTGCCCTTTGCTGAACCTGTTGCTAGTCAGGGAACATGATAAGCGTATAAGTAGCATGCTACTTCATTTATCATATATCGTTTTAGACACTCAAATATCTCATATACAATTCTGCATTCTGCGCAGAGGGGAGCTACCTGACTCACACACACATAGAAAGATCTTCAAATAAATTGTCCGTTTATGATATATAAATGTAGCCTCTTGATAAGAATTCATCATAGTTTATACTAAATCCGTAAGTACCTTTTATTATTTTTTTTATAACCCTGTTAACCACATACTATCAAACCCTAGTAGAAAGGATCTGACTTGGGTGATTTGGTGTATAAGAGAATGAGAAGATACAAAAACGCTGTCTGTTTTCAATAATTGAATTACAGGGTGACATAAATCAGGGTGTTGGGAATCTCAGCAGTGTTTCCAGTGGTGCCACCCTTCTCATCAGGGGAAGCCCTTTCACATTTCCTTCTGTTACCTTAAGTGAAAACTGCCATTCGTCAGAACCAACAATTTGAGAAGTTTGAATGAGGCTGGAGAGAGAAGATGGGCATCTGTGAAAAGAAAGCAAGAAAAACAAAGCTCGAAGCGTTCACCCTAGAAAGTCTTTTTTTTTTTAAAGGGTTATTTTCCAAGGCTGCTTCAGGAGGTCAGGCCTACCTAATTTCAATAACTTTTCATGTATTGATTTCTGCTCTTCCCCTGCCTGTCATTACAGTCTTTTACTAGCACCCATGTTTTATGTGTAGCATAAAAAAATCTACATCCTGTCAGAATGGGGCCCTTGAAATTTTGAAAGTGAAACTTGATTTACATTAAACACTGCTTAGACTAATTAGGCCCTTTCTCAAAGGAATTGTGAACATGAAACACAGCTAACAATTATGCAGTTGCTGTCTCCCTGTTCTTTAGAGTCTAGGAAGTACTTCAGCTGAATAGAACCCATGTGGACAGGCGAGGGTTATAGGCACATATATAAAGATACAAATACAGATCAAGGCCTAGGCATTCTTGTTTCTATAGGACTGCTGTCCTTCAGAAATGATAGCGGGGGATGGGGAGGGAAAAATCAGGAGTTCAGGATTAATATCCACACACGTCTCTATGTAAAACAGATAACCAACAAGGACCTGCTGTAGAGCACAGGGAACTCTACTCAATATCTTGTAATAACCTATAAGGGAAAGGAATCTGAAAAAAAAAGATATATATGTATGTATAATTAAATCACTTTGCTGTACACCTGAAACTAACACAAGATTGTAAATCAACTATACTACAATTTTAAAATTTTCTTTAAAAAAGAGAAAAAGAAGAAACAACAGTGGTGCCTTGGTGTATCCCAGCAGCGAGCTCACTTACCTGCATGTAAACATGGCCCAGGTGGGCCTGCCTTGCGGGAGATGCTCCTACAAAAAGGGAGATGCCTTTCAAATGAGAACTCACTTATTGTTTTATAAAAAAGAATGTCCCTTTCTGGAACCTAGGATGAGGATGCAGGATTTAAATGTCACATCCCTTCTGGTCACCAAGAGAACACCTTGACTAGGTAATTGGCAACTAAACATTTGATTTTCTCCATTTCTCGTGTTGAGAAGACTCTAGGCCTTGGTTCTTCCTGCTCTTTGGATCACAGAGTTTGTGCAATGCTAATGAAGCCTGGATCTTCTCCACAGAAAACTGCATGCACCCCGGGACACAACAGAGGTCGGCTTATCGTTCACTGGGTACAGGTGCTCTGAGGCTCACCCGTGGATCCCTGGATGTGGCAGAAAGAGCACCAGATTCAAATCACTAGCTATTAACCCGAGCAGGTAATTCAGCCTCTCAGAATTCAGTTTGAGCATCTGTAAAAAGAGGATGAAGATAGTACTCACCTGAGCAGATTGTCGTAGAGAAGGGGAAAAATAGTAAGTGAACGGGGACAAACTCTTCCAGGCACCTGGTAGCTGCTTAGTCAGTGTTGGTTTCCTTTTCTTTCTTCGACTAAGTTACTGGAAGCAGTTGTCCACTGGAAAGCAGGACGGGGCCAGATCTGACTGGTCACCTGCTTTTCTAAATAAAATTATTGGAACACAGTCATACCCATTTGTTTACATTGTCTGTGGTTGCTTTTGTGCCACAATGGCAGAGTGGAGTAGCCGTCATGGGGATTATATGACTCTCAAAACCAAGATACTATCAGTTTTTTTACCGAAAAAGTGTGCCAGCCCCTGCCCTAGACCCAGCAATACAAGTCAAGGTCAAGGTCATTCACAGCCGATTCCCTTCATTCTGATTGGAGCAGTCTGTTGATCCCTATCGTGGCCTTGCCCTGTTGGAGGTTGGATGTGGGATGACAGTCAGTGGCAATAAGGTCTGAGAGTGAAGACTCTAGTTCCAAACTGGAATCAACTCAAATGTCCATCCAGAGGTCAATGGATGAATCCAGAGAAAGCTACAGTTCAAAGAGATACATGCGCCCAAATGTTCATAACAACACTATTCACAATAGGCAAGACATGGAAACAAAGTAAATGTCCATCAGTAGATGAATGGAGAAAGATGTGGTATATGTGTATACAATGGAGTACTGCTCAGCCATAAAAAGGAATGAAGTAATGCCATTTGCAGCAACATGGATGGACCTAGAGATGATCATACTAAGCAAAGGAAGTAAACAAAGAGAAAGACAAATACACGTGGAATCTAAAATGTGACACAGATGAACTTATCTGCAGAACAGAAACAGACTCAGGCATAGAGAACAGACTTGTGGTTGCCAAGACTTGTGTGGAGGGGAGTCGGGGAGGCATGGATCGGGATTAGCTTGGGATTAGCAGATGCAAACTCTTATATATAGAATGGATAAACAACAGGTCCTACTGTATAGCACAGGGAAATATATTCAATATCCTGTGATAAACCCTAATGGAAAAGAAATTTTAAAAGAATGTCTATATATGTATAACTGAATCACTCTGCTGTACAGCAGAAACTGGTACAACATTGTAAATCAGCTCTACTTCAATTTTTTAAAAAAAGAGGAAAATGGATGAATACATCCTGGTACACTTGTACAGAGAAATAGGACACACCAGTGAGAAGAAACATGGATTCAACAAAGGAAGCTGGGAGTAAAACCTATACTACGTGGCTGCATCTAAGTTCTAGAACATGCAGAATTGATTCATGGTGATAAATCAGAGTAGTGCAGAGGAGAGTGGTCCCTGGGAAGGGGTACAAAGGAAACCTTCTGAGCTGCCGGATATTCTACACCTTGATCATTTCACTCAGGGTGATAGTTACATATGTAAAAATTTGTTAAGAAGCATGTTTAAAATTAGTGCACTTTCTCTCCTTGGTATGTTATATCTGAAATGACATGAGACTAGGGAGAGAGAAAGAGAATGGTCTGAGCTGTCAAGTTTCGAATCCTGATTCCATTACCAGCTAGTTTTGGGATTTGGGGCAGCTGTCTTTGTGGTGCCTTGGTCTCCTCAGTGGCAAAATGGCCAAATAGTTGCATAGGTCTAAATTTTCTTATCTACAATTCCAAAGTCCAGACGTCTCTGAAAAACAAAAGTGTTTCCATAATTCATTTAGCAGCGGAACTGAGTGTAACTAACATCAGGATATTTCATGTTTTTATCCATCCCACTATAGGTTTTGCTGTAGAAATAGTAATGTGTTTGATTACGGGATGATGCTCTAGATCGTACTGGGTGTTATGTGAGGTATGGTGTATATCTTCCATATTAACTTTCTAAAATACAAAAAATTCTGAATTCACATACATCTGCCACAAGTGTTGAATGTTTCAAAAGAGATTGTGAACTTATGCCTGCCTCATGGAGTTTCTGATAATTAAATAAAGTAACACCTGAAGAGCCCTTAGAACAATGCCTGTCACATGCAAACACTCAACAAAGATTAATATTATTATTTATTGCGGTCTCTGCTCCAATCCAAGAAAGCTTGTGACTGTTGTTTTCCATTGGGGCCAGTTGACACCAATTGTGAAAAACCATCATGATCCTGATCTCTGAGGACCCTAGTCTATAAACTTTCCCTTAAGGAAACTTTATGGGAAAGAGGTGAAAAACTCACAGAGGGGCAAAGCCCTGAATTATCACCAGGAAAACTTCACAAATGGGCCTCTTTTTTTTTTTTTTTGTATATACTGCAATTTTGTTTCAGTCGCACAAACGAAGTTAGCATGTAGGAAATTTAAATAAAACCGTTCGGTAAAAATAGCAGAGAACCAAAAAGTCTAAAAAGGAAGTACACCTAAATCATGAGAATTCAACGTTCATTAGTGTTTCATCTTCAGTTTTGATTGATACTTGCAAATTTTGAAACAAGATGACAATTCTGAAGCGATTTCTGCACCAGCACTAAGATTTGTACGTTCAGTTGGTTTGCAATTGACTTGTTAGCCATTTACATAGTGTCTAGTACAGATTTGTCACAGGTCAGATGACAGTGTTGAAGGAAAGAAGTACCTTCCTGTAATTAGGAAGGATCCCCTAAACTGCGCTCAGCTTAAGACATCCAATGTACAACAGCATGAAAACCATCATAATATTGTGGCTCCAAGGAACATGGTTTTGATAAGGAAAATAACCTAAGCTTATGTTTCCCATTTTAATTACTGAAATCTCTAACAAGGACAACACTGTCACATAGGACAGTAAATGTATACAGTAATTCAATCAGACTTCTTGGAAAGAACACATTTGGCAATGTGGGATAATGCAGAACGACAGGAAATAAAACTTGATTCAACACTCGTTCTTTTTGTCATTTTACACAAACATGTTAATTTTAGACCAAGGCACAAAACGTTTAGTGCATAAGCCAGTTTCTTTTTTAAGATCTAGCATTTTTACTGTAGTCTTTTATCTTACTTTGGACCAGTTGTACCCAGTACTCTATCCTACTATAGACTGTTTAACTTAATTAACAAAATCAAAAGTGATTTCTGACCAGATTTATGGGGGACTTAAACATTTATATCATCAAAGTGTTTGCATAACCAAAAGTACAATAATAAAGATGAAAATAACTCCTATCACAAATGGGACTCTTAAAAGACTGTTTTCTACCACGACTCCAAGTGGCTACTTCTTCCACTAAGACAGAAATTGCTAAGTGTCCTTGAAGAGGGCATGAGGGTTTCTCTGAAGGACCAGGAGAGGGGTTTTATCAAGTGCTGATTCTGCCTGAGTTTAAAAACTACACCATTTATAGTGTTCCTACTGGGTCGTGTGGATTTGAAGCATTTCACTGAAAGGACTCCACCATCCCTGACATCTTTGCTTCTGCTTGGATTAAGGTGGCAGTGGGCTGGGAGTTTCTCTCAAATCAGAACAAAGGAAAGAAAATTAACCGAAGAAGGAAATTGCATAACAGATCCTTCAGAAGGATTTTTTAGTAGCTGGAAATCATCCAAAGAAGATGCTCCTGGTTTTGTGAAAAGACTCTTGAGTACCAAATTCCAGTCCTCGCTTCTGCTACTACTAGCTGGACAAGCTTGGATGCGACTCAGTCTCCTCATTTATAAACTGAAGAGATCTCGTAGATTTAAAGTTAATTACTAATATTCCTCCCAATTCTATGAATTCTGATTGTCTTCATTTTAGAAAACTAGAAACCCGTTCTTATCAATCATTTCAAAATCCTACATATGACATGGCCTGAGGATCTACAGACATGACGGACTTTATAAAAGAGCTATTTTTTAAAATGGCTTTTGGGAATTCCCTGGTGGTCCAGTGGTTAGGACTCAGTGCTTTCACAGCTGAGGGACCGGGTTCAATCCCTGGTCAGGGAACTAAGATCCCACAAGCCGTGTGGCACAGCCAAAAAAATGGCTTTGTTTTGTTTACTGTGGCATCCCAGTATCTAAGATACTGCCTGGCACAAAGCAGGTACTCAAAAAGTATCGCTGAATAAATGAGTGAATCATTATTTTAGTGATAGGTCTGATATTAAGGCAATGATAGTTTCTTTGATAAGTAAATACTAGTAAAGGTTATGTTATTTCATGATTCTTGCAAATCATGGTAGGATATTTTCAGGCATACAGAAAACCACAACTCAGCATGACTTACAAGGAAAAAGTCTGGTCTCATATAACAAGAATTCAAGAGGTAGACGGGATTTTTTTTTTTAAATAAATTTATTAATTTATTTTTGGCTGCGCTGGGTCTTCGTTGCTGCGCACGGGCTTTCTCTACTTGCGGCAAGCAGGGGCTACTCTTCATTGCGGTGCACAGGCTTCTTATTGCAGTGGCTTCTCTTGTTGTGGAGCATGGATTCTAGGCTCGCGGGCTCAGTAGTTGTGGCTTGCGGGCTGTAGAGCACAGGGTCAGTAGTTGTGGTGCACGGGCTTAGTTGCTCCGAGGCATGTGGGATCTTCCCGGAAGAGGGGTCGAACTCATAGGCAGGCAGATTCTTAACCGCTGCGCTACCAGGGAAGTCCATAGACTGGATTTTTATTGGCTTATTCGGGGCTCAAAAGGGTCATCAAAGACCCGGGATTCTTCCGTGTTCTGTTCCACTGTCTTTGGCATGCTAGCTTTCTTCCAGCTGTCTCACCTCTGGTTACAAAATAGCTGTCGCATTTCCAGGTGCCACCTTTTCCAGAAGATCCCAGCAGACTTCATCGTATTTCTTATTGGCCAAAATCAGGTCAGATATCCACCCTTAATCCATCACTGGCAAGACGGCAGATATTCATTCATGTCTTAGATAATTTAGGGGAGTTGGTTGAACCCTGTATACAATTCTGTCTAGGGTTCTCTTAGACAGAAGGAAGAACAGGAATAGATTTATGTGGTCAAGCAGTAGTGATCACCCCAGTGGTAAATATCTGTTTAGTAAATATCTGATCAATAATAAAAGAATAAGGTGGAACCTAGAAAAACAGTACAGATGAACTGGTTTACAGGGCAGAAATTGAGATACAGATGAAGAGAACAAACGTATGGACACCAAGGGAGGAAAGCGGTGGGGGGAGGTAGTGGTGGTGGTGTGATGAATTGGGCGATTGGGATTGACATGTATACACTGATGTGTATAAAATTGATGACTAATAAAGACCTGCTGTATAAATAAACAAATAAAATTCAATAATTCAAAAAAAATAATAAAAGAATAAGTGAATGAATGGAGAAGTAAATGGCATCAAGATAAAAAGCCAAATGTTAAAATGCCAAATGAGTGGTCCAAAGCCTAAGTGCTAGGAGACCTCCTGGGGGACTGGTGTGGGCAGTAAGGGGCTGCTCTGGTGATGGCTTGTGGCCTGGACTTGGTTTGGTGAGGCTCAGGGCCTGGTGAGATCACTTCATTTGTGGGGACAGAATCACATGGAACATTGAATAAAGAGAGGGAGGGTCAATAGGGGACAGTAATTAAGGATCAATTTAGAAGAATAGATTTTATCACTCAGCTAATTGGCTAGACTTCATTCAGTTGATAATGGGAAGGATTTCTTTCTCAGTCAGGTCTACTGAGCTGTATGTTCTTCACATAAAGTAAAATTCATCCTTTTTAGTGTATGGTTCTGGGAGTTTTGAAAGACACATACAACCCGTGTAACTACCACCCCAGGCAAGATAGAGAATAGTTAACAAAAACTTTCCCTCATGTCACTTTGTAATTAACCTCTCCTTGACCTCCAGCCCCTGGCAACCACTGATCTGTGGTCTGTTTGATAGTTTTGCCTTTTCCTGAAAGTCACATGTGGCCTTTTGAGTCTGGTTCCTTTCATTTAGCACTTACATCTAAGATTCCCACATGCTGTGTGTAGCAGTAGTTAGTTCCTTTCTATTTGAGTGGGGTTTCATTGTATGGACATACCACAGTTTGTTTATCCATTCACCAACTGAAAGATATTTGGATGGTTTCTCGGTTTTTTGGGCAATTATAAATAAAGCCACTGTAAATATTTGCATACAGCTATTTCTGTGAATATAAGTTTTCGTTTCTCTTAGGTAAATACTAGGGGTGGGGCTGCTGGATTGTATGGTAAATGTACGTTCCACTTTATAAGAAACTGCCTAACTGTTTTTTAAAGTTGTTTTGCTACTTTACAATCCCACCAGCAGTATATGAATATTCTGGTTACTCCACATCCGCACCGACACTTGGAATTGACGGGTTTTTCCTTTCTTTTTTTTAGTTTATCCATTCTACTAACAGCTGTATAGTGGTGTCTTGTTTTGGCTTTAATTTTTCATTTCTCTAATAACATCTCTCATAACAATAATGATGTTGAACATCCTTTAATCTTACTTATTTGCCTTCCATATATCTTCTTTAGTAAAGTGTCTAGTGAGAAAGGTTTTATTATTTTTTTTTCTTTGGATCATAACATGGTAAAAGCAAAACTTTAGAAAGATGAATCTGAGTCTGGAAGGAGGGTATTGGTGATACAGAAATCAAATGGGGGCTATTGCATAAGTCAAATCAGAGGTGATGAATGGGGCAATATATACCCCTAACTAACTAGTATATTTGCCCCCATCAGTAGATACCAAACATTGAAAGCACTTTGCACTGTGGCTGCCAGGATAGTGAAAATAATGGTGACTACCATTTATGATGCATGGACACATGCAGGCACATGTGTACACCTTACAGGTGTGAACCATTTCATCTTCACACCACCATGGAATTCTAGTTCTCTCTCTTGTTTTACATCTGAGGATACTGAGGTACAGAGAGCAAAATCGCTCACTTGAGATCATACAGCCACTAAGCGGCTGCTGGGGGTTTTGAACCCAGGTCATCTGCCTCTGTACCCACTGCATGGTATTGCTCTCCAAGAAGCACCTCCATTAATGTTTGTTGAGTTAACCGAATTAATAAACTGTCAGAAGTCACCAGTCATACCTATTTAGAATGAAAGCTGGTTGACAAAGACAACAACTATAACTCATCTCAATGATGCACAACTTACGTACCATATTGTTTGGACAATGATAATGACAATATTCTTCCTTATTTATCCAACTGGATCTAGAGTGGTGGTCCCCAAATTTAGCAGACCTTAGTAGGGTTCCTTATCATTTTCCTGTGATTCTGTCTCAAATCTGTTCTTCTGCTGATGGAAAGGAGAAACACTCCACCTTACCTCCTACCCCCACCCACCCCACTTAGCTTGTGCATATTCGAGCCATTTCCTTATTTGGCCAGTTGCACGCCCTCTCCACACCGTGCTCCAGTGGAAGACCAGCATCATTTTTGGGGAGCATTTATGCCCCTCAAGTGCATGGCAGCACCCACCCACCTTTGAAACCACTTCTACAGAGCCTGAAGGATGAGGGAAAACAAAAAACACAACAAACAGCCCTTTTCTCCTTTCTCACTTCATGGCTCAGCTCTAGGACAGTTACTTCATTGAGTGCCCCAAGAAGAGATAAGAGATGCTAATTGTCGTATCAATAATTTAGCCTAGGGACCAGGGCAATTTGTGCTACTAGATCAAAATGGACACATTTTTAGACATTTTATATCGTAAGAGTGCAAAAAGCCCAGTTTGTCAGGATAGTACGTTAAGCCCCAGAAATTAAGTCCCTAGAATCCATCTGATTTGTCTCTCAGTCAATCAGGAAAATGAGAGTTTGCTTTTTTTTTACTGGGAACCTTCTTTGAAACAGGTATTTGATCCTGGGCTCTAGTAAAGATTCGTATATGGACAGTGATGGGGTGAGAGGTTATATAGAAGTGTCAGGCCTATTTTTGGTGCCAGAAAGTTTTCAGGCCATTGATAAAACATCAGTCTTCAGCATCGTAACGTGAGATGCTTGTTGATAAAGGAGACTCAAGGAAACTTTTAATCAAAAAGGCAGTAGCATTTGATAAATTTCCATTAGTTGACTTAGTCTTTTCACAGTAATGTCCATTATGAGATCAGAGATAGGTTGTCTCAATGGAGAAAATTTGGGTTACTATATTTCCAGAGACAATAGGACTACAAAGTGGAAAACAGAAATCCGCTTAAATATTAGATTTTTTTAAAAACCCAATTTTGTGTTGAGATATTATAGTAAGTCTCAACTATTATCATTAACTTTAGGTCGTGCAGTGTCTTTCTGAGGCATAGTCATATTTTAAATTGCTTCTAAAAAGACAGAAAACAACATTTTATCCCGCAGTACATGTTTGGAGTGCAGAAAATCGCACACTTCCACCTTTTGGTTAACTGTGGAAAAGTGACAAGTACTACCGTACTCCCTGCCTACGTAGCCATGACAGATTTCATTCTCTGAGACTAAATTTCCTCATCTATAAGAATATTTAATATTTAGGATCATTGTGAGGATTAAGTACATTAATGTGTGTGAAATACCTGGGACAGGATAGTCGCTAAATCATTGAACCCAAGGCTTTTTTACCACCTGCTGTCACCCTTCAGAATTGTCTCATTGGATTAACGTTGGTCAGCCTTTAGGAACACAGTCAATGAAATCATGTTTTCGTTTCATCAGCAAGTATGTACTGAGTCCTCCCTATATCCCAGGCATTGAGGCTGGCACTAGGACTATAATAGGGGACCCAAAAGGCTTGGTTTCCCAAGGGACATCCTGCTGGGAGGGCAGTTATTTAGCCACAGAAGTACACAGACAGCACAGTACTTACCAGTAGCGTGAAGAAGGAAAACACTGTCAGGTCAGAGAAAACAAGGGAGAAGTAATTTAGATTGAAATGGTTCAGGTTGACCCCCCCTCCTGAAAGTGCCATTTAAGGAACATTAATGGAAGGCAGTGTGATGAAGTGGCTAAGCCCGACTGCCTGGTATTGGGTCTCAACCCCAGCCCTAGTTATTTGACCTTGGAAAAGTTACTTAACCAGTCTGATCTGTGGTTCCTTCATGTAAAATTGGGATGACAAAATAACCCGTCTCATGAAAATGAGGGGCTGGTTCTCTGAGAATGAGCTGATTCCTATAAATGGTTTAATAAATATCAGTCATCACCACCACCACCATCATCAGTAGTGTGGTTGCCAGCAGTAATAATAGTAGTAAACTGAGACCAAAGAATCCCATGAATCAAGAAACTCTTTTGCACTCAGTTTTTCCTTAACGATTTGTTCCACGGATATTTCTAGCCAAAAAGAGGGATAAAAAGTCATCTTTCTGCTCAGTTTTGAATACATTCTAGCTTACCTCAAATCCGGGATGGGTTTTTTTTCAGCCAGTCCTCACTCCAGTTGGGGAACAAGCTAGAGAACAAACATTTACCTCGATGCCTCCTAGTAGCCCAAGCTCTGTGTTAGGTATTTTCTCTCAGAGTGCTACCGTTTATTCACAGCCGCTGTTGGTCCGGGATTATTATTTCTGCTGTACAGATGAGGAAATGAAGGCTCAGAGTGACTCAGCAAGTTTGCTTAGTGCCACACAGCTAATAAGTGGCAGCGGAGGATTTAGATCAAGGCTATCCAACCTCAAGTCCAATGCCCTTTCTACTCTAAGATAGTTACTGAGCGTCAGTCTAATCACTGATGGACCAGGTACTTATCAACACCTATTTAATGACCAGCCCCACTCCCTAAGAGACCAGGAAGGAATTTCAGAAATCACCCACTTCCCATAGGCTAGCATGTGCTTCAACTCAAACCAAGAGGTTACAGACTTTCAAGTTCTTGGTCACTTGTGATACAGTATTCCAGGACATCTAGTAGGTGCCAACCCTGTCAGAGCCTGGAAGTCCTCTGCTGTTTTCTGAGCACCTCTAGAATCTTTTTATTTTCCATCACCATTTCTGGGTAGAGGTTAGGTCTTTCCTGGCAGTCTGGCATGGATCCTTTCTCAAGAGATTATAAGGTACATTTAATTCCTTGGTATATATCCCATGTGGAAGCCTCAGAGTACACCCATTATTAAAGATGAATTTAATGTGTTGATTCTGATAGACAGTAAATGTTCTCTTTTCTAAGACAAAAAGCACAGGGGTACTGCCACTCTGGGAGAAGTAGGTATATTGACTTATTAAGAGATATTTTTTATATTTCAAGCCAGAAAGATGCTTAACAGGCTGTGGGATTAAAATAGTATTTCTGACCATGGAGCTCACTTTCAGTCTAAGCATCAACAAGGGAAAAGTATCTTCCCAATTAAAAAACAAAACAAAACTTAGGAAAGAATCCTTACCCGGGAGCTAAATAGAAAGGTATTTCAAAATGACAAGGCGTGTTCAGGAAAGCAGAGAGGATGAAAGATCATCCATGCTGTTTCCCTTGCCTTTCCCGTCCTCAGCCCAACACAGAACTCCAGAGTGAGGACGCTTCTAGGATTGCCAGATGTCTGTCCCTCTCTACTGCGTCGTGGTGATCCAGCAGTCTTGGAAATCCGTTCTGCATTGTGTTTTAAGCCCCAAAGGCCCTTCTCAGTGTATGCATGGATAAAATTCTTCGGTGGGTCATTTATGTGAAATGCATCCAGAGTTTATGCCATATCCACATTTTAAATCCTTATCACCAGAATAACCATGGTGCTCCCGGCAGTTTTCAGTACTCTGTTGTATATTTTTGGAACACAGACGAAAAGCCACCTTCATACCATTAATTTACAGGCTTAACTCACTTGCCTTGGCTGCCGAGGTGTGGTGGTGTGTCACATGGTGAAAGGGACAGGCTAGCTTTGTTAGTTGCCACACGGGAGCTTTCCTATCCCCACTGAGTTGACTGCCCATCTTGCTGGAGGGTTTTCAGAGTTGGAAACAATAGCATTTCCCACCCTCCCTCGGGACAAGACCACATAAGCACAATTTTTCATGGCTCACCAGCAAAGCGTTCTCTCCTGCTACGGTTTAACCTCCAGATCCCAGTTAGGATGAGTCATTTTGGTCCATAACTTTGATTTTCTACCTGGTTCCCTGTGCTAGTCTCCGAATTCCACCCGCCCACCCCTCTGGCATCTGGACCCCCATGTAGCTGTAAAATCTTCATTGCAACAGGGCTGAAGGAATAAGAGAAAAATCTTCTCCCTGTTGTTGCTGACTCCTTAACGTGCTGTCACAACATGTCTTTGAGTTCCTTTCCGACTGAATTAATTTCGAGGATTGTTTTTTTGCTTTATCATTAAATTCCAACTTGTAAGCCTTCCTGAGCCTCCACTTAACAGATGCCATTAGCATTTTAAACCAGGGATTGGACCGGGTCTCCTTCTCCATCTTCTGTACCACCCCTGGGGCGTACAGTCTGCCAGCGGAACCACAGGTGCTGTGATGTGTCTCTTTCAAAACGTCTGGCACCCCCTCCGTTTCCACGCTTTCTAAAATCACGTCTGGGGAAACTGAGAAGCTCCTTTTGAAGGATTACATTACAGCTTTGATTTTTATTTATAAAACATAAAGGTCTAATGTATATCAGTTAGGACATTTTGCTTCCAAAGTGCATTGTAGCAAAATAATTGGAAGGCAGTTGCGGTGTGAAATAGATGACAGCTTTACAGGACATAAAAAGCAGCTTTTTCTTTGTAATGGTGTAATTGCCTTAAACCCCACAATCATAATTGTTATCAAAAAATAATCCCAAGGAAAGGCTAATATAAGGTGAGCAGACTATTATAAGAGCTCTAATACACTCGATTCCTTGAACAGCAAATGCGGCTCTCAATCTCCCTGTGCTTTTAGTGTCAGTCAGAGAGCACTCAGTCATTTCTGTGCATCAAGCCCACAGTATTGATTTTTCCACTGACTGAAACAGCCATATAAGCATAAATTTTGCATGAGCCTTTCACTTTGTAGACTCTCCTTTGGTCAGATGACACATGATGTGAACATGAAGCCTATATAATAACAATGCGTAGTCAACCTGCAGGCAGTAAAGCGTGCGCTCTTGCAGCTCCGAAGGACAAAAGCTGGGGTGGGAAGAGTGCCACCTTGCCGCGCAGGGCCAGAGCAAACAAGTATCATCTCCATCTTGGCGGTCCGAGTGCAATTGTATTTTCTACTTCCCTCTTGTATTTTCACATCTCCTTTCCTAAAAGCCCCCCGCAACACACACATACACACACACACACACACACTCACTCACTCACAAGCCTCTGATCGTCTCCACCCACTCCAGGTTAAGACTGGGCTCTATGGAGAGAGCCACTGGGATAATCACTAAAACCGCTTCCTGCACCTCCCTCTGGTTTTCTCCACGTTGTTGAGTTGTGTTCCGTCCTTGATGGCATTTGTTTTGTGTCGGCCCTGGAGACTAAACAGTGTGTAACAACATTTGATAAGATCTGGGATCAGGCTGAAAATAAAAAAGCCTTATCTAAAGATGTGGCTCGTTGATACCCAGGGACAAGAAACACCAACCCTCCCTAATAGTCATATTCTATTTAACCCACCTTGGCCCTGTTGGAGATCTCCTTGTTCATTAATAGTTCTCTATCTCACGTTATCTCATTTTATGATTTAAAATGTTCCCTGTGAAGCGCAGTCATTATGTTAGGAGATTTTGCCTGTGGAAACAAGGGGCGAATATAATCCTACCCCTGCGTGTCTTATCCCAAGTGGTATAATAGTTCGTGTAACTCAGACCCAGCTACCCTGCCCAGTCACACGCACTTGGGCCATTTGATGTAATTAATTTATATTCCTATATGAAGAATTCTCATGATTAAGTTGAATTGGCCTGGAGGGAAAATTATATACTAAAACTAAAAATTCCTGTTGGCCAGAGTCAACCCAAAAGAGGTACCATTTTCTTTTAAATAAAAATCATGGTGCAAACAGGAACTTGCACTAATGAATAATTGCAAATGCATTCACTTTTTCCCTTCATATAACCATTAGGAATAACAGTAGTAGCATTCACCTTGAAGCTTGCTAACCTGGAGGAAGAGAGTTGCTACACCTGATAGAAACCACTCCAAACTTCCGTATCTTAGGCAGGATATAAACCTCACACATCAGCAGCATTAGCTTATGGTGAGTGTAAGTGGGATCTAATTTATTTTTAAAGAGAAGCAGATTGCATTCACCTGGAATCTCTCCGTGGCTCATACGGAGATATTGACTCTATCATATTTTAATTCTTTTGATATTTCCCCTTTCTGGAGACGGCTGCCTGCTTTTTCTGTGATTGGCTTCATCAACGCTGCTCATTGTTTGAAAAGAGTTTTGAAAATTATTCTTTTTATTTCCAGTTGATGGCATCACAGGAGATATTTCTACTTAAAACCAAAGTTATTATAGTGAACAGTGTTCCCTGAAATGAGTTCTGGCCAAGGCAAATGAGCAAAGTGGCACTTGTGAGTCTAAGCTTGTTCTCCAGGCAGGAGTGTGAGGGGAAGGCCTGGTTTGTTTGTTCTCATAGGAAACGGAAATTCCATGGAGGAAATAGAGCAAACTCTTTTGCTAATGCTTTATTGGATAGCCTCTTCCCCTGCAAATTGGCTCAAATACCAATAGGTCAAAATAAGGATGTTTTCATGTTAAATAAAAAACAATAAAAATGAGACCCTGGCTCCTCAGCTCAGCCGAGCACCCGCTTCTGAAGCTCCTCCCTTAATTTAGGAAATGCGCTCTCAACTCTGGGATCCTGGGAGATGTTATGCAAATACATGGGGCCCAGGAGATGCGCTAAGATGGTGCCCCCCAGGAACCAGAATCTGCTTACCGGACGCCAGCACGAGGAGGAGGGCTCCTTCTTCTCTTTTTTCTTTATTTTTTTTTTTGTCCTTTCACTGCCCACCCCCACCTCCCATGGCTCCCCAAAATGTGATTATACCCAAGGGAAAAAATAAATAGACTCAAAGACATGGAAGAGCTGATAGAGAGTTTGCAGTGGTCACGTCAGTGCCTGTTGCCTGGAATCCACCACCCCTGTGTCTAAAACTTGTTCCTGTCCATTCAATGGCCTGTCTGAAATGTAATGGCCAGATCTGCAATCTTCCAAGCATGTGGCTGTCCTTGTACTTCCTCTCGTTCTCCTCCAGTCTCTGTGGAGAGATCAGCACATATGGGAAAGGAGGCCAGGTGACTTGATGGCCAGAGTCTGTCCCATGAGCTCCGGGAGAATTTCTCATCATGGGGCACGTATCCCATTGTGCTCCCCTTTACCTGATCCTCAGCCTGAATGTGAACCCAGCTTCACTGAGCCAGAGAGGACCCGAGGAGTTTAGGATTATCCTATAGACCAGTTGCAGAGTTTAGATCCATAGGTTGGTTGGTTGGTTTGTTTAAAGGTTTTTTTTGATGTGGACCATTTTTTAAAGTCTTAATTGAATTTGTTACAACATTGCTTCTGTTTTATGTTTTGGTTTTTTGGCCCCGAGGCACGTGGGATCCCAGCTCCCCGACCAGGGATCGAACCCTCACCCCCTGCGTTGGAAGGCAAAGTCCCAACCACTGGACCACCAGGGAAGTCCCTAGACCCATAGGTTTTATGGGCTCTCCACAGTCACCAGGAACAGACAGATGCACACAGACTTCTGAGCAGCTCCTGTGGGTATTTAGGAATGAGCATTATGGGATGCTAACAAAAAAGCTTCCCAGAACCTCTTCTGATCCCAGATCTGGCTGGCTGTAGTATGGGGTGTGTGTGTGTGTGTGTGTGTGTGTGTGTGTGTGTGTTAAGAGAGAGAGAAAAAGAGAGAGAAGGGGTGGGGGAGGAGGAGAAGATTATTGTTTCCTAAGTGCCAGGCAGGGAGCTAGATATTTACAAGTGCTACCTGATTTAATCTTTATAACAGTCTTTCCGAGTAAGTAGCATTCTCTTTATTTAAAAATAAAGTTTTATGAAAAACTGAGATTTGGAGGAAGGGAGGAATTGACTTGGCAAGGTCTCTCAGCTGTTAAACGATGAATGACATACTCGGGGTTGCATTTTGGCCTCTGTAACTTCAAAACTCATGCTCTTTTCACTCTATCATAGAGAAGCCCCCTTTGCTCTAGCAGCTGCCTCATGACACAAGCATTGGTGTTAACTTAGCAGAGAAAATGAGGAAGGGGCTTGTCTGTGCAGGCTGAGCTGAGGGCGTGGTTGGTTAAGTCATCCCTGGTTTGAGTATAAGTATTGCAGATTGTGGGAAAAAAAACTATTTACCAACAGCTTGAAATAGAGGCAATTTTACCAGTATGAAATGAAAAGCATTAACCCAAAGCATGTTTCAGTGTTCACACAGCTTTCACTGCCATGGAAATGGTTCTTACATCAGGTTATAGATGAGCTTCCTGTGTACTGAGGTTGGACACCTGTGTTTGAAGAAACATACAACCTCTGTTTTCATTCCTACTTGCTCAGAGTCTTTGCACTTGCTGCTCCCTTCCCTTGGAATGCTTTTCCCTCCATCATCCACATGGTTCTCTTGCTCAGTGCTTCTAAGCATCTTATCAGTGAAGCCTTCTTGAATCACCCTATAGAAAATAGCCCCCTCCAACTCCCTCCCTGGCACACGTTATGCACACCTGCTGCTGAATTTTAGCCATGGCTCTAAAAACCATGTGACGAACCATGTATTTTCCCGAGTATTTGTCCATTTCCTGCCTCCCCCATGGAATGTAAACTCCAGCAGGGCAGTGCCTGTGGGTGCTCGCCGCTGGCCTAGAGGAGACCTGTGTGCTGACAGAGGCAGGAAGCAGGGCAGGTGCAGAGTTTGCCGACTGAGGTGCTGGGGAGCAGCTGGCTAACAGAGCTTCTGTTCTATAAAAGCGCACAGTGGCTTGCGATAGACAAGCTTTACAGAATAACAGCAATATAGCCTTTATTTAATTTTGGTATTTCTGTATTTTTTTGCACGTTGCCTTTGGGCACAGTGCAGCTTTAATAAATAAACACACACCTTCTAATGAGAGAATGAAATTACAGAATTGCTACCAACCCCAGAACAACGGCCAGTCACTACTGCCCGTTGCCTAAATGAGAAGCATGTAATGTAGGTCACAGTGTTGGGAAACCAAGGACCCCAGTGTCATGCAGGGTAGAGGGAGACATAGAGGGGAGGAGGGGGGAGGCACAGAGATGCCTAAAGCAATCACCGAAAATGGGGCACTGCCAAGAAACCTCTATTTCCTTTCTCTTCTAAGTTTGTGTTGACGTTACTTAACTGTTCATTTCCTAGTATGCTTCGCATGGAGGTAACCAAACGGTTATTTAGAGTTCTCTTAGAATTTACTCATTATCAAAATCCTGCCTCTCGATGGAGGCATTCATCTCCATTGATTTGCTAAAATGTGTCTTGCCTAGAATGTTAAGTACCTGACGGGGAGCTACATCGGGCTGCCATGAGCCCTTTCAAAAGTCAGGACGTTCTTCAGTGTTGTCAGAAAATTAGTGCAAGGGAAACGCTCATCAGCCTGTGCTTTCTTTGGCCGTTGCACATGCTACTTGGTGTCATAATTTTCTTCCCAACCCCTTCACAGAGGCTGCACATCTCCGGGGCAGGCAGTGGCTAATTTGTCTCTGGATTTGTGACCTCTGACCAAATATTTGCAAAAAAGATGAAAGACTAAATAATTTGAAAGCCAATGACAATGAGATTTGCTTCTTACTTTTTTTCTAAACTATTTCCAACAGCCTAATACTCATCAAGCCACGATCTTCTTTGTACCCTTCCTTCAAAACAGAGGGCAGCTCTTGCATTACCAAAAGTTGTCACATGGGAGAATCAAGGTTTGTAAAATGAATGAGCTTCCATGCTAGTCTGGCTCTTTGAGTGTGAGAAACAGAGGCTCACTCAAGTTGCTTCAAGTCAGAGGGAGTTTTTCACAAATATAACGTTATAAATATTCATGAGGATCTCTTGAGAATCTGCCGAACAGCTGGATCTCAGGGAGCCAGCTTTGAGAAGCCATCAGGAACCCATGTTGTGCTCCCAGTGGCTTATTCTCATAGCATCTCGGCTTCTCTCCATGCATCTGCCTCTTCCCCTCCCTCTACAAACTGTAGGACTCTGATTATTCACAATTCTCCTATGCTTTTGGCTTCTACAGCCATTGTGACCATCCTCCAGCTGGTTTCTGGCTCCTTTTTGTTACTTTGTTTTCTTAATCTAACATTTTGGGGTTTCTTTTGGTTTCTTAATTTTTATTTTATATTGGAGTATAGTTGCTTTACGATGCTGTGTTAGTTTCAGGTGTGTAGGAAAGTGATTCAGTTATACACACACATGTATCTATTATTTTTCCAGATTTGGCTCCTTTTTGTAACTTCAGCTTCAGTGCCCATGACTAAAGGTCTCTCAGTCCCTAATTCCACATTTCAAAGAGAAGTATGATTGGCCCTGCTCATTCATTTGAGCCACACACATACATCTTCTAAGAGAGAATTAATTGTGAGCTAGAAAACCACGGAGGCTTCCTCAAGAAAGTGGGCTCAGCTCAGGGCCTTGGCAGGGACATAAGCTTTAAACATGGAACATTTCAAAATTTTGTAATTCTACTCTGCCCGTTCATGTCATTTTGCAGCCCAAGAACAACTATACAGATTAATCTACAGAGGATGTATATAATATGGTAAATTTATAAAATGTCTAGACAATTTTGAGAGTGTGAACATATCATTTGATTAATAACTGAGTATACAAATAGAAAAGATGGTTTGAAACACTCCTAAAAAAATGAAACTTTGGTTTTAGAGAAATCATTACAACTTTTGAAAATTAACTTGGATTCTTTAAACTGAAGTACAAGTGGCATTCTCAATGATAAATGTTTACTGTTGTTAAAATTATTTCCACTGGGAATAATATTTTGGGAATCAGTAAGCCGCAACTGCTAGATTAGAAGAAAATCTTAAAAGGTTTAAATAAAAAAGCTAAATTATAAAAGTATACCTTTGGGCTTCCCTGGTGACGCAGTGGTTGAGAGTCCACCTGCCGATGCAGGGGACATGGGTTCGTGCCCCAGTCCGGGAGGATCCCACATGCCGTGGAGCGGCTGGGCCCATGAGCCATGGCCACTGGGCCTGCGTGTCTGGAGCCTGTGCTCCGCAACAGGAGAGGCCACAACAGTGAGAGGCCTGCGTACAGCAAAAAAAAAAGTATACCTTCACAGAGTAGATGAGAATACACTCCACTAAATTATTAGGCATGCCTAACAGAAAGAAGACACTTTATTCCCATGTTACAATACAGGACAAAGAAGCATACCTTTTTTTCATCTTTGTGTGTTGGGTGTCAAGCTCAGAACCTGACACATATTTGGTGGTCAGTAATGTTTGGGAAATGAATAGTAAATGAATCTGGTCTTAATATTTTGGGAAATGGAGCAGAATGTAAACTACTTTGGGAAGTAAAAAGGTTTTTAGCTCAAGTTATTTAAAAATTAAACTAGCTAAATGCCTGGTTTGAATGAACCAATCACCAGATAAATCACTGTTAACCTGTAACTTGTCGAACTTTGAGATCATCTGATGTGCTGTTCTTTCCTGGTTCCAGTAATTTTCTTTTTCATTGTTTTCATCAATGTGAGCTTATTATTTGCATATATCTACTTCTGTTTCATAAAGCACATGGCTTTGCACCTAGTAGGCCCTCAACAAGTACTTAGTACAGGAAGGATAGAATCTGATGGAGCAAAAGAGTAACGTGCTCAAAGGAAAACATGGATATTGAAATCCCCAAGAGAGGATGCCATAGGACAAAGGGCAAAAAGAGAGAGGTTACTTATTCTTTAGGGGGAAGGGGAGGAGTCAGGAAGACCAGAAGAGAATGTATGCCATATTAAACTCTCTGCATGGAGAGTAGGCAGAGTCATGCCCGCCCAAAGATGTCTATGTCCTAATATCCAGAACCTGTGAATATGTTATGTTACATGGAAAAGAGGAATCAAGGTTGCAGATAGGATTAAGATTGTTATTAATCTGCTGACTTTAACATGGGGAGGTTATCCTGGGTTATTGAATGGACCCAATCAAAATGGTCCTTGAAGAGGGAGGTGGAAAAGGAGTCAGTCAAAGAAGGAGCTTTGATGACAGAAACAGGTCAAAGTGATGAGATGTAGGAAAGACAGACCAGCCATTGCTGGCTTTGAAGATGGAGGGAAGGGCCACGAGACAAGGAAGGTGGGGGTCCCTAGAAGCTGGAGAAGGCTAGAAAACAGAGTCTCGCCTAGGAGAGAAGGAGGAATGCCTCCAGAAGGAATGCAGCTCTGCCCACACCTTCATTTTAGCCCAGTAATTTAAGACAGCAAATTCATGTTGCTTATACTGCTAAGTTTGTGGTAATTTGTTACAGCAGTGAATAGAAAACTAATAACACACCATG
The DNA here is from genome assembly GCF_008692025.1 of Phocoena sinus. NCBI lineage: Eukaryota > Metazoa > Chordata > Mammalia > Artiodactyla > Phocoenidae > Phocoena > Phocoena sinus. Next base: position 93,204,792 of record NC_045771.1, read on the forward strand.
GGGGTCTATCAGGAAACGGCATATGTGTACTTAAAAGTTTACCAACTTTCTTAGGTGGAACTCCCATCAGACCCTGTAGATGAAGGTTGTCACGTCTGTTTGTTTCCACAAGCAAAGCTAAGCTCATCAGCCACATATATTTATATTTTGGGAAACTCAGCCTAGATAACAAAGGAGAATGGGTAGGGAAGGAGCAAGTGGAGATTCTCTGCTTTCTCCTATCATGACTGACATACTTCCTAACACTTTAGGGAAAATGTATGTGCCTGGAGTCAAGAGTAGTTTAAGTTTTGAAAGACCCAGATCGTCTTAGCCATTGTAAAGCCTACTTAAAGTTTCAAATATGCTTAGATATAATTTTCAACTTCTGAAAATCTTACACAGTGAAATTTTACATTCCTATTTGTGTTGGTTTTTCTTTTTCTGCTGCCCCTCTGAAAATCATTATGTGTTAATCCAGTAACGAAAACCATAATCAGCCTTCTTTAAACCATCTACACAGTGTCTCCACACAATTATGCACCCGCAGACCAGCCGTGGGAAGTGTGAAAGGCACAACGTTGGGCTCCATACATAACAATCAAGCTTTGAGAAAAGGCCTACTAGGAAATATAGAGCAAAACTACGAAGGGGAGAGAAACGGGCTTAAAATAGAGACTAAAACTGCAACCCTAAGCCTCAAACACCCAAAATGAAAAGATAATATTTACGCATCTGAATAAAAGTCACATGCTGCATCACAAATTCCACTCGGAAAAGACACGTTACTGAACCTTTGTGTGCCTAGAAGGCAGGGTGAACACAGGGGGGCTTTATACGTGCTCTGCACCCCGACGCTTATTCTATTTCTGTTCTTTCCCATAGATATGCTTTCATGCGTATAAAAGCTTTCGGACACCTATAACTTCTATGCAAAGGCAACAAAAAATTCTTGAAAGAAAATATCAGTGCTTAATACTATCTACATCCACAGTCTTGAAACTAAATTATTAGGTTTTCCAGTGTATCCCCTTGTTTCCTACCGATGCCAGATTTGCTGGGGAGGAGAAATTTAATGTAAATTGAGACTAAACATAGGTAAAGACATCAAATATTTTTAGCTCTCATATCCTTGGGTAGGGTAGGGGAATGAACTTTCAGTTAATGCCACGTAGATGGCTTGGTTATAATTGTAACTCACAATAGAAACAATAGTTCCATAGTTTTATTTTTTTCATTTATTTGTCTCACAAAATAGAAAAAATACTCAGAGGCAACAACACTACACTGTAGTCTGAGGGATTTGAAGGAGGAAGGTCTGCCTTTTACTTTTTGAAGACATTTGCTGGGTGTAGATGAGAAAAATAGGAAGGAATATTAACGATGTCTTTATTCTGGAGCTTTGGGTTTTATCCAGCAGATTTACATATTGGTTTTACGTGGTGCTTCAAGTTCTGTCCTCATTAGTAGCTGGCGTGAGCCCCAAGCTTTACATTTTAAGAATCTCATGCCTAAACCTCATATATAATAAATTCATCAACCCATCTTTTTCCTGGTCGTTTCATTCCACAGCGACTCTTTGGGGACAGTCTGGAGTGCAGTAACACAGTTGTTGCTTGCTAATTTCTTACTGGGCTCAAATTATGTTTAACAGCTCTTTGACACCAATAGTTACAAATTGTTTTCTGGCTGCTTTGTGTATTTTTACTCTACATGGTTAAAAAAAATAAATTTTAAAAAATGAGGGAGGGACCAGGATTTGTGATGTAAAGTGGTCCAGGTGGACAGAAAATCACAGTGGCAGCTATAAACCACCTTGCTCATTTCACATGACAAAGAATGTAAAACATAAATGGAAAGGAAGGAAGCCAAAAAGAAAGCAAATGAATCGTAGGGCATTCGTAACTGCTAGGAATGGGTAAACATATTACGCTTCTCCCAGTATGACATACTGTTCTGGGTGAATTGCACCTAATTTTTTTCTTATTATGCCATTTGAAGGACAAACTCATTCTTCACAGAAATTGCTTCAGGGCCTGAGGGCTCATGTAACTTGTTTAATCGTGATTGTTATTTGATAGCATTACCTGGTAATCACGCTATCACAAGTTGGATGGTTATCTTGCAGCCATGTTAAGCAGAGACCTGTAAAGACCACAGCTTGATAAAACCAACCAACCAACAGCTCTGCCTTCCTAACAATATAGGCCCTGAACTTCAGAGCGGCTGCTTTTTGTTTCCACTCTCACTGCTGTGCTGTCAGGAGAAAAAAAATGAAAGCAGTGGACAGCTTTTGAAACCAATTCACTATTTATCCAGATGTAGCCCTCGATGAGGTCGTTAGCCTGATTTGGGGTTGAGAAGCTTCCCGGCCCTTGGAAATAGACCATCCATCTAAAATGTGCACAAACCACCACTTGCCCTTGAGGAGAGAGAAAACAAAATGGCCTTTTAAGCCCCCAGGGAGGTGACAGGGTCGTTCAGATTGTGTGGGGAGGTCAAAGGCAAGGGGCCAGCGAGACTGCAGGCAGGGAGAGGCCGGTGGAGTGCAGCAAGCTCCAAGCTCTTAGGGCCCAACTCCTCCTTGAGGACTTCCCAAGGGCAGTGTTGCTCTTCTGACGCCAGTAATGACCAGGGCCACGCAAGTAGCCGGGCCTTTGTGGTCCCAATTTTCCCACGCGTCGAGAGCGGAAGGGGGGTTTGTAGAAGCCCATCGGAGCACTAATTTAGCTCCCACACATGCCTCTTATTTCTCTGAATGACTCCTTACTCTTCTCCAATCACTGCTAACCGTCCCTCCACCTAATCACCAACCCCTTCTCGCCTTTCCTGCCATGGGTGTACTTGTGTATGCACTAGAAATGTCTGTCTCAAAGCCCTTCACCGTGCTGCTCCAGATTCTCTCTCTCCGTGTATCTCCTTTAACCCTCCAACAGCCTCCCCTAACCCTCAGGGAAATTTGTGGAGTGTTCGTTTCCGTTTCAGCCATGGGCCCACCCCCAGCTCCCAGCTTCCTTATAAACGATGCAGAATCCAGATGCCCAGGGCTTCCCCAGCTTGTGAGCGTAACTGCAGCCTCAGGACCTGTGGGATGCCGGTGGGGCTGGGAGCCTATGTGCATGGGTGTGCGTGAGAACACAGGCACAGGAAGTCTGTCTCCTGCCTCTTTCTGCCAACAATGAAAGCTACCATGCCGACAATCCCAGGCAAAGGTTCTGGGCTCCTAATTCCACAGCCAAACAAGGCCCAACCAGTTTGTCTGTCCTGCAGGCATCTTGTCTTGTCTTTTGGTTTTGGCCACACCACGAGGCATGCGGGATCCTAGTTCCCCGACCAGGGATCATCGAATCTATGCCCCCTGCAGTGGAAGCACGGATTCTCTCTGGATTGCCAGAGAGGTTCCCAGGCATCTCATCTTGATGGGAGGCTCTTCCTGCCTCACCAGCTCTTCTCCCATCAGCCAGGCATCTCCAAAACGTCAGATTCCTCCCTAACACTTTCGTCACTTTATCGTTAAAGTATTTACTTCAAATGATTACCTTTTAATACTCATCCAAGCCATAATATGTATTTCTCGATTTGCTTGGAACCAACTTCCCCTTTTTGGCTCTCTTGAAGAATTAGCTTTTCCTTTTTTTTTTTTAAATTGAAGAATGTTTGATTTACAATGTTATATTACAGTAAGTCTCCAACATACAAACGAGTTCCATTCCAAGAGCGCATTCGTAAGTCCACTTTGTAAGTCCAACAAAGTTAGCCCAGGTACCCAACTAACACAATCGGCTGTATAGTACTGTACTGTAATAGGTTTATAATACTTTTCACACAAATGATACGTAAAAAACAAACACAAAAAATAAAACATTTTTAATCTTACAGTACCTTGAAAAGTACAGTAGTCCAGTACAACAGCTGGCACACAGGGGCTGGCATCAAGTGAGAAGAGTTACTGGGGGAGGGAAAGGAGGTGGGAGATGGTAGAGCTGAAGATCCTCAGCAATAGGAGATGGAGGGCGAGCCACAGTTTCACTCACGCCTGACCTTGATGGAACGGAACGCATATTTGCATCTTTGAAAGTTTGTAACTTGAAGGTTCGTATGTAGGGGACTTACTGTAGTTTCAAGCGTACGATATTTTTATAGATTATACTCCATTTAAGGTTTTTGTAAAATGTTAGCTGTATTTCCCTGTGCTGTACAATATATGCTTGTAGCTAATTTATTTTATACATAGTAGTTTGTACCCCTTAATCCTCTACCCCTATCTTGCCCCTCCCCCGCTTCCCTCTCCACACTGGTAACCACAATTTTTTTCGCCAAATCTGTGAGTCTGTGTCTGTTTTGTTATATTCATTCGTTTTCTTTTTTAGATTCCACATATAAGTCATAACACATGGTATTTGTCTCTCTGTCGGACTTACCTCACTCCGCATGATACTCTCTAGGTCCATTCACCACGATGCTGCAAATGGCAGAATTTTATTCTTTTTTATGGCTGACTAGTATTTTAGTGTGTGTGTGTGTGTGTGTGTGTGTGTGTGTGTATGATATCTTTATCCATTCATCTGTTGATGGACGCTTTGGTTGCTTCCATATCTTGGCAATTGTAAATAATGCTGCTATGAACATAGGGATGCATGTACCTTTTCAAATTGTTTTTATTTTCTGCAGATACAGGAGTGGAGTTGCTGGATCGTAGGGTAATTCTAGTTTTAGTTTCTTGAGGATCCTCCATACTGTTTTCCATAGTTGTTACACCAATGTACATTCCTATCAATAGTATACCAGCATTCCCTTTTCTCCACATCCTCACATTTGTTATTTGTAGACTTTTTGGTGATAGCCATTTTGACAGGTGTGAAGTGATATCTCATCATGGTTTTGGTTTGCGTTTCACTGATGATCAGCGATACTGAGCATTTTTTCATGTACCTGTTGGCCATCTGAACATCTTTGTAAAAATGTATATTCAAATCTTTGGCCCATTTAAAAAATTTTTAAATTTATTTATTTATGGCTGCATTGGTGTGCATTTATGGCTTCGTTGCTGTGTGTGGGCTTTCTCTCTAGTTGCGGTGACCGGGGGCTACTCTTCGTTGCGGTGTGCAGGCTTCTTGTTGCAGTGGCTTCTCTTGTTGTGGAGCATGGGGTCTAGGCACGCAGGCTTCAGTAGTTGTGGCACATGGGCTCAGTAGTTGTGGCACACAGGCTTAGTTGCTCCACGGCATGTGGGATCTTCCTGGACCAGGGATCAAACTTGTGTCCCCTGCATTGGCAGATGAATTCTTAACCACCGCGCCACCAGGGAAGTCCCCCTTCCTCCCATTTTTTAATCAGGTTGGGTTCTTTCTGATATTGCGTTGTATGAGGTGTCTATATATTTTGGATATTAACCCCTTACCAGTCATATCATTTTAGAATTAGCTTTTTTGGACGTCACTCTTATAAGGCGTTGTGCTCACGCACTCGCTTGAAGTGTCTCACTGAATCGTCCCTACAGTCCTCAAGTAGGTACTGTTCTTAACCCTGTTTTACATATGAGAAGACTTTGGCACAGCATATTTAATTTGCTCAAGACCACTCAGCTAGTAAATGGCAGAGACAGGATTTAAACTTGGGCCAGACCATACTACACTATGCTGTCACTTCCCATCTAAGAAATTGCAAAATGGAGCTAGTCATCCCAAAGTTCCTCTTCAGTTCTATAGATCTATGATCTGTCTCAAACTCATTCAGGTAAATGAGTTTTTATTTTGTCATATTCAGGCAGATTGGCTTAACCAGAAAATTCACCAGTATTTATGTCTTTAAGAAGTCAGAGTAGATGTAAAAGAAATGAGACAGTAAATCTAAAACACATTCAACATTTTCTCTCGTCTTGATGTTAGGCTTCGTGGAAATTGGTAGGGGAGGGAAAGAGCTTGAAATGTGTTTTCTGCGTTGGCTGCCACCGGAAGTAGCTTAGAAGGATGGAGTAACACTGGAAAGAGGTTCTGGGACACCAGAAAGTCACTCAACGGTATCAGTTTGGGGAGAACTCTAAAGGTTCAAAATCTTTCACCTTAAATAAGTTTATAGCCAAATATGAACTTCATAAGTTGAAGACAGTGGCTCAGAACATTCCCATTTATGGTTGGAAAATAGGGTTGTTTTTAGGCCTCAGGGGGACGTCAAGAGGAAGAGACCCAACTCCAGCAGTCAGGTTAGGGGAAAGGACAGCCAAACAGGACAGGAATGAGAGGCCCGTGAACTGTCCCAAGGCACTTGTGCCCATGGTCACAGCAACTGGAGACCCCAACAATCTCAAGTCTCAATAGATGCTTGTTTGGCCTCAATTTCAGACCCATTTTCTTTCCCCATGTGCCTCAATATTAGTAAAACTTCACTGATGGAATTCACGTTGGATCCTTGTTCAACTCTGCATCCTATAAATGCTAAACCCACACCCAGATGCTATACAGCTGCATAGAGCAATTTTTGTACTTTAAAAAAAAAATAACTAGGTTTTATTTTAATACTTAAGCATAATAATATACTGATCAACTCCATACTGGGAAAACTTTCAAGTTATCAGCCCAGAACTGTGTAGAATTCTCCTAACAGAACATGAACTTCTTTGCTTTTCAAGTCTTATAGTATGCATTTTATTTATAGCATAGTTGTAGTTATTTTTTTTCCAACCTACATGAATCATGGAGTCGGACTTTTTTTTTTTAATGTAAAATGCATTGGAATCTATAACATATACTTAACAAAATTACCCAGTGCATTTTCTGTGAATAGTACCTAACTGTCTTTCCCTTCTCTTCTGTCAGTGAGTGCTATTGCTCAGAAAATCACCATTTCCCTTCACTTTTATTTAAGTGAAAACAGCCAAGTTTCTATGGGCTTCATAAGGTAGAGTGCTCAGCTCACCTGATATGAAGTCTCACGTTAAAGATGATTGTGGTCATTTGTTTCCTCTTGTTGTGAAACCACACGCTGTCCCCAGAAATTAAATCACAGTTTTAGAGGCCTCTTTTCTGTGCTTTTCATTATTATAAAGACATATATGCGCAGTTTGAGAATTCAAAAAAAAATGCAGAAAAGTAGTAAAAAGAAAACTACGATACACCTCTAATTTGTCATGAGATTAAGGAAAATTTCATTTCCCTCTTTCTCTTTTCAGTGTTATTAACATTAAACATTTTGAAATCACTCAGGATCTTAAAATTCCATTAACAACTGGTAATGTTTTGGTGTTTTTCCTTCCCTAATCTTATAGATTGTGTCTGTATTTTTAAACATTTAAATCTCACTCTCTATAGTAGTCAGGATTTTTTAAATTTAGCATCCTATTTTGAATGTATTCCTCAAGCTGTGCCTTTAGCTTTGAATTTAAGTGGATCTGTGTAGATCAGGGGATTCATGTATTTGTTTCATTAAGATACATATAGTTATACCATGTGGCTATCTCTTGGATACAATGTACGAATAAAGAAAAGTCAAAAGTGGAGATTCTGATATAATTTATATTGGCCTTTAAATTTGTGAAACTTACTAGATATACATCCAATTACACGTGCGCGTACACACGCGCATACACACACACATAAACACAAACGAGTGCTGGTGCCTTAGCACTTGCTCTTCCCTCTGCCTGGAAGTTTCTTCCTGTGCAACTTCCCATGGCTCACCCCTCACTGTACTCAGGTCAAGCTTCACCCCCTCAGAAAGGGGTGGAACTAAAAAATCTCAGTCCATCTGGCAAAATAAAATAGTAAACTCCCCCACCTGCCACAGTGTCCCCTGCCTGGCTTCACATTCCTAATTGCCCTTATCGCAACTGGACAGAACACTGCATACCATTGATTAATGCCTATGCCTCCCCCACCCCAATCACCACCACCCACACCCGAATGTAACCTCCACAAAGGCAGGGAGGGACTTTGTTTACTTCACCATTGTATCTCCGGTACATAGAACAGTGCCTGGCACATAGTAGGTCCTCAACAAGTGCTGGAGGGTAAAGACGTGCACAGGACCACTTCCTGTCCTGCATGCCGCCCCTCAGTCTGGCATCTGGGACCAGTTTGCTGATTTTCTGCTCACTGGCAGGAAGGACTGCCTTGGGAGGTACTTCTGGACAGTGCCATGCTCTCTAGGAGATCAACACTGAAGTCCAGGCTGCTCAAGGGGCTGCAAGGAGTGCGGGCACCGGAGCTGACTTCTGGGTCTGACTCCAGCTTGCCTACTTCCTAGCTTTGTGGCCGTGGGCAGCTCATCAGCCTCTCAGCTGCTGTGAGCAGTCACTGATTTAATATTCATGAGGCTCTTAGAATAAATCCTGGCACAGAGTAAATGCTCTACTAGTGTCAGTTGTTATTAAAGGAAATCAGAGAGCCAGGAAGTACGAAGGCAGATGCATTTTCCCAGTGGACTTTGGCACCCGGCTTTTGTCATCACCTCCCCTCACTTTAGCCTGTCTCTTCCAGGAAAATGTCATTGGACTAGAGAGGGGGCTGACATGTGTGTCCCCCTGGAGTGTCGGTAACAAATGGGAGACCAAGGCCTGGACGTGGGAAACTGGTCATTTTTCAAAGAGAATGAATTGCCTGGTTAGAAAATTCAACCTCTGTGTTATAATGAAAATCTGAGAATACCATTCTGATCCCAAGAGTGGGCTGTGGCCCACAAGCTTATTCCCTGAGTGTGTTGTTTTGGATGTGGTAAGGGTCCCACCTTGTGCCTAAACTGTGCTCAACTCTGTGATTCAGCCAAGTTTGGTCATGTATGGGGGACTGATGGGTGAGGTCATCAGTTATCTTTACCCGTCTGGCTCCCCTGTAAGCCTATATCCTTGGTACCTATCTTAGGGTCTGTCAGATGCTTAGAGGTCAGTAAATGTTCAGTGGATGCGTAGATCAATAAATAATACATTCAGGGGGCTTCCCTGGTGGCGCAGTGGTTGAGAGTCCGCCTGCCGATGCAGGGGACATGGGTTCGTGCCCCGGTCCAGGAGGATCCCACATGCCGCAGAGCGGCTGGGCCCATGAGCCATGGCCGCTGAGCCTGCGCGTCCAGAGCCTGTGCTCCGCAACGGAAGAGGCCACAGCAGTGAGAAGCCCGCGTACCTCAAAAAAAAAAAAAAAAAAAAATACATTCAGTAAATAATCTAGCTGTTCAGAGTGCTCAGGTATATGTATTTATATATATATATGTACATGTATGTGTGTATATACATACCCACATATACATATGTGTGTGAGCATATATATATATACACACACACACACATATTCCCTATGTACCACAAAGAATTGTTCTAAAGAACAAAAGAAGGAGTCTAAATCTGATTGAAAACACTGCAAATGTCTCTACAACAAGAAAGCATTTACTCTTATCATCAGGTACGTTCAGAGAAGCATTATTAGAGAAGCTTTTAGGCCTCGAGGCGAGCTTTGAAGGAAAGATAAAGTTTGGCCAGGTAGAGAAAGGCTGGCCTGGTGAAGTAAATGGAAAAGGTCAGAATGGAGACCTTACACAATTATTGATTTGCTATTTTATAGAAAAAAATAAAGCCTCCACCCACCTAGCCCAGTGAAAACCCTGGGACCCTCAGGTTCTGAGTATTTGCAATAGCAAGTCCAGCCCTGTGAGGTGTCACTGACCTTCTACCCTGACTCCCTTCAAGGAGAAAATTAGGGTTCCACAAAATCTCAGACCCAAGGCTTTTCTTCATAACATCTAACCCATGTTGTTAATACTTAGTTTAGCAGTTTAGTTCATTTGAAAGTAAAGTGCATACATTTACACGTGTTTACATGTGCGTTCCAAGAGGAGCAGGCCATTTTAACTAAGTTATCCATATTACAGTTGAAATACTCCCCATTTTAGAACCTATTTTCAAGCTTAAAATAATAACTTATTTTAATCAGCAGTGTTTTTTCTTCGACTCGGTACTCCCAGAGCTGGGCTTTATGTGGTAAGGCTGGCAGGCGAGATTTCCATCTCACTTTGACTCCATTAAAATAAGCTTCTATAAACAGATTTCAATTACAACCAGTTTTAAGGATTTTAAAATGTAATCCAACAGTGCTGCTTAACTAAATGAATCCCAGGAAGTGATCTCCAGTGAATTAAGAGCCGTGTGCTGACGACTCACTGTGGGCCTGAGTTAATGACTGAAGAAGATCAAATTAATTACAAGCGTCTCCAAGGAGTTTCCAGGAAGAATCCTTCCCTTATCAGTTAAACTGTGTTTAAAGCTTCATGTTCAAAGTCTGTATGTCCTCTAATTGTTAAAATATCAAGTAATAACGGGGGGAGAAAGGCTGGTCTGCCGTCTCCTTCCAAGTGTGGGTTTTCAGATGTATCAAAGCATGTCACCCCACTGGGAAGGAAGAATCCCGGCGAAGACACTCTGATTCTCCAGGCCTTTTCATGATGGGTATCCAGCTGGGTTTGTGTTTGACCCATCAGCTGAGTTCCCTTGGCAAAGATCCAGGGAAGACTTTAATGAAGTTTTTATAGTTAAAAAGTGTCCGAAAGATAACTTTAATTGGAGGCAGAGGATATCCTTGTGAGCAGGGTCAGAGAAAAGCCTGCGCTGACCAGGAGGAAGCATTCGAGGTCATCAGACATCATTTTGCACAGACCACAAGGATGTAGTAGGTCATCAGCCAGGAACTCTCAGGTGAGCTGATTGCCCCAGGAAATCACAGAGGGGCAGCCCTCAGGAGCTGCTCATCCACACTGTTTCTGGCCTTCAGGGGGTGTCCTCAACCCAGCTCTGGGTTTTGGCCCTTGCATTTTCCTGTGTAGTGATTTTGGAATGAAGAGTCCATCTTCTGAATACAAGCTGCCTTGTATTTTATTATTATCATGACCAAAGGTTATTTTGGTGGGTGCCAGAGCTGGAGTGCTTGTTTGAATAGCATAACCAGAGAGCAAAATGGCAGAAATATAGAAAACTAAAACACAGGCAGGTTGAAAATGAGAGGTAAATAACAGCGTTTGAGGAGGATGGGGGATAACAACGAGAACACACGTGCAAAAATTATATTGTACCTGGAAGCAACCAAGGCATCCTTCAGCAGGTCACTGGGTAAATAAACTGTGGTACATCAGATGATGGAATATTATTCAGCACTGAAAAGAAATGAGCTATCAAACCATGAAAAGACATAAAGGGAACTTAAATGCACATTACTAAGTGAAAGAAGCCAATCTGAAAGGCTACACACTGTGTGATTCTAACTAATGGCATTCTTGAAAAGGCTAAAGTATGAAAACAGTAAAAAGATTGGTAGTTGACAGGGGCTGGGGGGAGGGAGGGATGAATAAGTGGAACACAGAGGGTTTTTAGGGCAGTGAGAATACTCTGTACAATACTATAATGGTGGATATATGTTATTATACATTTGTCCAAACCCGTAGAAGGTACACCATCAAGAGTGAACCCTAACATAAACTATGAGGTTTGGGTGATGAGGATGCATCCATGTAGGTTCATCAGTTGTAACAAGTGTACCCCTCTGGTGGGGATGTTGGTAATGGGGGTGGCTACACATGCCTGGGGTATATGGGAGCAGGGGTGTATGGGAAATTCCTGTACCTGCTGCTGTGAACTTAAAACTGCTCTGAAAAATCAAGTCTAGTTTAAAAATTATATTGTAGAAAAAAACAAAGGGAGGTGGCCTCCTGGATTCCCCGTTCTTCAGATGTAAGCATGATTTTCTGTAGTTTTCATGTCCTTCGAGGCACCCCTTATTTTCATTAGTTCATGAATTAATTCATTTATGTCTTTGATACATGTTTACTGAGTGCCTCTTCCAAACAAGGCATGAGCCCAGCCCTGGGGAGACAGCAAGGAGCCCCACATCTGTTGCCTGTCACCCCATATCCTGCAAAGGTCCGATCTGTGACCAGCCTGATGCAGGGAGAATCCCAGTGACTTTGCATGATTTGGAAAAGGCATGCTTCTGTAATTTGCATGATTTAGAAAAGACATGCTTCTGTAACGTAATATCCCTAACGAGTACTGCCTTTGACATTTCATAAAAATTTTAAAGTTTCATTGAGCTATACAATTAACCATCAATAGAGGCTGCTGACACTAATTCCTCTTGTTGGTTTTTTTTTCAATATTTAATTTATTCATATGATGCGGTTTACCCTGCCCAAGCGCTTTGTCCATCTGTCAGGTCTTTAAATAAGGTCACTAAAACACAGTTTGCTTGAACAGAAGTTTTTAGTGAGGTTGATCCTTCAGGGACATAGCTACAGCAATGCTGGGATTCTCTTTAAAATATACGAATTCCAGAGAAACATTAGCTCTTGGTGACTTTCTCCATTTCAGCCTCTGAGCTAATATGCCCCGTTTTTATGTGTTGTCTGCATGGGGGGATGTGGCAACAGACTGAAAGTCACGGACTCACGTGCCAGACGGACTGTGATTTTGTGACCCCTGTAAAGTCCATCAAAGATAATGGAAAGTAGATAACATAAAATCACAGGCTCGTTCTGCACCTGCCCAAGCTGGAGTTTCAGTGCCGAGACACTAATTGGTGCCAGTTTAGCTCCGCCTGATGGTATCTTTATGAGTGTCCGTACTTGCGGGACGATCATAGAAGGGAAGTCCATAAAATGCTGAGGCAAAAGGTGCGTGATGGCTTCTAGTGGATGTTTTTAAGCAAAGACATAGAACTGTTGTTAAGTTGCTCAAGCAGAAGTATCTACAGGGCACTCCAAACGGCTGTGTTTAAAAACAGCTCCTTTGTCGCCTCATATTTCATAGAATAATAGATGAGAGACAGAGAAGCTGATGTCCTACAACACAGGGGCCAGCCTTGCACAGTGAAGAGTCCCCCTGGCCCGGCACGACTCTCACCTCTCCTTCCAGACATTCACGTTCTCGAGAAACCTTTTTATCATGATCCGAGCTGATAAACTTAAATCCATTTGACATCTAAATCCAAATACTTTTTGGTGCAGAGTTAATACACATTGACTTTTCCAGGAATGCATCCACTTGATGTTGACATCAATGGAGGACTGAACTTGTTTTGTTCAGAGTTGCCACCAAACTCACCAAGAGTTTCAAACATTGCTGGTGGTATTTACATTGCTCATCTCACGCTCCTGGATCGTTCTATTCATAGTGTAATCTTCATGGGATTTTTCCCTAGAGGCACAAAAATCAGACCACTTCCCTTTGTCTTTAGTATAGTTTTTTTCCTTATAAATCAGCTTCCTTTTCTTTCTCCTTTATAGTTGAGAGAGTATATTGATTTTTTTTAAAAATGTTGTGCAAAGGTATGTTATAGTGCTTCGTTTCAGGTTACTAAAGGGATGTCATAAGATATTTGATATGAAGAAGCGGGTGTGAGTCTGAGGCGATGGCCCAGTGCAAGGGAAGGAAGGACTACATTTCATGGTGTGCAGCTTTCACGGTGAGCCATGCGTGGTCCTGGCCACCCCAGGGCACCTGGGTTATGTCATTTCCATGGGATGTTGACTTTTCCTGGAAGACTCCTCCCAGTATGGGAATACATGTGCTTCAGGGATCCAGAGAGAGGCCTTGAGCTTCCCGAGGTTCCTCCCTGGATACTTCCAGCGCCAAGACACAACCGTCCTGTGGCCCAGCCTGGCCAAGACAAGCCGGCCATCCAGGGGCAAGCTGTCCCCTCTGATTCATCATGCATCCTCTCCCCCTTGACATGGTTCTCCTTTCTTCATCAGCTCCTTTTAACTCAGGTCACAGGATCTATCTCATCCTCTAGAGAGTGAGGCAGGACTTGGTTACCTGGCACATCTTCTCCTTGGGGAGCCCCCTGAGCCTGTTGGAGAACAGCTGGCTCAAGCTTTCTGTCCAGTTCTTGGTGCAGACTTGCAGCTTGTGATGCTCTCTTTCATGTATTGTTTTGGTTTTTTTTTAAACATCTTTATTGGGGTATAATTGCTTTACAATGGTGTGTTAGTTTCTGCTTTATAACAAAGTGAATCAGCTATACATATACATATGTTCCCATATGTCTTCCCTCTCATGTATTGTTTACATGGAAAAATGAGGCAAGAGATGGTGAGAGTCATATAGTCATGGGCCATATTGATGATATTTTTGTTGCCATTGTAAAGTCCATCAAAGATAAAGGAAAGCAGATAAAATGACATCATACCACCCCATTCCAGGTTCACCAAAGCTGGACTCTCAATGTCAGGACAAAGTCAAGGTGAACTCTCTACATACTTTGAAAAACAGGAAGTAGGCTTATCGCTATTGTAGTTGAAACAGTAATCATTAAGAGAAGAACCACAACAGAGTAGGGGAGAGCACTTGGAATATTCCATGGCAGCCCCTGCTCATTTCTTCCTGTCTTTCCCTTCGGCGGTGGGGGGAGAAAGCAGCATTACAATGAAGAAAATGAGTAGCCCTGGCTTTAAATTCCAGCGAGGGGACCTTGGGCAAGTCATTTTCCCAAGTTGTGGTGTCCTTATGTGTGACACATGATTAGCACCTGCCTTTAACGGTCATTCAGAGGATGGTGAGAGAGTATAGACACCTACGACACCTTGCCAAGGTCCCATAGGGAGCACATGGTAGAGACGGGACTTGAACCCAGGCAGTCTGACTTTAGAGATCCTACTTTTATCACATACGCTGTGTCGCCTCTAGGAAAGGTGTGTAGTAAGTGGTAGCTATTATTATTGGTACTGTTCTTTTCCTTCTCTTTCCTTCTCCTGTGGGGTGGAGGGAAGCAAAGTGCCATAAGCCTTTGCAGGTAACGAATGAGGTGTCAGTGGGGCTTTTGCTTCCACAATCCACGCTGCCCAGATCTGAATCTTGTCGTGGTAACAAACTAGGCTACGATGCTACATTCATCCATGCCAGTCGCTGGGAGGCTTGGCGGGTCACAGTGCTACTCAAACTTTATTTTCCTATCAGTTATCTTACATCCTCTAAAATGTGGAAAAATAGAAAGACTTCTAGATCAGAGAGTCGACATACCAGTATTTTGTTCCCACCTAGTCACTCAACTTCATTCAGGTCAGCTGGTTACCTTTTCTAAGACTTGCTTTCTTCACCTGTAAAACGAGGCTGTTTTATTTCAATGGTCTCCGAGACCCCTTCCCTCTTGAGGATTGAAGGATGCTCTTTCAGAGTCCTGGGTCAAGCCTAGACCACCCCTGCTTTTGTACACCCATGAGCTAAGAATGGTTTTAACATTTTTTAATGGTTGAAAAAAATCAAAAGATGAATCATCTTTCATGGCACATGAAATGACATGAAATTCAAATTTGCGTCCATAAATCGTTTTATTGGAAGTCAGCCTTGCTCATTCGTTTGCGTATTAGATCTGGCTGGTTTTGTACCCCATGACAGAGTGGAGGGGTTGCAACAGAGACCATATAGCCACAAAGTCTAAAACCTTTACTACCTGGCACTTTACTGAAAAAGTTTGCCGACCCTGGATCTCAGTGAACAACAGGAGGAAATGTTTCCAGGTTTGTCTTTGTTCTGCTTTTTTAGACAAAGGAAATCCAGGTCATGTCCTGTGTTCATTCAGTGAAACAAATAACCCTGATGACCAGGGAGCAGTTCCACAGCCAAGAAATTACAGAAAGCCCTGTGCTGGCAGCATGCCCTCAGAAGTGGCCGTGGTGGCTGCGTGAGCGGTGGGGAGCGGCAGATTATCTCAGCAGCGGGAGCCTGTCGAAATGTCCTCTCGTGGCTGCGGAAGCCTGCTTGATGTGCCACAACTTTCCATCAGTAACACGCCTAAACGCTCATTTTCAAACATTATCTCCATCAGGAGGGATAATTTGCTATAATGCAGGGGTAAGAAATCCAGGAGTAGTTCAGCCAGTCATTCGCTTTAGTTTACTATTAAAAAAAAAATTAAAAATCCTGGAAATGGAAATGTTTTCAGGAAAACCAGTTTGCTGTGGAAGAAAAAAAAATCCGAGAGATTTGATTATTTCTGATCAGGTAGGAGGCTGGGATGATTTGGTCCATAAGGATATGAAGAGGATGAGGAACTGGTATTTGTGAGTGTGTGTGTGTGTGTGTGTGTGTGTTTATTAGACCAGATTAAAAAAAAACTAGTGCTTCTGAAAAACATGTAGGTGGTAGACGTGGAGATAAATTTAAATATTAGGATGACTACACAGATAATTTGGGGGAGGTCCAGAGATAACCCAGAGTTACAGGGAAGAAACTATTCCACGGTTAATTGAAATATAGTTGATTTACAATGTTGTGTTAGTTTCAGGTGTACAGCAAAGTGATTCAGTTATACATATATATAAAAATCTATTCTTTTTCAGATTCTTTTCCATTATAGGTTATTACAAGATATTGAATATATTTCCCTGTGCTATACAGTAGGCCCTTACTGGTTATCTATTTTATATAAAGTAGTTGCATGGATAAAGATGAGTCATAAATTCCAAATAGAAATTTATTAAGAACTAGTCAACTCATCATCCTCTCAGAGAGATACGGAGTCCAGGCTGGCTCCTACTTTACTTCCATCACAGCCAGCTGCTGGAGTCTTCCCAGCCAGCCTCGTTCAGGGCCAGGGGACCCTCTCTTGTGCTCCCATATCACATGGAACACACTCTGTCCAGCACTTGTCAGATTGCATTGAATATCTCTGTTGATATGTCTTCCTTCCCTACCAATCTGGAAGCCCCTGGAAACCAGGGTTTTATCCTTCAGTCAATCCAAGGACTGCCCTCCAGGCCAGAGTCATAGTAGGGACCCAATAAATAAAATGTTTGCTGAACAAAGCCAAGTACCGATGGGGTAGTGGGGGAGGAGTGACTTTTTGTTGAGTTTGCATCTCTCTGAAAATAAAGTATTACAGCACCAAACATTCTTAAAACCTAAATTTCAAGACTGAATTCCTCAAACATTGGTTCTGTGCACCTCAACAAAAAGTCAATTTGCTGTGTTTTACTTTTGGATTTATAATTTTTTGTTTTTAGAAAGAGCTATTTTTAAGAAGAAAGGACGAGGCTTACCTAAAGTGATTTGTTTAGTGGCAAAATATCTCTCCTTCACAAAATTCTTCCTTTCTAAAACAAGTAGGAGAGGAATTAGTGAGCACATAGATTACAGTACTGAACAAGCAGTTAATGCGACATTCTTCAAAGAACAAGCAGTGAGAAAGTTAGAGCCACTGACTTACTTCTGGAATTCCTTGACAATGGGGATGAAAGATGACTTACAGCAAATTATAAACATTTTAGGGAATGAAAGAATGGGAGATGCAACATGGGTGGACCTAGAGATTATCACACTAAGTGAAGTAAGTCAGATGGAGAAAGACAAATACCATACAATATCACTCATATGTAGAATCTAATTTTTTTTAAAAGATACAAATGAACTTATTTACAAAACAGAAACAGACTTACAGATATTGAAAACAGACTTATGGTTACCAAAGGGGAAACATGGGGTTGGGGAGGGATGAATCAGGAGCTTGGGATGAACACACACACACTGCTATATATAAGATAGATAACCAACAAGGACCTACTGTATAGCACAGGGAACTCTACTCAACCTTCTGGGATAACCTATATGAGAAAAGAACCTAAAAAAGAATGAATATATGTATATGTATAACTGAAGCACTTTGCTGTACCCCTGAAACTAACACTACATTGTAAATCAACTATACTCCAGTAAAATTAAAATATTTAAAATTAAAATTAAAATATTAAAAAAAGAATGGGAGATGATGGAGAAAAGTATGAGAACATGGTAGTTTGTAGGATATTAACCAAGAAGACTTAACAATTCCTCTATGATGCCTGACTAACCCAGGCAAGTCAGAGATAATAAGAAGAGGACGAAAAGGAGTCTTAAATCTTCCTTAAAGAAGAATTCGAAATAATTTATACAGATATGCCCCACCCTCCAGAAGGTGGAGCTTAATTCTGCCTTTTTGCCCACCCCACCCTCCAGTATGGGCTGGACTATGTGACTGGCTGCCATGGAACAGAGTATGAAAAGGGAAAAAGAGAACTTTATGGTGAACAAACCTGGCAAACCCTACCTTAACCAAGTGATGAAGGCTAGCATCCCCAGTAATGCCTGTAGATGTCATGAACCTCCAGATAGGATGTGATGACGAGGGCACTTCACCTCTGTGGAGTTCTCTCCCCAAACCCATAACTGTTGAATCAAGATAAAAACAGCAGGCAAAGCCAAATTGGGGGACAGTCTATGGGATACCTAGCCTGTACTCCTCGGAACTTTACAATCATGAAAAACATGGAAAGAATGAGAAACTGTCACAGACCAGAGGAGTCTGGGGAGACATGACAGCTAAATGTAACGTGGTACCCTGGATTGGATCCTGAAACAGAAAGACAACATCAGTGGAAAACCTAGTGAAAGCCAAAAAAGTCTAGAGTTCACTTAAAAAAGGAAAAAAAAGAAAAAGGAATGTCAGAAAAAGCACTAACTCGTTCTCTTCTTCCTTTATCCCAGTGGATTACAACTTGTCAATGACTTTCTCAATGTAACACTTCTGCTTCAGAAAAGTTAAAGGAAATTCCAGTTTTTTTAAAGGTCTAAGGATCTAATGTGAAACATGGTGACTACAGTTGATAACACTCTATTGTATAATTGAAGTTTGCTAAGAAAGTAGAACTTAAAGGATCTCACCAAAAAAAACAAAAGGCGATGGGATGTGTTAATTAACTAGATGGGAGGAATTCTCTCACAATGTATACAAAAAAAAGAGGTCTAGGTTGGCAACAAAACTGTAGCAATAAACAATGAAAAAATATAAATGAGTAAAAGATGATATAGTTAAATCACTTTTTGGAAATTCATTTATAAGATGTAAAGAGTAAAGAAAAAATAATGAAGAAAAATATGAATAATAACCATATGGATATGACAGCTTGGC
Source organism: Phocoena sinus (assembly GCF_008692025.1). Lineage (NCBI taxonomy): Eukaryota > Metazoa > Chordata > Mammalia > Artiodactyla > Phocoenidae > Phocoena > Phocoena sinus. Next base: position 93,223,682 of record NC_045771.1, read on the forward strand.
GTGCCTACTCCCAACAAATTTAATTTGCTTAACATAAATAACAGCGGTATTCAGGAATTCGGCAAACCCCTCACTTCACCTTCAAACTACCTACCAAAATATTTATTGTTGCCCACCGGCATTTAATTTATATAAAATTCTCTTTCAAAACATAGCTGGCAGCATGGTGCTTCTGGAGAAACTGTATTTCAGTTGGAAAAACAATAACTGAGATTTAAGAAACAGTACAATTACAAGTAAACAAAGGTAGATAGGAAGGTCTTTGTTTTCCAATCCCCTAACTAATAGATCAGCACAATCAGAAAAACACATAGGATTGAGTCTCCAGGCACCAGTGCCCTGATTTCAGCCCTGGAGAAGTATAGAGTCTAGGATCTCAGAATCTTTGTCGTCATCAGCTGAGCCAGACAGACTCAGCGGAAGGGAAAAGATTGATGCGCTGGTTGGATTTCCCTTCATAAACTTTTGAGGGTGGGGAGGAGGGGAGGGGACCAATACAGTTGGGGGGAAATCTCCATAGGGAAGCTGTTGACATCACGCTGCCTTACAGGGCAGGACAGGAGGACCATGGGTAAGGAACAGTTCCTCTAGGTCATGTGCAAGAGGAACTCTTGGAGAAGGGTGTTTCAGAAAAGCACGTGAGGTAGGAACCTCTGGACACTTCAGCATTAGAGTGTGGTCAGACACTGCAAGTCAGCTCCATAATGTAGGTCCAGGAAGCACAAGCCAATGACATTGAGCTTGCTTATGGCCGCCTTCTGAGTGGTATTGGGGGGTGAGAGAGGCTTGCTCACCCCATTTTGCTCATTCTCCGCAGAGGTCAAACAGGGTCCACATGGCCCAGGTTGCAGTATTCTTCAGTTCCATCTTTCATGGAGAGAAGTTAGTGGAGAACAGCTGAGCCCACATTCTCTGATGAGAATGTTTACAACTTTCCATATATAGGGCGATGCAGCGAACAAAGGCTGTTCAGGGGATTCCGATATTGGTTGCCAGATTTTCGTAAGTGTCGCTAGGTTGCAGGTAGCTCAGTCTGGGCACCCACTTTGCACTTGTCCCACTCTGTTCCGGGTGGCAGAATCCCCATGACTGCTTGAGGGCCCTTCTTTCTCATCACTGATCATCCTCTGCTTGTTCCCTGACTCAGGAAAATTTCTTCACTGTAGGGCACCATATCTATGCCCTTTCTTCACACCAGTATCCAGGGGTGGCTCTACAGGCACGAACAGTGTGCTAATTGCCTGTCACCAAGTCAAGCATGTGACTCAGCTGAGAAGCATTTTTGTGCATGTCTTCCTGTGTGTTACCTTTCTTAGTCAAGGGATCACCACCCAAGTTCCTTCGTGCTAGAAGACTGTGTCTCAAACCTCCTTCTTCCTCATTACCAACCACTTCCAACTCATGAACCTCCACATCCTAGATTCTGTGTCTGAATTCACTTCCTGTTCCCAAACCCCGTGCTCATAGCCTAAATCCCAAACCTCATTGCTTCTAACTGGGAATAGGGACCACTCAGTCTCCCAACTCCTTCCCACTGGCCCTAGTCTCTCCAAACTGCCTGGCATGACATACATAGCCACTCAGAATTGGACTCCAACCCCCTTTTCCAATCTTACCTCATGGGCCTTCGTACCACATGTCCTATATGCTAGTCATCCAGCACTTCTCTTCATCCCCAGCATCCTCTTTCTTCACATCACCTAGAATACACTCCCAGACCCACCAAGCAAATTCTGCTACTGTTTCAAGCCCAGCTCAGATGCCACGAGCCAAGCCTCCCAGGCACGCCAAGCGGCTTCTGCCAGAAGTTCCCTTGACACTCATATGACTTTTGTTCCAGTCCTTACCTTTCTGAGCTTCAGTTTCCACATCTTTAAAATAGAGAAAAACATAACATCTGTCCCATACCATAAATGGTTGTAGGAATGAAAGGAAATAATGTATTGGTTTCCTAGGGCTGCCGTAACAAAGTACCACAAACCAGGCAGGCAGGTTGATATTGCAGTCCATATATATATGATTATTTTAAGTTACTGATCTCTTAATTTCAAATGCATCTCAAATATCCTGCATTTTTACTCTCCTCCTGTCATGATTACTGGTTTTGGTATCACATTTGTGTGTGGATATTTCCTACCTTTACTGTATGTTTGCCTTTACCGGTCAGCTTTTCCCATTTCATAATTTTCTTGTTTCTAGTTGTGGCCTTTTCTTTTCCACCTAGAGAAGTTCCTTTAGCATTTGTTGTAAATCTGGTTTGGTGGTGCTGAAGTCTTTTACTTTTTGCTTTTCTGTAAAGCTTTTGATTTCTCCGTCAAAGCTGAGCAAGAGTCTTGCTGGGTAGAGTGTTCTTGGTTGTAGGTTTTTCCCTTTCATCACTTTTAATATGTGGTGCCACTCCCTTCTGGCCTGCAGAACAAACCGGGTAGCTCAAAACAACAGAAATTCGGGCTTCCCTGGTGGCGCAGTGGTTGGGAGTCTGCCTGCCGATGCAGGGGACACGTGTTCGTGCCCCAGTCCGGGAAGATCCCACATGCCGCGGAGCGGCTGGGCCTGTGAGCCATGGCCGCTGAGCCTGCACGTCCGGAGCCTGTGCTCCGCAACGGGAGAGGCCACAACAGTGAGAGGCCCGTGTACTGCAAAAAAAAAAAAAAAAACAGAAATTCATTGTCTTACAGTTGTAGAGTCTAGAAGTCCAAAATCAAGTTGTTGGGATGGTGAGTTTTCCTTGCCTTTTCCTTATCTGCCTCTTCCTAGCTTTTGGTGGTTTGCTGGCAATCTTTGGCATCCTTTCCTTATAGATGCATCACCCAAATGCTCCGTCTTCACATGGCCATCTTCCCTCTATGTGCGTCCTTGTCTGTGTTCAAATGTCCCCTTTTATTAGGACACCAGTCATATTGGATTAGGGTCCCCTCATGACCTCATTTTAACTTTACTTCTGTAAAGACATTATTTCCAAGTAAGGTCACATTCTGAGGTACTGATGGTTAGGAGATCAACATATCTTTTGAGGGGAACTTAATTCAACCCACGAGAAATAATAGATACAAAATATGGGTATGTGCTAAGCCTGTGCTTTCCCACAGTGTGTTCAGACGGCTCCTTCCCTCCACTCTGGGAAAATCCCCGGATCCAGAACAGGCAACTAAATGTGCGTCTTTAATTAAAAAAAAAAAAAAAGACAACTGGTGCTGCTTCAATTCCCTCCCTCACCACCAAGTGTTTGTTCACAGCAGACCTTTAGGAACCCTAGAATCTGAAACTATGCCACTAAGTTACGATACCAGCCCCAAGATGAAGATTCATATGGACTGCTTCTCTGGAACTTTCCTTTCAGTTGCTCCTGAAAATTGCTGAAGAGGCAATTACAGCCACGTGTTGGTAATGGAAATAATTATGACTACTTTCTGACATTATGTATTTGTTACATTTCTCATAGGTAATTTAAGGGGGCAGTGAAGTGGCATAGGTGGGTTCTTTCACTGAAATCTCACTCTAGATAACTGAACAACACAAGGGAGGAAGAAACTACGAAAGTGAGCGTGAGATAATGCAACCAAGAGAAAGTGAGTTAACATGCCGATTGCTTTGGGATTTCACCAGAATCTCGTGTCTGAAGCGCTGGGAAAGATCTGAGCTAAGACATCTTCTGCCTACTAAATGATCGTCAAATACCATCTTTGGTCCCCAAAATGCAGTGATCCTCACGAGCTGGCAGACACCAGTGATGTCGCAGAGAGGCATGATCTAGCTAGAATCCAGAGCACCCTGACGCAAGATCTCTTAGGGTTGCACGAACGGACACTTCGCAGGATAAACACATATTCCAAAGTGTTAGTATTTACCGATAGAAAATACCATAGAAATGAACAGAGGAGGCAAGACATATGAAAGCAGATTCACAAAGCATGGCTTTTTCATTTTTAGTTTCGTGCGGTAACATACATAACATAAAATTTAGCATTTTAACCATTTTTAAGTGTATAATTCAGTGGCACTAACTACATTCACACTGGTATGCAACCATCACCACCATCCATCTCCAGAACTTTATCATGTTTCCCAGACTGAAACTCTGTACCCATTAATCACTAACTTCCCACCTCCCACTCCCCCCAGCCCTTGGCAACCATCATTCTACTTTCTGTCTCTATGAGTTTGGCCTCTATGAATCTGATTACTCTGGGTACCTCATATAAATGCAGAGTTTGTCCTTTTATGTCTGGCTTATTTCACTGAGCATAGTGTTTCCAAGGTCCATCTATGTTATAACATGTGTCAGAACTTCCTTCCTTTTTAAGGCTGAATAATATTCCATTATATGTATATATTACATTTTGTTTATCCATTTATGCGTCAGTGGACACTTGGGTTGTTTCCAACTTTTGGCTCTTGTGCCAATCATGACCTTTAAAAATGTGGTACAGTTGATTTATAATATTGTGTTAGTTTCTGGGGTACAGCAAAGTGATTCAGTTTTATATATATTCTTTTTCCATTATGATTTATTACAGGATATTGAGTAGAGTTCCCTGTGCTATACAGTAGGACCTTGTTGCTATACAGTAGGACCTTGTTGTTTTGTATATTTTATATATAGTAGTTTGTATCTGCTAATCCCAAACTCCTAATTTATTCCCTCCCTCACCCTCTTTCCCCTTTGGCAACCACAAGCCTGTTCTCTATGTCTGTGGGTCTGTTTCTGTTTCATAAATAAGTTCATTTGTATCATATTTTAGATTCCTCATATAAGTGATATCATATGGCATTTGTCTTTCTCTTTCTGACTTACTTCACTTAGTATGATAATGTCTAGGTCTATCCATGTTGCTATAAATGGCATTATCTCATTCTTTTCTATGGCTGAGTAATATTCCATTGTATATATGTACAACATCTTCTTTATCCATTCACCTGTCCATAGACATTTAAGTTGCTTCCATGTCTTGGCTATTGTAAACAACGCTGCTATGAACACAGAGGTACGTGTGTGTTTTTGAAATATAGTTTTATCTGGATATGTGCCCAGGAATGGGATTGCTGGATCATATGGTAGTTCTATTTTTAGTTTTCTAAGGAACCTCCATACTGTTTTCCACAGTGGCTGCAACAGTTTACATTCCCACCAACAGTGTAGGTGGGTTCCCTTTTCTGCACACCCTCTCCAGCACTTGTTATTTGTAGACATTTTGATGATGGCCGTTCTGACTGGTGGGAGGTGATACCTCATTGTAGTTTTGCCAGTCTTGACTTTTTAAGCTTACTTTTACTCATTCCCAAAACCCTCGGATTTTGTCCACTGAACATGGCAGAAGAACACTGTTTCTGAATAGCTCAGCTAAAAGACAGTTAACTCATTTTCCTCCCTAAATTCTGAAAAGTTTAGTACCTAACCCCTCTCAAAAGGTGAGGCATGCGTTATTATTGCAGATGAGGATACAAAAATTTAGATGTTGGGCTTCCCTGGTGGCACAGTGGTTGAGAGTCCGCCTGCCAATGCAGGGGACACGGTTTCATGCCCCGGTCCGGGAGGATCCCACATGCCACGGAGCGGCTGGGCCCGTGAGCCATGGCCGCTGAGCCTGCGCATCCAGAGCCTGTGCTCCGCAACAGGAGAGACCACAACAGTGAGAGGCCCGCGTACCGCAAAAAAAAAAAAAAAATTTAGATGTTTAAGTGACTTGCCCACACACATCTAGCAACTGATGGAACCAGGATGCAGATTCGTCTGTGTACCTCCACGTCTGAGCCTTTTCCCTACACCACCATCGAAGCCCTACCCATATTATCAAGATCGTACAGTCTCAAGAAGGCAGGCAACTTCTTTGTAAAAGAGACTTGGTAATGAGATGAGTTTTCCCTACATGCACATGATTAAAGATAGATCTTTAATTTGGGTGTTGGAGATCTCTTCGATTCCATGCAGGGCTGGTACAACTCTGTATGTATAAATGCATATTTAACCCAAAGTCTTCACAGTGGGGAGCAAACTACCTGGGAAGGGATACAATCAAGCCTTTTGAGCTCTGGGCTTTCTGTGGGTTTTACAGCTGTGGAGGTAGCTAGTCACAAGAAAAAGAGACCTGGTGGAGTTTTAAAAGGCTGCCACACTTACCCATATTTTCTCCAATGAATGTACTGTAGGAAGTTTCTCCTGACAGGTTATTATGACTACTTTAACATACATATGACCAGCTGTCTGGAAAAAAGTTCAAATTATAAATTGTTCATAAATATACTGACATGCTTGGCGACAGCACATGGTGGCATTGAACATTTAATTTGATCTTTGTTCTTTAAAATAGTGATATTGCCTTCTGAGTGAGAGTAAGATACTATATCCTTTGCAGAAATACACATCTCTTTTTTGTGTGCTAGCTTTCAAATACTTTCCTGTTTGTGAAGGGCTCAACATTAAAATCATAACAGGTTTGGGTTTCTCTGTGCCACTCAAGGAATAAGAAATGGATTTTTTTCCCCCTTAAGTTAAATTCAGTCAGGGTTGGTGAGAATATATTATTAGTCATTTTAGGGGCTCTCACCTCCTCCTCTGACCATATAAGATCCCTGGGGATGTGTAACCCTCAATACCTGGGTGACCTGTGTCCTTAATTGGGGATGTTCTCAGAAGCTGTTGCTTCTTGGCTAGGCTTGTGGGACCCATTCCAAATGAAGGCTGAAGGCTTCAATTCCTCTCTGCCAAGTTCACCCATGGGCACCTCCACATAGCTCTTGAGCCCACAGTCTTTGGTGGGGGGTCCTCTCAAGGGATAACCTCCCATCTTACAGACAAGGAAACTCCACTGTTTTAGTGGCTTGCCTTCGTCATACAGAACATGGCAAAACCTGGATTTCTCTCCCAGATCCTGAATCAACAATTCTTTTGACTTTGTCACAGCTATTCTTGTTGGATTTTTCCTCCTTCAAGGTTTGTAACTGATCTTCGACCTCCTGTGATGTACCCCGTCACTTCAGATATCCTGTATCCCTCTGAAATCTCTGATGCTGTGGTTGGTTATGTGTATGACGCATACGCTGAAGATGAGACAGTATATGTTTCCAGACTATCCCAGAAACCTACATGTACAGCCACTATGTCCATCGTACTTGTGTATTAGTCACCCATGGTTCTTTGACAAACTACAAACTATCAGAAAGACCTTTCGAATATGAGATTTGTTCCCATAGCCAGTAGCAAAGGTTCAGGAATTCTTGCTTGGGAATATAGGCAGAGTTACCAACTTATTTCAAAAAATGAAATTTGGGCAGGACCCAATTGCTATGCAGTGTTTTAAAAATTTGGATGTCAAGTGTATGGATCCTAACATTTTGCAAAACTAAAACACTCCCCTGTTAAAGAACTAAAGCCTTTTTTAAAAAAATCATGTGAGGGCTTCCCTGGTGGCGCAGTGGTGGAGAGTCCGCCTGCCGATGCAGGGGACAAGGGTTCGTGCCCCGGTACGGGAGGATCCCACGTGCCGCGGAGCGGCTGGGCCCGTGAGCCATGGCCGCTGAGCCTGCGCGTCCAGAGCCTGTGCTCTGCAATGGGAAAGGCCACAGCAGTGAGAGGCCCGTGTACCACAAAAAAAAAAAAAAAAAAAAAAAAATCATGTGAGTTAGATTTTGAAAAATATATCTATTTTAATCGGCCATAGAGGAAGAAAATCTGAAATTATATAAAATGCGTTAATAGGACTGGCCCTTGTCTCCAACACGAGATGCACACGTTTCTCAGGGCAATCCCAGGACTTCCATGTTTTCCCCTCGGTACCGCGCCTCTGACCCTTCCCCCCTTCAGAGCCCTCGTCTCCATCCAAGGAGATAAACCTGGTTTCAGGAAGGCACGAGGTCTCAGCATTTATTCCCTGAGGGTAGGAAGCCTGTGGCTCCATATTCCCAGCCCATGGCACGTGTTGATTCTCATAAACATTGATTGACGGAGTGAATTAGTGAATGAATGAGTAAATAGGAGTCAATGAGTTTCTACTCCCACCAGCATTTGAACTTGAAGCTTCATCTCTACTTGTTGACTGTACAGCTCTTCTCCTTTTTAAGGAATTTGAATGCCCAGGGAATCCTTGAGAGAATTACCTTGGAATTGAGGAGTGAGGGTAAGGACCTCTGAAATCATGGTTTATATGGGCACACATCTATCCTACTTACCTACAAGATGGGTCTCTGTGCCGCATTACACCAGTTCAAAGACTCTAGAGCTGTTACCCAGGCCGAGGATTACCAAAGTCTTTCTGTAAGAGTATGGCTGGGGCACGTATGGGTTATAAGTAGAAAACATCCTGATTCAACAGTGAATGTAAAGTAATTTAATTATTTACAGTCTATTACATCCTTTCCTAATGTGATGGTTTTAGTACCATAGCATGGATTAATCTTACTATCAAATTACAACACAAGATCAACAAGACCACCCAAAACACACAGATGGTGTTATAACACCAACCACATGTTGTGTAAAATGGCATGTCTTTCCAGGCGTGTTCAAGTTTTTCTTCAAGACAGTCTTCTGGAATCTCTTTGAACAGTCCTGGTGATGGGACTTTAGTACTTTGGACAGGTCAGATTGTTAGAAAGTTCTCCTTTATTTCCCTCTGATGTTGGCTTCCCTACAACTTTCACTCATCGGCCCTAACTCATTTGTTGACATCAGCATTTCCCAGAGTGTGTCCTGAGGATATTAATCACTTCCATGGTATGTTAAGAAGAGCATTTTTTAAAGGGAGAAAAGGGTGTTATGGTCAAATAAGAATGAAAATCCTAACTTCAAAGATATCAGAAGAGCCTGCTTCCTTGGGGACTTCTCAGAGCCTTGAGAAGACTAATGGATGCTGTGAATCTGAGCAGTGGGTACAAGGCAGTCCTGTGATCCCTGCATCACTTTTTTCTACAGAGCCTTTCTCAAGATTCATAGCCCAGCAAGCAATACTTGCAAATAGTTATCCAAATAAACATAAAATAAATCTACTTTTCCATCCACCTACAGCTCTCCAAATATCTGAAGAAAACGACAACAAGCCATAAATCCAGGCTAAATATCCTAGTTCCCAAGTCCCAAGACTTTATTTTGATCCCAAATTTCACTTTCGTCCAGCTTGAAAATAGTGACCCAGATCATGCCCTAAACTAGAGATACACTACCTAAACATAATCCCTTTACTCAGGGGAACATCTTATAATATGTTAAGATAGCACTCACGCTTCTCTTTTCTGCTCATTATTTCTCCCCATAATCCCTTCCACCTTGGCACCGCCCTCTGGCTGCCTCTGGTTGACAGGTCCCCTCATCCTAGCATCATCCTGCACAGTCTATTATTCCCCAGGCCATCCAACCCCAGCACTGGAAACTATAAAAAATAAAGCCCAGAGGGCTGGTGTATCTTTGATTTAGATACCACTCCAGCCATTAAACCACCCACCACATGACCATTTTATAGCCATGTCAAATTTTTGGGTTATAAGGACTTCCCTCGTGGCACAGTGGTTAAGAATCCGCCTGCCAATGCAGGGGACATGAGTTCAATCCCTGGTCCGGGAAGATCCCACATACCGTGGAGCAGCTAAGCCCGTGCGCCACAACTACTGAGCCTGTGCTCTAGAGCCCGCAAGCCACGGCTACTGAGTCCACATGCCACAACTGCTGAAGCTCACACGCCTAGAGCCTATGCTCTGCAACAAGAGAAGCCACCGCAATGAGAAGCCCATGCACCACAAGGAAGAGTAGCCCCCGCTCGCTGCAACTAGAGAAAGCCCACGCACAGCAACGAAGACCCAACGCAGCCAACAATAAATAAATTTATTTTTTTTTAAATTGTTGGGTTATAATCAACTGGAACCCTTTGGTTGGTTCCTATGCACTGCTATTAAGCTGAGTTTTTCTGGTCTTACATTTGTAGAGCTGTATCTTTTTACTAGAAATTACTGTATCAAATAAAACACCATCCAAAGTTAAAAAAATATGATTTAAGGAAAAGTATATTTTTTTACATACTATGTTAAGTTTATTTTAGATCTTTCTTTGTATATATGGGTTTTGAGGTTTTTTGATCCATTTCACAGTTTGGGTTGTCAGCTTCCTCTTTCATGTTGGTCTGTCTCCTCATGGGAGAACTGCCTGAATTGCTCTTCAAGACTCACTCGCACCCCCAGGGCTGCCCATCCCCTTCTCATCCCCTTTCAGAATCCAGATCTCACTCCCAGGATTCCTGTGGCTGCAGCCTGCTCACCTTCCACCTGGAGCATCTCCCTGGGGCCGGGTTCACAGCTTCAGGTTGCTTGGGCAGGTCTCTCCACCAAGCCACTCCATCTAGAATTCTTTTCTCTGAGCTTTTTGCTCTTATATTCCAGATTCTAAACATGGCTGTGCCATATTCCTTTTAATCAATGTCTTCAAGCTGAACCTGGAGAATGGCTTTGCAAGAGCCATTTTTCGAGGACCAAACATACCATGCTGCAAACTCAATAGATGCTATATTCAAAGTTAATCATAATTTCTGGTAAATTGAAATTAGCCTAGAATTTCACTAAAGGTTTTTGTGTGCTGTTATTATTTTTCCTCCCTAAGAAGGAGATTGTGTGTGGATCTTACACAGATCCAGCCCTGTCCTCTCCTTTCAGCCTCCTGAGATCCTCAGCAGTATTTTGTATAGTGACTGCAGATCTGTGATCATGAAATAGAAAGACAGTGAAACTCATCAGACCATATTAGGACTTTGGTCACACAATCCAGTTGCCAACCAACAGGAATGAGCTGGGCTAAGGAAATTACAGATAATTGTAGAGACAATTAGAAGATTAGTCCAAATAATGTCACTACTATAAAGCAAATTCTAACATAGATTTTATCAATTCACTTTGATCCGGGTTTCCATAACAATATTAGGCAAAGAGGTTGGAAAATAAAACACAGGTTTACAAAATAAGGAATTCGTCATCATTGCTCAGAGGTTTCAACTTTAAGCTGTTATCTAGCTATGTATAAAAATTTGTGATTCATGAGTTACCTCTCTTCGCTGATAACTCATAGCATTTGGCAGATAGGCTTAAAAATTTACAAATGCATCCCCATCTAACTAATCATCATTTTCTTTCACTTTAGGAAAATTAAACATGAGCTAATTAAATGAGTCTTTTAGAGGTGAAGTTATTTGATAGTGTTAACCTACATTCGACCTGCTGTGGATGGCGTGTTAGACTCCCAGCAAAATCGACGCATTATGTTAGGTTTCTCATTATGTCATTGTGACCAGCCATAATTATAAGAGGAAATTTTTTCCCCTTATATATGACACATCATTTTAGACGGCTTCCAGATACTACATCCCATTTTGTTTTCCTCTTTATGAGATGCAGAGATATTGCCATCATCCAGTTACATTGGCTCACAAGCTTTCCGCCTGCTAAGATTTAATTACATTTGTGTTCCTTCAAACATTGATACCTTGCGTGTGTTTTCAAATCATTCTCACTCCAGGGACAATTTCCCCATGTGGCTGTGGAGAAAATGGCCTTCGAAACAGTGCTTTCTCTGGAGTGCTTGAGAAAGGAAAGGCAGCAGGAGAACCTCAGAAGATGAGGGCCACGCTTGAAGCACGCTTTCATTAATACTGGATGGCAGAAAAGGAGCCCAGTCCCAGATAATGAGGAAGGAGTTGCAATTTTTTTTTAAAGCTATCTGGTGACAGGGAAAACTAAAATGACATTCAGCTGACGAATGAGCGGAGTTTGACCTAGCCTTTTGACCCTTGACAATCAATCTTACCTGCTGCTTCATAAAGAATTATAGCTCTGCCACTCACATTTGACTCGGGATTTTTACTATTCCCTTTACCTTTTTTTTTTTTTGAATACATGGTCCAAGAAGATAAATGTTTATGTTGTCCGTAGCAGAGAGGAGGACATATGGGATACTCAGAAGGGGGAAAAACAACTGAGAAAGGGAGGAGAGAGCAACAACCAGACCAATAGCCATAAAACGGTTTATACATGCAATTCGGCATTGTCAGGGATGTTTTTTATGTGACTGACCGAAATAGCAACTGGAAATAACGGATGACCCCATCCACCCGGTCTAGACGTGAAACCCGGAAGAGTGGGGGTGAGATCCAAGCCCACCTCCCCTCTGCACCCCAGCTCCACCCAACCCCAAAGTCATCACATGAATTCTGATGAATCCATTCCCCTTCCCAGGGCTCTGTTTACGGTGTATGCTGCGAAGGGTTCCGGTTCCCTCACTGTAGGAAAGGAAAGGCTTTGGGTCCAGGCTATGAGCTGTGTCCATGATGTGTGAATGACACCAGTGCTAGCGCTAAACAGCGTGTGCTCTGTCCACCTCGCATAAATCAGCAGGGGTGGGGAGTATCTCACTGGGGAGGGAAAGGAGACACCTTAGGAATGAGAGAGAACGTCCTCCTTGGCACTGGAAGTGCTTTGTTTTTCTATATAATCTGATGCAGTTTGTCTCAAGACACTCAAACCCAGGCTCGTCAGCAAAAGCCAACTTTATGGAGCTTGCCCGGTGCATAAGCTGCCCGTGGGGACTTCTTCTTGCCTTTACAGAGTCGAGATGCTTTTTCATGGCTGTACTGGACACTTCAGCACAAACTCGGTCTCCTAGAAGCAGAATGCAATTTCTGACCATTTAATCCATCCTGGATCACTGGGAGCACAGAGCTGTTTTCTGCATCTGGCCTGAAATAAGAGAGCCACGTTGGGGGCTGGGGAGATGGATGGAGTCCGGCAGAAGCTCTCAAAAACAAAACAGCCAAGCGGGCGGTGTACAAATTGGCCCTTTCGGTAGCACATCTCCAAACCTGAATCTCGGACTCCGGCTACCTCCCTCCCGTCTTACCAAAGACAGAAAGCACCCAGGCAAATAAGAAGAACTCCGGTTGTGACGTGAAAAGCCACCAATCTGTCACTGACAGCTTTCTCAGTAAACAGGGACTACCCTTTGCCCTTAGCTGCTGCCCAAACCTGGTCCCATGCCCACCTCTCCCCGGCCACGACCATGCCAGGCACGTACTTGTAGCCCCATCTTGCTGGTCAGCTGGCCTCCGAGGCATCGCCCTCCCTCTCCTTGGCCTGGACTTGGTTACTTCCAGAATCACCAGGCTGACAAGCTGTTTGTGAGGGGTTTCTGGGCTGTATGTTTGTAAAGAATCCCCCCTCAAAATAGGGCGAGCTCATTAATGGAGGAAGGGAGGTCAGGGCTCTGACAGTCCTGACGAGATGACAGAATTTATGAAGCACTGCAGTAGAGAGATGGAGTTATCTGCAGTCTCTTCATATAATAAGGCCACTGGGGGCACGTCGATACGCCCCTTGAATTTGTGGTCCTTTCTTCCTTCATTTTTTGTGGACCCGCTCTTCCTTGGCCTCCCTTTCTGGTCCACATAAAACTGTGATTACTTTGGATGACGTCATAGCTGGGGTAAATGGGCCCACGTCCTCACAGGGGTGGGTGGGCTGCTCCCTGGGCTGTGTGTGAACCGTGGTGACAAGGGGGAGTGGTGTGAGCCAAGTCCTTGGGTCAAACTTGGTGTAAAATCTAAATGTGGAATCAAATCAGCAGCATCTTAAGCCCAAGTTAAAATTTTCATCTTAAAATAAGAAACTTGTTGCAATTTCTTTTTTTTTTTCTTAATTTTTATTGACATATAGTTGATTTACAATGTTGTTAGTTTCAGGTGTACAGCAAAGTGAATCAGTTCTACATATACACATATCCACTCTTTTTTAGATTCTTTTCCCCTGTAGGCCATTACAGTGTACTGAGTAGAGTTCCCTGTGCTATACAGCAGGTTCTTGTTAGTTATCTATTTTATATATAGTAGTGTGTATATGTCAATCCCAATCTTCCAGTTTATCCCTCCTGCCTTACCCCCTGGTAACCATAAGTTTGTTTTCTACATCTGTAACTCTATTTCTGTTTCATAGATAAGTTCTGAAATTTCTTTTTTTTTTTTTTTTTTTTTTTTTTGCGGTACGCGAGCCTCTCACTGTTGTGGCCTCTCGCGTTGCGGAGCACAGGCTCCGGACACGCAGGCTCAGTGGCCATGGCTCATGGGCCCAGCCGCTCCGCGGCATGTGGGATCTTCCCGGACTGGGGCACGAACCCATGTCCCCTGCATTGGCAGGCGGACTCTCAACCACTGCGCCACCAGGGAAGCCCTGGAATTTCTTTTTAAAGTCCAGTGTCCTTTTAAATCCAATGAATGGCGACATCCTTTTGTCATAACTCTGTGAGGTGGGGGTGCATTTTATTGCTGCTGGTATAGAATTGTCATGGCCTGAATAATCAGGGAAGACTTGATGGAGATGTACGGCTTGGGATAAATAAGAATGGAGCAAAGGATTTGAAAAGCAAATGGGAAAAAGGAAAAAAGATAAGCCAAATCATTTTGGGTATTAAAATGAGACCGGGGCACAAACCCACGTCCCCTGCATCAGCAGGCGGACTCTCAACCACTGTGCCATCAGGGAAGCCCCACAGTACTTCACAATTCATTGGAATTGTTAGGAAGCTAACACTGTTAGGAAGCTAACAGTACTTCACAATTCATTGGAGAAAGGGAAAAATAAAAGGAGTCATCTCAGATAAGAAAAACAACATAAAGCACACTACTCTTTTCTCTGCCTTTCTAGACCCAAAGAGTTATGAAGTAGCAAGAGGTCCAATTCTGTCTGACTCCAGAACAAAGTTTATGTCAATTTGATTTACAGGAAAAAAAGTCCATCTTACCCTTGAATCTTAAGGACTAAACATGCTGGTTGTTTGACTATTTGCTATACCAGTGGGGTCCACCAATTGCATCTTGATTCATTCCAGAGCTCAAGAAAGAGACCGGCTAATCTTGGAAAAGCCAGATTGCCAAGACACACGGGCAACTGATACTAATCCTGCCTGCTCAGCATGTGACAGCTGTATCATTTGACCTCCACCCGCTCCAGGCAGACTTGCATTTGACCCCAGAAAAGATCTCTTGCTGGACACTTGCTGGACTGAGCCCATGACATGAGCACATTCCAGAGTCAGATCTGAGACTTGCATCAGTAAATGCTCCTCAGTGGGATCAGGGGTGGGTCCAGGGAAAGAGAGCCCTTTCAGTCTGGCAGGTGAGTCAGGGCCTTCCCCATCGTGGATGCTGATAAAGGATGAACACTTCTCATCTGTGGCTCATTCTCATCTAGGATCAAAAGATTCCATTTCTGGGTTTGAATTCTTGTAGTCCTAAGCAATATTATTTTAAGAGCTTGCTTTTTCTTTTCTCCCAAAACACTTAGTCGAAACTGTCTTCTGCACAGTTCCAGGACAGTACACAGTTGCCAGATTCCTGAATTGAACACCTGGAGGGTATGTGTGATTGAGGTCTCTACGCAGCACAGGAAGTTCAGTCTCACTGCTTTCTTGGTACAAATAGGAAAATTGTGATGCAACAGTAAGAAATTGGATATGGGGAAGAAAAGTGGCTGCCCAAGCTTAATATTGAGATAGAGCAGTCTTGTGCATTATTGTTTTGATAAATATTAGGAAGGCTGTATCACTTAAAATGATCTCCACAGTCTTTATGCCAGATTGTCTAAAACTCATCCCTTAGAAATTCCTTCCTTTATATAATTAAACACAGTTTTTTTTTCTCCAAAACACGAGCAGCTTGGGGCAGTTAACTCAGTTTCATTCCACGTCAACAACTCTGTCCCAGACACTAGACTAGACCTGAGGGTGTTCGGAGGAATCCACAGATGGCATCTCAGTGTTATCAGCTCTCCAGACCTCGGTGGAAACTAACTAGGGGCTAGTGGTGATGTTATCTGCCCTTCACACCTTAATGTGTATTAATTTATCACATAAATGTCTTAATAGTTTAATGAGAACAAAGCCCATCACAGATTTAAGGAAGTTGGAACCTAGAGATATTAAGCTTACTATTTTCTGTTTAGTCATTCCAGAGTGCAACCTCATTTTCCCATATAAATTCCTGCCAAGAATTCTCTGGATTTTTATCTTTTGTGGGAACTCAAGAAAGCAGAAGAGTTAGTTGAGGCTCATTAATTATAAGAACTCTAAAATTAATTATGTTCCCTTTCTTTTCCAAAACTAACTTTTTAAATAAATTTATTTATTTATTTTTGGCTGCATTGGGTCTTCATTGCTGTGCGTGGGCTTTCTCTAGTTGCAGCGAGTGGGGCCTACTCTTTGTTGCAGTGCGTGGGCTCTAGGCTCGTGGGCTTCAGTAGTTGTGGCTCGACGGCTCCAGAGAGCAGGCTCAGTAGTTGTGGCGCACGGGCTTAGTTGCTCCGCGGCATGTGGGATCTTCCCGGACCAGGGCTCGAACCCATGTACCCTGCATTTGCTGGCGGATTCTTAACCACTGAGCCACCAGGGAAGCCCTCCAAAACTAACTGTAAATCTTAATTTTTGCCTCTCCTACAAAGCACCCTGGAGAGCCAGATCCCATGTTTAGTCACTTAAATAAGTGACCATCCTCTCTCCTTTCCCCTCCCCAAACCCAATCTGTTCTTCACATTGCAGCTAGAGTGATCTTTTCAAAATGCAGATCTGAGCACGTGGCACCCCTGTAGCTCTGGGAATAACACCTCAATCCTTAAATGCAGGCCCCAAGGCCTCTTTCTCCAGTTTCACTTCCAACTGTGCCCACTGCCTCCTGCTCAGAGTCTTTGCAGGTGCTGTTCCCTCTGCCTGGAACTGCCTTCCTCCCCATCTCATTCACCCAGACTCATCCTCAGGGTGGCTTGCCTTCTTGCCTGCACCACTCCCAGAAGAAGACATGGTGTCATTTTGCATTCATATGTATAATTACGGGGCTAATGTGTGTTTTGTCCTCTTGAAAGTCAGAGCCCCATAGCTCTGTGACAACAGGCTCTGTGCCTGGTTTTGTCCACTGTCATTTCCCTGTGCCTGATCAGTGTCTGGCAATGAATGAATGGAATAGATGAATTAATGAATGAATGAGTTGTACTGCTCAACAAAGTCTCAGTGAATCAATCTGACTGAAGGACATGACAGTATTTTTGCTTTTCCATTATGGTTTATTACAGGATATTGAATATAGTTCCCTGAGCTATACAGTAGGACCTTATTTTTTATCCATTTTATATATAATAGTTTGCATCTGCTAGTCCCAAACTCCTAATCCTTCCCTCCGCCCACCCACCTCCCCCTTGGCATCCAAAAGTCCGCTGTCTATGTCTGTGAGTCTATTTCTGTTTCATAGATAAGTTCATTTGTGTCATATTTCAGATTCCACATATAAGTGATATCATATGGTTTTTCTTTCTCTTTCTGACTTACTTCACTTAGTATGATAATCTCTAGGTTCATCCATATTGCTGCAGATGGCATTATTTCATTCTTTTTATGGCTGAGTAGTATTCCATTGTGTATATGTACCACATCTTCTTTATCCAGTCATCCGTCAATGGACATTTAAGTTGTTTCCATGTCTTGGCTATTGTATAGTGCTGCTATGACATAGGGGTGCATGTACCTTTTTGAATTATAGTTTTGCCCAGATGTATGCCCAGGAGTGGGATTGCTGGATCATATGGCAACTCTGTTTTTAGTTTTTCAGGGAACCTCCATGCTGTTTTCCATAGTGGCTGCACCAATTTACATTCCTGCCAACAGTGCAAGAGGGGTTCCCTTTTCTCCACACCCTCTCCAGCATTTGTTATTTATAGACTTTTTAATGATGGCCATTCTGACCAGTGTGAGGTGGTACCTCACTGTAGTTTTGTATTTCTCTAATAATTAACAATGACGAGCATCTTTTTATAGAAGGACACAAGAGTTTTTAACACTGACATGCTCTGAAACCCTAAAACAGTATGTAAAACCTAGAGAGTTTTTAATTCTAAAATAATTTTGAGAGCCTAAGTCTGTTTCTACCCGGGAGAGAAATGAATTAAGCTAAAGAGAAATTAAGGAGAATTAATGATTAGAGTAAAATGTCTAATGAAAATCCTCTTTAAATTGTATTCTTTAATATTTGTGCTTATTTTAATAGGGGTTTTTACACACATGCACTTACACATTCACACTTTCTCACACGCACACACACACACACATACACACATACACACACATTCTTTCTTTGGAATGAAGTATGCCTTGTACTAACTCTGGAATTTTGCACCATGACACCAGAACCATCATCAGTTTCCTGTTGTCCTTTTACCTTCACTGTAAGTCAGAAAGTCACTTGAAATTCACATTTAACAAATGTTGCCCTGGGCCACATTATTATATGGAAAGAAAATGTTGGTTGAGTATATAGTTCTGCCTCAGATTGATCTATTGTCTGACTGTCCCTAGAACCAGAAAGTTGGGGGTCCAGAAATCCATGGCTTCAACGTATATGATCATAGCCTGAATTCATTTGGGAGACCCCTGTGATACACATTTCCCTCTCTGAATTCCACTCTTAAATAAAAGTAGGTGTCCTGGCGGATGTTGCTACAGAGTAGCCGCAAGGCTGGAGCAGTCCCATTGGTAACATGTCAATGGCAGTGTGGGCTGGGATCCAACACAGTCATATTAAACTACCTCTCACCTACTTTCTGTGTCTGGCCTGTCAGTTACTTGCAGTTTTATTTTCAGTTGCTTACTTCACATATTTCTTTTCATCTTTTTTGAATAAACAGACAATCTTATCTGCCAACCCTTTTGGCTCCTGCTGTGTATTTCATCTATCTCATGAAGATCTGTTTGGGTTCACTTAGAGAGAGAGCCCAAATAATTAATAAACCCCATGCCCTGAATTGTGCCCACAGCACTGGTACTTCTGAAAGACACTGAAAATAAACAAAACAAAACCAGCCAGAAGTGTGTCAGTTTCACAGCAGGCCATGAAAACGACCCTCCCTGCCCAGCAGAAAGTTCCTAGTAAATAGGTAATGAGGAGCTGGGATTGTTTTCAGACTTGGTCCAGGCTTCATTCATAATTGAATGTTGAAATCTAGAAATTGTGAGAATTAAATGCACTGGATTTAAGGGGCATCTGCTTAAAACCTAAATCACACTTAGAGGCTCCCCATCTCATTGGCATTTATGCTGTTTCTGCATGTGGGTCCTCGTTCAAACCCCGAAGGGGCTTTGCAGCCGTCAAGGTCCTCCAAGCAGGAAAGACTGGGGTGAATTCGCAGCCCGGGGAAAGGTGTGGAGCAACAGCTTGATTAACTTAGCGCGAAGGCATCTGCCCCAGGCAACTTCCTTCAGGCCATGCTTTCTGCTGCCAGCCACTGTGATTTCATTCCCCAGCCAGCAGGCAAAGGCTCCATCTCCGCATCCTGTCCGCCTCTCCCTGCAGCCCCGAAGAGGCCTCCTGGACTTCAGACTGGAGAGCCAAAGCACTTGGACCCCTCCCAATGCAATTCAAACAGGGATGACCCCTAACCTAGAACATTCCCCCAAACTGGTGCTCTTCAGTCACTGAGACCCTCAAACCAAGTGTAGAAAAGTACATCCTTCATTAAAAGGTTGTAAGGAAAAAGGGATTTCCCTAGCCGTCCAGTGGTTGAGACTTCGCCTTCCAATGCAGGGGGTGAAGGTTCGATCCCTGGTTGGGGAGCTAAACCACATGCCTCGTGGCCAAAAAAAACCAAAAACCCAAAACATAAAACAGAAGCAATATTGTAACAAATTCAATAAAGACTTAAAAAATTGTCCACATCAAAAAAAATTTAAAAAGTAAATAAATAAAAGGTTGTAAGGAAAAAGAAGAATAAATTTGATTTTGTAAAAGTTTAAGACTTCTACATGACTCAGCAAAACATTGTAACACATAACCAGAAATAAAGTGGAGGCCAGAATTCAGTGAAGTGTGGAATGGAGGTGTCCCAAATAACAGGGGGCGTGCCAGGATTCCCCAAAGACCACGGAGGGAGCAGAAAGCTGGTAGAGGAGGGACAGGGACCTTAGACTGTGCTTCCAAGTGCCCAGTGCCACAGGAGCAAAGGAAAGTGCTTGGGGGAGGGACTCATGGCTCACAGGCACCCATGGCAGGTGACAAATGCTAGAGCCAGAGGACAGCCACCATCTTCGGCCCTCACTAAGCTTCTGTGTTGGTCTGCTCGGGCTGCTGTAACAGAGCACCACAGACTAAGTGGCTTACACAACAGAAATTTATTTTCTCACAGTTCTGGAGGCTGGAAGTCCAAGATCAAGGTGTTGGCAGGGTTGGTTCCTTCTGAGAGCCGTTTAGGGAGGGATCAGTTCTCGGCCTCTCTCCTTGTTTGTAGGTAGTCGTCTGCTTCCTGTGTCTTCATTTTTTCTCTATGTCTGTATACAAGTTTCCTCTTCTTATAAAGACACCAGTCATGTTGGATTAGAGCCCACCCTAATGACTTCATTTTAACTGAATGTCCTCTTTAATGACCCTATCTCTAATTAAATTCACATTCTGAGGTTCAAGCAGAAGACTTCAACATGTGAATTTGGGGGGAGACACAGTTCAGGCCACAACAACCTTCTTATTGGAAAGTTTACCTTTCAGTCTTTTGAATAGTCATGTTCGTTGGAATGCTGTCTTTAATTGAAATTATTTTAATTTTAATGCTATAGGGAAAAGTGTACCCCATTTGTATCTTGATAAAATGCTGGAGAGTAATTTTGCCTTTTCTGTTCTCAAGAATTTTACGTTTCAGTCCTCTAGGATGGAAAAAGGCCATCTAGAAGTTCAGAAGTGTTTTTCAATGTTATTTAGTAGTTTTTCCACTTCTCTTGGCCATCCTGTGAAATTAGAATTGACACGTCTCTAGAAGTTTCAGTTTTGTTTATTTCGGGGTCGTCCAGCACCATCAAGGGACGATGGGATTCTTTCCAGTGCCCCTTGTAAATCATGGCATCCAGAACTGAACACAATATTCCCCAGTAGGATCTGCCGGCCCCGCGTGCAGGGGATTTTACAGCTTTTGTTCCAGGCCGTGTTCTTTGATTGATCACATGAGCTTTGGGCAGCCACATCATTCGGGAGTTGTTGCTCACTGTTGTTCAGAACCTGGAAAGCTTTTCAATATGTGCCGCGGTTACCCGTGGATCCTCAGTCTAGCACTTCTGCAGAGGCACACGTGTGCGTGTGCATGCCTGTGGGTGTGTGCATGCACCTGTGTGTATGCAGTGTATACGCATGTGTACTCGTGTATTTTAAACTGCCACATAGCTTGTTAGCTTTATCTTCGTGATATTTTATTTTGTCAGGTCTGTTTCATCACTCCAGCCCGTCAGGAACTCTTTGGATCCTCATTCTGTCAGTTATTGCCTTGGCAGTCATTCCCTCTACCCTTAGTCCAGTAATGAAAATGTTAAACAGGAAAGGGCTAAGGACAGATCTTTGAGGCGGCACATCGGAGAGCTCTATCTGGGTCGACACCACCCCATTAAAACGGCCTCTGCATTTGCTTGCTCAGTGGTTTAAGAACTTTACGAAGCCATGTAGCCTACATTTTTCCAACTTATTCACACAGATATAAGAGCGACTTTGTTGACTATTCTGCCTAAATCCAAATAATAATAGACTTTGTTTACAGCTTCTTCCAGATCTACAAAGCTAAGGTTTTTTGGAGAAAAGCAAAGAATTATTTCATTTAATTTGTTCATGGTTAACATGTGCCAGCTTTCAGTCGTCAACACAGCTCCTTTTAAGCAGTTACAAATCATTTTTAATACGTTAGCTGTGAGTTTTGCATGAGAATAACATGAGTTTCTCCAGTCGATAGTTTCCAAAAACCACCTTCTTTCCCCTTTTGAAAATGATCACGTTCTCTCAGTTTCACACTCCATTCTCCCATGCAAATTCAAAAGTTATGAGGCAAGTTTTGTCAAATAAGTTTTGAATTATTGTAACCTAAGGACTCACCAAGAAAGGGGATAGAAGGTTTTAGGGGAGATCTGCCCCACCAGGAATGAAGATCAAAACAGATGGACCCAATACCAAAAATACAGGCTTTTAGGGATGGTATTTATTTCTTCTTGTGGATTTTTTTTCTCCAGAGCCAAAATCTTGGGTAAACAGTCATTTGAAGATTAGCACAGTGGAGAAGGAGAAACTCTAAGTATTCCAAGTCTGTACCCCTGAATTGAGTATTTAATCCACATCTTATCTTGATCCTATCTCTTTCCTGCATGTTCAGTTGGTCCCAATGTAATTCTAAGTTCCTTGAGGTCAGGGGTATGTCTGTTCTTTCCTTTGGAGCCTCCACCATGACTAGCTCAGCACAAGACTTACAGAGTTGCAATACATACTCGTTGTCTGGACTTGAAAGAAACAATCAGTGAGCCAAGAAATTGGGGTAAAATCCAAATTATGTTTTTCATGACATGTGCACCTGCGTCTTTCCTTCCTTTGTAGCTTCAGCATCCATCATAGAGCTGGCTACAGAAAGAGCATCATAAGTGCTTGCAGAACTGAACACAAAGTAGGCATTTAATTTTTTTGTTTGTTTTAACATTGACATAATATACACTACCAAATGCAAAATAGATAGCTAGTGTGAAGCAGCTGCATCGCACAGGGAGATCAGCTCAGTGCTTTGTGACCACCTAGAGGGGTGGGATAGGGAGGGTGGGAGGGGGAGACACAAGAGGCATTTAATATTGATCGAGTGATGCGTGACTGTTGGAGATCAAGACCTGAGGACTGATCTAGTCCAGTGGGTCTCAGACTTGAACAGGCAGCAGAGTCACCTGCAGGGCTTGTTAAAAACAGATTGCTGGCTATTTACAATGGCCAGGTCATGGAAGCAACCTAAATGCCCGTTGACAGACGAATGGATAAAGAAGATGTGGTACATATATACAAAGGAATATTACTCAGCCATAAAAAGGAACGAAATTGGGTCATTTGTAGAGACATGGATGGACCTAGAGACTGTCATACAGAGTGAAGTAAGTCAGAAAGAGAAAAGCAAATATTGTATATTAACGCATATATATGGAATCTAGAAAAATGGTACAGATGAACCAGGTTTGCAAGGCAGAAATAGAGACCCAGATGTAGAGAACAAATGTATGGAAACCAAGGGGGGAAAGTGGGGGGAGGGTGGTGGTGCTGGGATGAATTGGGAGATTGGGATTGACATATATACACTAACATGTATAAAATAGATAACTAATAAGAACCTGCTATATAAAAAAAATTTAATTTAATTTAAAAAATATTACCCTGTACAAATATTTTTTAAAAATAAAATAAACAATCAAAAAAAAAAAAAAACCAGATTGCTGAGCTCCCCCAGGAGTTTTCTACAAGGTGGTCTAGGATGTGGCCTAAGAATGTGCATTTCTTACAAGTTCCTAAGTGATGCTGATGCTGCTGGATGGAGGGCCACACTGGGGGAACCGCTGCTCTTGCCAATGTGCTTGAAAAGGCAACAGTTGTTATAACTCAGTTAGTGCCTTTACTACTGATACTGCTTTATGTTTTTGTTCCTCTGCTTAGGTATCTTATATGGATGCATAGAAACACCTCGCATTCTGAGATTATAATGGTCTTTATCCTCTGTCTTTGCACAATTTTCTCATTCTTGTGACTGTTGCAAGATGCAGAAAGATTTGATCTTGTGGACTGGATGGAGTGGGTGATACTCTGGAGGTATCAGGGACTGACTTCCCTTCCTTCAGTAAAACGTGGAAGCAAAACGCGGGTACCAACTTCGTCCTATACGGCCAGGTCCCATCAAGCTGCAAGCTTTCGGAATGACCGCGTGGTCTATATGTTCACAGAAAAGGAAAGGAGGGAGGAAGCGAGGAATGCACATAAGTCCTAAGAAATAATCTCATTAATTCCTCTTAGAGAAAAAAAGTAGTTAGGAAATATAATTCATGGAAGACCTAATTCAGATCTTTATTATTTCTTACCAAAAACGTTACACTCAACACTGCCCCTCTTCCTCTTCAATCCACTTCAAACTCTCCCAAACACGGTATCTGACTATTTCAGTAAACCACAGGCCTGATCATGTCACCCCTTTGCTCAGACACCGTTCAGCGATATTTATCTCATCTCACATGGGATTAGGCACTTCCAAAAATAAAAGCAAAGGAAAAAAATCCATAAGGAAAATCTTCAAAGATTCGATATATAAAAATGGAAAAGATCTTTGTATTAAAAAAACCCAAAATGAAACAATGAATGACAACCTGAGGAAAACAAATGGTTATGACATATCTGACAGAAGGAAGTGCCTGTAGTGTATAAAGATTTTACAAACCAATAAGAAAAGGCTGGATACATTACAGGAAAAAATGGGCAAGGACACAAAAGAGAAAATATACAAACTACAGAAATGGTCTTCGAAGAGCTTTAGAGAATTCAAATCAACATCTCTTGAACCAACATTTGGTTGGGTGTCTTGGACATCCAAACAAGCCAATCACCTCAGTCATGTCACCATGATTAACTCTTAAATGAACTTCTCACTAGTCTCTATATGAGAAATACGTGGATCACATGATCTCCCCAAACTTCTGATCCCAAATTAGAGCCAGGATATTGAGTAAAACAAAGCCAATTAAAGACAGGAGCAAAGAAATCAAGGCACAATCTTTATCCCAGTCCTGATGGAAACAGCCAATAAACAGGGTCCCCTGGCATAAGAAATTAAAACCATCATATCAGGTTTAGGCAGAAGAGTCCCCTTCCAAAGATGACCATAAAACTCATGCTCCCCACAGCTAAAAATAGACACAAGTTGTGTGCCTTTCTGTTTGGAAAGGAACCTCTAGGTTTGGGGTATTCTGAAGGAAATTCTAAATTCCTGGACAGTTTTACTGGTCAGTCAGGTACTTAGATTAGGTAGTGACCGCAGATGTGAGCCTAGGGCTGAAATCCCTGAGACAATGATTACTATGGATGCCAGAGTGTGATAATAAATTCTAGAAAGTGGAATCATACAGGCCATCATTTAGTTGAAAGGTTCTCAGTCAAGTAAGGTATGTTAAAAGAGGCAAGATTTATACCTTCAGGCCAATCCTTGCCCAGCCAAGTTCATAATCTATCTTTTTTTTTAAAAAAAGAAACCTTTCTTCAACTATGTATAGTACACAAATTCACAAGTTAGCATGCTCAATTCCAAAAATCAATGAGTCTTGTAAGCCAAAACAATGATAATTATCATTGTTGAACATTTAGTGCTGAGATAAGCTCTTTAGATACTTCATCTTCACAATAACTTTTTAAGAAGGTATTCTTCCCCTATTTTACTCTTGAAGAAGCTAATGCTTAATAAAATCAAGTAACTTGCCCAAAGGCATACAGTTACTAACAATAACATTACTAATCTTGCACTTCTACTCTGTAATCAACAAAATGCCTATCTAGTTGTTTTCTAAAATGTGTTCAGCTTAAAAGTGCCTTTCTCATAACACTTGCAAGTAACAGAAGTCAGAACGGCCCTCTGACTTTATACTGGGTTTATTCACATGGCACCAGTATAAATGAGCTGGTCACAAGTGTTCATGCCACAATCAGGATATTTATACAGATGCGCGGGAAGGGTTTGTGGTTTTTATTAGCATTTATAGTCCTCAAGGTAGAAATTTTGAGAAGGTTTCTAGGCACCATCTTTACGTGTGGGGATGCCTGTAGAGGTTTTTTCTGCTGTGCAGTTACAGTGAGAATATACAAGCACAACCTGAAGGGGAAAGGCTGGCTTAAATTGGCAGTATTATACCTCTCAGAAAGTGTAAGATGGTAAACAGGACTTTGCTAATGTTCTTCAGTGTGCAAAGAATGTCCTGAAATGTGATACCTTGAATTGTCGTGTACGTGATTCCCATTGGATATTTGTAAAAGAAAATAGAAATGAGCTAAATTTACTCCTAGAAAGCTTCAATAGATAGTTTTCATTGTTAGAATAGTCAATTCTTTAACCACCCTGGAATATGACTCAATTTCCTTTCCTTTAAGAAAAACCCTCGTTACTGTTAATCTCTTTTTTATTTTTCTTCTATCTGTAGTTACTTAACTGTAGGGAGAAACATTACATTTGCAAATTCAGTCCATAAAATCCTAGATACATGAACAACATTGAAAACCTCTGGGCCTCTAACAAATGGAAACCAAGTTCACAAATTAAGAGAATCCAACCCATTAAATCAACCAGAACTGCCAGCCTGTCAGTAGCCAGTAAATGAGCATTGTTGAAAATAAAGTCATGCTTGCTTATAAAAGCAGCTATTACCGATGAGACTAAGACTTTGACCTTCGAGCAGCAGCGGCGGCATAAACCCACAAAGGAAATGATAGCTGTCGTCCATTGAGCATCTACCAGTATCCAGACACTGCAGCACCCACAGCACTGTATGCATTCGTTCTGACATCCTTTTGGGTGGACATCACTAAACTAGCAATTATGGATGAGGAAGCAGAGGTTCAGAGAAGTTAAGTAACATAGGGTCAGGGTCAGTTAGTAAGTATTAGAGACTTAAGCCCAGGTCTTCAAAACCCATGCTCCCCTTACATCAGTACAGAAGTGCCAGTTGAGACTCTTGTGTATGAGTCCACTTTCTAGAACGTATTAATATACTCTGGCATCCGTTATAATCATTGCCTCAGGGTTTTCACTTCCAGCGTTACTTTGGGGGTCACTACCTAATCTGAATATTTAACTGAATTCAGAACAACAGGCCAGGAATTTAAAATTTTCTGCAGAGTACCAAAAGCCTACGGTCTTCCTTTCCAAATAGAAAGGCATGCTATTTGGGTATACTCTCAGCATGCATGGAGCATTGTTTTTTTTTAATGTCAATCCTTGTACCAGGGACTTCTGTCCAAATAAGAGTTGATGGTTTCTATTTCCTGTGCCAGAGGGCCCTATTTATTGGTTGTTCCCATCAGAGTTGGGATTTAGATTGTTCTTGAACTTTTTTGTTCCTGTTTTGTTTTGTTTTTTTGTTTTTTTTGCGGTACACGGGCCTCTCACTGTTGTGGCCTCTCCCGTTGCGGAGCACAGCTCCGGACACGCAGGCTCAGTGGCCATGGCTCACGGGCCCAGCCGCTCCGCGGCATGTGGGATCTTCCCGGACCAGGGCACGAACCCGTGTCCCCTGCATCAGCAGGCAGACTCTCAACCACTGCACCACCAGGGAAGCCCGTTCCTGTTTTTAATTGGCTTTGACATTAGAAACTTTCAGTTCTGATTTTGGGTCAGGATTTTGGAGGACCCATCAGAAGAGGTTCAGAAGGAGCAGCACGACTGAAGCCTTGGATTGTCCGGATGTCCCAGAGACCCACCAAGTAACGGCTCAGTACTGAGCCATTGGTGTTGATTTGAATTCTACGAAAGTCTCAGAAGACTACGTCTGCAGTTACTATTATATATTTAAAATAATTGATAGTTAGCCATGTCTTTAGAAAGAAAAAATATCTTTTTTCTAGGTCAATATTTAACAAATCAGAATATTCTTTCTTCAAGGGCAGGTCTCAGGTTGTAGAGCCTGAAGCTCTCTTTAAGAAAAAGTATATAAAATTAAGAATATGAAGCTATGTATTAAAGTTAACATTTTTAGAATGGGGAAAGAAATCACAATACATTAGAAATAGGAAATTTGGAAAAAAACATAACTATCACAAATCCCCAAATATAATCTATCATACTCTCTAATATCACGTACATGTTTGATTAATATTTTTTGATTGCCTCTTCTGATGACAAGAATTTTGTAATGTCAGTATCTATAGAGATTATTGAATGATGATGCAGTGCTTCCCCTGTCATGGTTAATTAATCTTATTTTTTAAAAATTATTGATACTTTAGAAAAGTTTCTTATAGCATCATTTGTTATCGGTAAATTTTAGGACTGTTGTCCAATCTGAGAAAAGCCTCTCTCGAGTTAGTTTTATTATTAGAGATTTGGAAGAATTTTTCACAAACTGGCTTCTAGCTTTGTACATTGCAATTGTTGCATCTACCACCCACAAACCTCCAAGTGCCAGGTGATATTGAACAAGTTCCTTGTCTGTGTATATCCATGTCACAAAGATAGGTGGTAAGAATATTGCTTTGAAGTTCTTCCCACACCAAGATATATGGCAGTAACTTAACTATTCATAGGAGGAACTGCAAACCACATAAAGACATCCCACTAAACCAATACTAAATACAGCCCCAACTCAACTTCCCCATGAATGCCTACAACCACTCCAAGTACCACCTGATGGAGGGAAGGTGATGGGGGAGGGACAGGGATCAGAGCGGAAAAATCAACAGACTAGCCAGTTGCAGTTAAAGTATCTCAGTAAAGCATGTCCTTGGGTGAACACAGTGCTAAGCTCTCCCCAGGGGTTTTGAAGGGACCTGTGCCATTGAGTCGCCTGGGGCTTAAGCTGCATTTGCGGTAAAAGGGAGATTTCCAGTATTTCTGTGTAGGAACAGCCTTGTAATTCCAGCTGTAATATCAAAACACTTTTCTCAGAAAGAGTAAGATTTTGGGTTCCCTTGCTTTGCTCCCATACCAGGCAGAAGAAGCAGAGCATCACCCAGCTCCAAATTGCTGGTGATGCCTCCCTAGTGCAGCCAAAAAGGGAGCAGCGATTCTGCTCTGCCAGTCAGGGCTGAGGCACTGTGGGAAGTGGGCACCACGAGCCCAGATACCCTATCCCACCCCAGCAAACACAACCCAGATGCCCATCACTTCCTCCTTTCCTTACCCCTGTGGGCCCCAGGAGTGGATCCACCCATTTCCCTGTCCGCCTCTCATCATTTCAGCCCAAGTTTTGTTGTTGTTTTTCTTTAATTTTAGTACAGTTGATTTTCAAAGTTGTGTTAGTTTCAGGTGTATAGCAGAGTGATTCAGTTTTATATATATATTCTTTTTCAGATTCTTTTCTAGTACAGGTTATTACAAGATATTAAATATAGTTCCGTGTGCTATACAGTATGTCCTTGTTGTTTATTTTATGTACAATAGTGTGTATCTGTTAATCCCAAACTCCTAATTTATCTCTCTCCCACTCCTTAGGTAACCATAAGTTTGTTTTCAATGTCTGTGAGTCTGTTTCTGTTTTGTAAATAAGTTCATTTGTATCATTATTTTTTTAGATTCCACATATAGGTGATATCATTGTCTGACTTATTTCACTTAGTATGATCATCTCTAGGTCTATCCACGTTGCTGCAAATTTTCAGCCCAAGGTTTTGATAGCTGTTTTGGAAGCTGTCTCGCAGCTTCTCCCCTTGGGTTCAGTAGCTCAGACACACACCTATACACACACTACCTTTATGAGGGCTTTCTAAGAGGACCTTGCCGCTTGCAAGCAGCCTTGAAAAGGCCCCTTCCGTGTCACCCACATCCTGTTTGGCTTTCCCCTATGTAGATAAAAACAAGGTATTCCTGGGTATAGATAAGAACAAAGAAGGGGGAGAGACACGGCATAAAGAGAGAATTGAAAAAGACTCAACTGCATTTCTGGAGAGACAGGACTTGGAGAGAGTTCCAAGGAGTTTTTTCTCGAAAAAACAGGACCCTCCGTGAATGAGAAGATGGTGTCCACGCTCGGGAGGACCACGGTGGATGGACCAATCTTTGCTGCCTGTCCTCTCCCTTCCCTCCCCAGGCTGCTAGTCGCTAAATAACAGGGGAGGCGGGGGGATAGGGTGAGGTGGAAAGTTCTTGGAAGAAATGAGGGGATGGAGATGGTGAAGGAAACCCAAAACAGCAGCCGTGGCCACTGGCTGAACCCAGTCCCTGTGGCTGTCCGTAAAGAACACAGGCGAGAAGTAGATTACCTCTCTAGAGATAGTCTACACTTTTTAAAAAGAATTATCCTCAGGTTCACACACTGAAGGACATTGAAAGAAAACCACAGGGCTAGTATAATGTCAAGGTTAACATTTTAATTGCATAAAACAGCGAGAAAGCCTATGCTTGTCATTTTTACAAGGTTACCTTTCCTGTGCAACAGAGGCTTTTATCCAACAACTATATATGAGTTGGTGACGTGACACAGAATGTGACTTACATAAATGGAAGAGCTCACACTCTTTTTTTGCGCGTAGCTCCTCCAGAAGGCACCATCAAGTAGCAAAATGGTGGCCTTTTAAACCTTTCCTCACAGATAAGAAATGCACATATGTGTCATTTTGTAGTTTTGAATGCACAGGGCCTAATTCTCCTGTTGTATGTCTGCCCCCTGCCAATGCCCAGAGCCCCATCGACTTCAAAGAGGGGTTTGCAGGTGGAATAGCAGATAAGCGGTGGAGAATTTAGCTCTTTTGGATGATGTGATCACATAACAAAAGACTGTTGTAACCCCATGAGAAGGCAGTGTTAAGGTTACTGTTGGAGCCTTAACTCTGAATTCCCTGAATCTAGGGCAATCCAGAGTACATAGCCCCACAGCGCAATACTTCACAGTGTTTTACAATGAGCAGAAAAAGAAAAAAAAATCCTGTAAAAGGTGGGAAGCCTTTCAGATCCGTGCACTGGATCTTTTTCTTTCTTTCATTTTTTTTGAAAAATAACTTTCCAAGGTTGAAAAGTAGCTCGAAGTAAGTTTCAACACATTACACACGCTTAGGAAAATAACAGCTTTATGTATAAGGTGTGCAAGGGATAAGTGTCCTTACTGGTTGATACACAAATGTCTATCATGTTTTCATCTCATGAGACTCAGGAACACAAAAGAGGTTGTCATCCATAAGCACAGACTTATTCATAAAAGACCCTCATTCCCACAACCAGTCTTGAGATAGAAATCCAAATCCTCAAGTGTGGATGAAAAACATCTGTTAAAGCCTTAAATCTCAAAATGAAGTTGCAGTCACCTTAAAACAGGACTGATTCTTTTAAAAATTAAGAGAACACAGCCGCTCGTTAGTTTGTGTGTGGCGATGCTGGAGGATAACCTTCAATGACTTGGGTACGGCACACTAATTTTGTTCTCCCAGCCAGGAGGAAGACAGAACTATTTGTGATCAGCCTGAGCTAAAAACACGGAATTGGCTGAATGAAAGCAAAAGAGGAAACACGAGTCAAGAGCCACCAGAGAGAGGGCCCTGGCGGAAGTCCCCTGCCCCACCGCAGACAGGGGCCCCTCCATCCCCTGCTTTTCCCATCTTCTAGGAGAGGAGTGAGGAGAGCTGCTTGGGAAGGGAGGATGACGGCAGGAAGCAGAGAGATAAACACCTGGTGTAACCTGCTTTGTTCCCAGTGAAAGGGATGTCATCCTGAATTGAGGAACAGTTAGGAGGGTCAGTCCCCAGGGAAGCAGGCTACACCCCTGTTTGGGTAGAGGCATCCTGGTTGTGCAGTTTTTAAGTGTCTCAGGAAAGAAGGGCAGGCGTGCATGACCAAGTAGCTGTCCAAGGTTCCAGCTGCCCTCTCTTCCTCCTCCCTCCCCTAATCAGTGAAGAGCCTCAGCCCACAGAGGAAGCTCGGAGGGACCTCTGGTAGGAACGAGAACGGTTGAGGAGAATCCACCTCACTCAGTAAAAGCTTGTAAAAGCTGGTTTACAGGATCCCACACCTGCTGCTTTCCCTGACCTTTCTAATCTGGTTCCCACGACCTTCCCTCTTGTCCCACCCACTCCAGCCTCACTTGCCTCCTTGCTGATCCGCAAACACATCAGCCGCATTGCTGGTCTTGCACCGTGCCCTCTGCCTGGAGGGCTCTTCACCACGTGTCTGAATGTCTTCTTCCCTCACCTATTTGGTGAGGCCTTCCTCACTTCCCTATCTAAAATGTCCATATCCCCACACCCTCTTTTTCTCTCCTTTGCTTGATTTTTCTCCTTAGCAATTACCCCTGAACTCAGGTTACTGAACTCAGGTTCAGCTGCTCGTTGCTCAAGAATCCCATACTGAGAGGCAGGTGCTGGGTCAAAAGAAAGATAGCTTTATTGAGGAAGCCAGCAATCCTGGGGAGAAGATGGATTCGTGTCCCAAAGAACCAGCTCCCAACTCCCCAGGTTTTGCTCGGAGATTATATAAGGAAATGAGGAAGGGGCTTTGTGCTGAGGGGGGAACAGTCTTCTATTTTCAGAGTTGATTGTCTCCATCACATGGTTCTAGGTAGCGGTCATGTCTCTCCTGTGATGAGAACATTATCTGAGCCATAAATCTCTGGTCAGCATACTCTGTCTACTTTGTTCATATATCTTGTTTCTTATCTGTTTCCCCCACTAGGATATAAGTTCCCTAAGGACACAAATTGTTACCTGTTTTGTCTATTTCTTTATCCCTAGACCAGTGCCTGGAACATTGTAAGCATTCAGATATTTATGAATGAATAAATCCCCTGAGGTACAAATCCATCCCTTTCCATCCATCCCCTTAAAATTTTGGATTCAGAGTAAACACGGAAGGTGATGAGCAAGGTGTCTTGTTAGGACAATCTAATGAATACTTAGCCATTGTGTTAATTGTGTTAGAAGGAATGTCAGAGAAATCTTGTATTGCTTCCATGGTACTGTTGCAGAAGTAGAATTTGGACACTTCCAGAGAGGTAGATCTTGCGTTTTCTAAGAAAATCACCTGACAGTCAGAATTAACAATGGAATTGGCCTCTTGATGAACCCTGAGGAGATTCCCTGGCAACAGAGACTGGGAAATAGGTGTTGGGTGTTTTCTGACCAGAGCCCTGTAGGAGAAGTTCCCACCATGTAAAGGAGTTTAGTCCAACTCTTTTAGGGAGATCTCCCTAGTCCCTCTCCGGCTCTGACATTTCGGGATGCTCTGCACGCATGGTACACACAGTTTCCATTGCTCCGTGGTGCGTGA
This sequence comes from Phocoena sinus, assembly GCF_008692025.1. Classification (NCBI taxonomy): domain Eukaryota; kingdom Metazoa; phylum Chordata; class Mammalia; order Artiodactyla; family Phocoenidae; genus Phocoena; species Phocoena sinus. The sequence goes on from NC_045771.1 coordinate 93,256,439, forward strand.
TGGTGTTTTGCAGACATTTACATTTGGGAACTGGAGCTCTACTCCTGACTGCAGGTCCCCCTGGCTGCTTCACCCAGATCCTCCTGGCTGTGCTTTGAATCACAGCACTGCCAGTGGGCAGGATCCCAGCTGAGTAGGTTGCCTGGCGTTTCTTGAAGAGATTTACTGTTCAACAGTAATTCCAACAGGAGAAATCTGTTTACTATAATTGAGTAAGCAGGTCACCTCTTATTTCTTCTGAAAATCGTGACTTCATTAATACGACCTCCAGGCAATTTCTCCAAGCTAGACATAGGCTTTGGTTAAAGCAAGATTCTACCTTTCTCGGCAGTAAAGTAAAAGACCTTATAAGAATGAACTAAAGATTCTAGAGAGAGTTGAGTTAGTTCCAGGGATATCGGGAACATTCTTGCTGGGGATTCAGAAGGAAGAGCATGAAACAAAAGTTCTGCCTGTTTGCATTTCAGTTTTGTTGTTATCATTTTCCTAATAGTCATATTTTGTGTGGCTGTTCCTATTTCTGAATCCAGTTGTCAAAACGTGGGATTCATATTAACATATATCCCAACAGTCTAAACTTAAAACTCTTATTCCTATATTAAAAAAAAACTTATTTGAACTGGAAAGTTGGATGCTAAATTAATCATGACTCTATTTTATAGGACAAATGAGCCAAACTGTAGCAAAGACATTAGAAAGATTTGAGGCTCTGCAAAAAAGAAAAGATTATTCCCAATAGTTCTTTAGAAATGCCCATGTTAAGCCCAAATGATGACAGCCTCCTGAGCTTTAGAGTAGGCAACTTTAAAAAAATCTTTGACCGAAGAACCATGACAGTGATAACCTTCCAAAAGATGGTCTGGATGAAGCTTCGGTGATCAACATTAAAATGTAACCAAACCCCAAACCTCTGTGGTCTTAAGTAAAACATCTCCCTGTGTTTCATCGCACTTCCGTGGCTGAGATTTATGGTGCTCTCTGTGTGAGAATCCTGCTTTACAGCCACAGAAAGGTTCGTGTTCCCCATTCATTGCTGAGTGGGGCAGAGCTGTGTACAGGTTAGGACTTTTGAGACAGGCTCACTGTTCTATTCCTATAAACCATATGAAAGAATCTACTTTCCATTAACATAATGTTTCCATAACGATATACAATGTTAATTTTTCATAACGATGTACAATGTTAATTTTCATAACGATGTACGATGTTAATTTTTCTGGCGGTTCATACAGACTCAGATCACTGCCAGAAGGACTTTCCTGGTGTGACTTGCGACTGGCCATTTGCACGGGTCCTTAAGCCATCTGTGCAAGTTAACCACGGGGGATTTACAAGGGTTATTATAGGAGGTTGAGTGTGGCACATAGTAAGTCCTTGGTGAAAGATCAGTAAGCTTTTTTACTGTGTTAGTTGGTGTTTTCAGGCTGATTACTCAGCATTGTTGGGAAAATACATGCCCACTAGATCATGGACAGTTTCTGTTCTCCTCCTCTGGCAGGCAGCCTTCCTGTACCAATGGCCTTGCATCACAGCTCCTGGAGCAATGCACACCTGCTTTTCTAGGGGAACACTTTCCCTCTAATCCTCTTTATGCCATTCCTCTTTCTTCTTCAAACTCCCAGGTTGGAGTCCAGGTTGGAGCCTCCACAGCAGGAAGAGTGATGGGTTAGGGAGAAAGGAAAGAATGAACACTTTGGGTGGTCCTACATCATGGATGGCACTGAGCTAAGGGCTTTACATGCACTACAACATTTTAGTTTTGTAACATCCTCGTGGAATCGCTCATTTTTCTCTTTTTTTAATTTTTATTGGAGTATAGTTGATTTACAATGTTGTGTTAGTTTCAGGTGTACAGCAAAGTGAATCAGTTACATCTATACATACATTCACTCTTTTTTAGATTCTTTTCCCATATAGCCCATTACAGAGTATTGAGTTGAGTTCCCTGTGCTATACAGTAGGTCCTTATTAGTTATCTACTTTATATATAGTAGTGTGTTTATGTCAATCCCAATCTCCCAATTTATCCCTCCCCACCTTTCCCCCAGGTAACCACAGGTTGTTGTTTGTTTGTAATATCTGTGACTCTATTTCTGTTTTTTAAATAAGTTCATTTGTGCCATTTTTTTAGATTCCACATAGACAGAAGACCTAAGATTCGGGTAAACAATTTGCCCCAAATTAGTTATTTCATCCTTTTGCCACACTTGTCCTGTAAGGCAATCCTGCCAGTTAAGGTAGAAGTTGATTGAGAGCAGACTGAGGCAGTCCTCCTTGAATTCAAGTTCTGTTTAACCCTGTGTTCTAATAATAATAGTGGCAACAATGCAAGTAACAGCCATGAGAGTAGTAATTGTAGTAACATAAGGATGGTAGTAACACCAGTAATGATGGTAATGATAGTAGTAGAAATATTAGAAGCAGTCTCTTGATCTACTGACAGGGTTCATTATTCAACTTTGTATCTTTTCAGTATTCCTCTTTTAGATGTTCAAACAGTATCAATCAGGTCCCTGAGTTTATGGATTCTAACTTCTTGTTGTCAGGGACCCTCTGGACACTAGTAGGAACACAGTGTTTTGATTTCCATTTTTTAACTCTAACAAAGCGACTGTGATCTTCTTTTTTTAAAGAAAATATGTATTTGTACAGTTCTTTTTTATTTATTTATTTGGGGCTGCATTGGGTCTTCGTTGCTGCACACGGGCTTTCTCTAGTTGTGGCAAGTGGGGGCTTCTCTTGTTACGGAGCACGGGCTCTAGGCGCGGCTTCAGTAGTTGTGGCTCGCGGGCTTCTCATCGCAGTGGCTTCTCTTGTTGTGAAACACGGGCTCTAGGCACGCGGGCTTCAGTAGTTGTGGCGCGTGGGCTCAGTAGTTGTGGCGCACGGGCTTAGTTGCTCCACGGCATGTGGGACCTTCCCGGACCAGGGCTCGAGCCCGTGTCCCCTGCATTGGCAGGCGGATTCCTAACCACTGTGCCACCAGGGAAGTCCCGCGACTCTGATCTTATTCAGGGCTGCGTTTGACACTTACCCTCACCGATCCAGGGACTCACATAAGAAGATGTGACAACAAAAGGTTATGATGTCAGGTGCTGTGGCTGAGAACTACCTGGGAACAGAGCTTGCCCCGAGGGCCCTTTGAGCTCCTGGCCAGTGCCTGCTGGTTGTGGTGTGAGTCATGCCACAAGGGTGCAGGGAGAGTCAGGCATGGGGGTAAGAATGTGTGTGGAGGCACCAAACAGCCCCCGCCTCTGCAACGTTCTTTGTGTTCTTCTCCATGAAGACTTACAACTTGGGAGAAACTAAGTCAGTTTACACCCAGTACTCTGCATAAGGTGTCATCTGAAAGACTTTCACTTTCTGAGTCACCTTCCCACGTTTGGATCCACATACTTTCCAAGTATATATTTCTGACTGTCAGCGGTTTCCCCCATCCTACTGCTCCCCTTTGCTGGGGTTGAAGGAAAAGTGAAACGCTGTTGCCATTGACTTTCAGAGTAGAAACTGATTGTATTAACTGACCAGTAATCAAAGAGAAAACACTTAACTAACAGTGGCTTTGAGTCTTTTCAAATATCCGTTTTCTGTTTAAATTCTTTCACTTGGTAAGCGAGGAGCAAAACCAGAGGGCACATGCACAAGCACGGCCCAAGAGTATGAAAGCTTCCGGGTGACGTGGGATTGTCTCAATCTGAGTGGGACGCCTCTGAAATCCTTCCAAGGGAAAGACCAGGAGCTCACTTTGCTTCTCGGGATAAGCAAGCTGCTCGATTCCAGAGCAGGAATTTCTCTTTCTCGAATCCCCCACTCTCCTCTACAGTAAGCCATCCTTTAGGCTGGAAGGAAGTAAATGTCACCAAGATGCTTTGCCCACCGTTGCATGCATTGGAGGGACAGTAGTTCCTGGAAGACCCCCCTAATTCAGAAGCATGGAAAAGTGACTCCCCATCAGCCAGAACTAGAAACTGACTGCCCATATGGCCGGTACTCAGTGATGGTTTGTAAAAAGCCAGCACACACCCAGAGAAAGCTGCAGTCCTTTCTAATGTGAATTTCTCCTTCTTTAATATTCCAGATTTGCTGGGGAGCAACACTGCCTGGAACACAGCAGGCACTCAGTAAATATGTGTGGTCTGAACAAATAAAGATGTATACACAGTTCAGTTTTTGTACCAATGATATTTTTCAGGTTTAATAATTTATGGTTGAAAGCAAAGAGATAATAATAAATTACCATGGGGATTTTTTTCACTTGCTTGTATTATCTTAGATAAAATAGTTCTTTAAAAAGAAAGTTCTGGAGGCCTAATTATTTTGGTCATTTAATCATATATTTACAAGGAAATTATTAGATGAGAACTGCCTTTAGAATTCGAAGCCAATAAATGACTCCCCTTGGTATAAGTGGTTATTGGTTCAAGATAGATCCAAAATATACAGATAAGCCATCCTACCTTTTCCTCTGTGTGCCCTTGAGCAAATCATTGAAGGTCTCTGGGTCTCATTTTCCTTATTTCTCAAGGGTGAGGTTGGGTTTCACGAGAGTTCGAGTTCCAAGGACCCTGCCAGCTCTGATTCTTATGCATTTGGCAGAATCCTGGCAGAAGAATCCTCAAATTAGAAGTCACACTTTCACTGTGGGTGGTCCCTTAAAGACTCCACCCTTCATTTTTCCTTTCTCGTCAAACCCAACTCTCACACCAGTAGGAACACCTTTCTTTCTTGCCACTTACAGTGGGTTTTCTCTCTCTTGTCTATACGAATCCTGTTGCTGTTCCATGGTTTGTGTATACCTCCAAAGAAATACGTGCTCATGTGTGTCAATAATTTGCAGTCTTATCTGCATATGCCACCAAACTTTTAAGATTTATGAGGGTAAGAAATATGCCTGCTTGTTTGTGGCATCATAGGCACCCAGCACAGTGCCTGGAACCCAGTAGAGACCAGACCTACTCAAGTACGGACCAGTTGCCTCCTGCATCAGAAGCAAGTTGAAAAGTTGCCCGTTCCTCAGCCCCCTGGAGATCTATGTCATCAAAATCTCTGGATGGAGCTTCCCTGGTGGCGCAGTGGTTGAGAGTCCGCCTGCCAATGCAGGGGACACGGGTTCGTGCCCCGGTCTGGGAGGATCCCACATGCCGCGGAGCGGCTGGGCCCGTGAGCCATGGCCGCTGAGCCTGCGCGTCCGGAGCCTGTGCTCCGCAACGGGAGAGGCCACAGCAGTGAGAGGCCCGCATACCGCAAAAAAAAAAAAAAAAAAAAAAAAAAAAATCTCTGGATGTGGAGCCCTGGAATCAGCATTTGAACAAGCATCCTTGGTGATCCCTCTGCACCCTGAAGTTTGACAGCCTCTGCAGTATACAGTCCATAAATATGTGTCAAATGCTGAATGAATATTTCCAAAGAAAGGGCAACTTGCCCTTTCCCCCAAGGAAGGTTTTAGACTCACAAGGGCAACATCAAGGCAAAAAGACACAGGAAAAAAATACTCTGCACTTAAAGCAGTAGTTACTAAGTATCAGCTGCAAAGTAACCTATATGTACTCTAAGGAAAAAGCAAATCCAGGCTCTGTCCCTCTAAGGTCAGTGTAACCAAACACTGAACAGGTGAGCCTTTGTTCAACTTTACTTTGATCCCACTGTCACTTTAAATTCATTGACTCAGGCTGGCTCCTCCCCTGCTCCCAAATGACAGCTCAAGGAGATCCCACTGCTTCTGTGGTCGCTCTTAGGTGATACAGACACTGCACTTCAATTAAAAACAATGTACAAGGACTTCCCTGGTGGTCCAGTGGCTAAGGCTCTGCGCTCCCAATGCAGGGGGCCTGGGTTCGATCCCTGGTCGGGGAACTAAGATCCCATATGCTGCAACTAGGAGTTTGCATGCCGCAACTAAGACCCGGCACAGCCAAATAAATACATAAATAAAAATATTAAAAACAAACAAACAATGCACAGATGAAGGTCATAGTCAAAACTACAGCTTGATTTGAAGTTTCAGTCCTCGGCATCTCCCACATCCTCCATCTCAGCCAACTGGTGAGCAGAGAGCCTGTGTTTGGGAAATGGAGTCAAAATGTTCTCTCCCTTTGTTCCCACCTCAAGTTTCAGCTCCTTCTCCTCTGTCTTCATTTTCTGACCCCTTCAGAGGTGAGAAAAACGGGTACAGTCCAACTGGCACTCTGCCAGCTGGCTTCATGTTCATTGGACTGGGAGATACTTACAGTTGACTTTTTCTGAGGTTTTTTGTAGTTTTTTGGAAACCTGCCAATCCTGGCCTCTTAATATAGATCCTTCGGTGCGAGCGCTGTACTGCCTTTACAGTCTCTGTGCTGAGATCTGTTCAGCCCTCCATGGGGCTCCGTCAGGCAGGATCTAAGATGGTCCATGCCAGGGCTCTCTCATCCGGCCCCTAGGAAATCCTCACTCATACCGGAAGTCCCAGCCACCAGGTCTGCCATCTCTCATGAGCTTCCGCATTGGTGCAGCTAACCAGCCTGTCTCTCCCCTTTTGCATTTTCCAAGCAAACACCTGACAAAAGTCTGATGTGTCCCCTTACACAAAGGCATAAACAAGCCCCCTGTGTTGCTCCATGGAAACCCCTCCTTATCAACATTAGGTGAAGGGGAAAGAGCCCCTACTCCCTGGAGAGAGTGGGACTCACAGAACACTAATAACTCTTTCCAAAAATGTGATTTAAAATTGTAAGCATTTGTAACCTAGGTGAAGAGTTAAGAGGTGTCCACTTAATTCTCAGACAGCCTCTTTAAAAATCTGCACCTTGGTTCAGGAATGCACTGCAGTGTCTGATACCTGCCACCATAGGATTACCTTAAGCCCCCTTAACGGAATGAGACGGCACTCGATATTTAAACATAACTTTAGTGGAAGCTCAGAGAGTAATCGAGCTCACTCAGAATGAATCTCCATGTGTCAGAGAGAGCCTTTGATTCTTTCCAACTGGGACGCCCAAAGCACAGCCAACAATAGTCAAGACCTTACTCAAGAGAATAAAAACCATCAAAGGGCCAGAGTTCCCTCAACCACCTGTGGCCCACCTTCCAATTTCCAAATCTCTGTCTGAGGACCTACCTCTCGGCATCAATGGACACCATCAAGGGCCCCGTATTTCAGAGAAAGCCAGTTGCCCTTCAGCCTGATCTGCAGCCTGATCCCCCAGCAGAAGTTCTTAGCCTTTGTAGGGAGGTATGGATGAGCTTTAGAGGGGTGTGAAATCCCCTTAAAAGTTACGTTAAATTTACAAATATAAATAGGTCTCTTGGAAAAGGGTAGATATTTTTTATCAGATTCTCAAGGAGGTTCAAGATCAAAAAAAGCTTATCTCAGCCTTTAAATCTCAATGTGGTCTCAACGCGGCATGCCTAACAGGTGTAAAAGAGATACATATATACCATAACCAGGTATTTTTTTGCACCTACTACATGCTAAGTGGGAGCAGAAGAGGCCACACAGAAAGATGAGCTTAGTTTTGAAAAAAGAATAGGGTCATGACAGAGAGGAATGAGGGGAAAGGCCATTTCAGGAAGTAGGACAAGCATGGACACAGGAAAGCCAGGCATGTGTGGGAAATGATACACAGGCTGTCTGATGGGAACGCAGGGTACGCGTAGGAGAACGGTGGAGCCAATGCCAGAAAAGTGAGGGCTGAGGTGTGAATGGTTTTAACTTGAAGGGTAAGGACTTATTTTTGCACCATAGAGAAATGGTGAAAATCATTAAATAAGGAGAAATATTAATTTATCACACTGTATCATGATTGGGCATTTGCGTGTCTGTTTTCCCAGATAGAACATGAATGGACTTTGGGAAAGCAGAATCAGAGTCTAATTCATGTTTATACCTCCTGCACAACTCCCGGCCCATGGTAGGTGCTTAATAACTTATTAGAGAAAGGAGGGAGGATGGGTAGAGAGGAAGGAAGGGAGGAAAGTGGGGGAGGAAGAAAGGAGGAAGACGGGAGAGGGAGAAGGAAAGGCAGGTAGGGGAGGGCGGGGCTGGTCTTTAAAATAGATGAACAGAAAGAGAAAACACAAGACTGCTGCACTGGTCCAGGCAAGCAGCAATGAGAGCATTCATGAGGGGAGAGAGTAACATATTTATGAGATGCTTAGCTGCCATAAAAGTCAAATCGCCATCTTTCTTTAAACAGCTTTTCTATAACCTGTTTAGGCTTTGTATTTAACGATTTCATTCATTGTAAGCAGAAAGGACCTGTAAGGGTTGTTTTACCGATACTGTTAGTGAATTTGTGCTCATTCCTCCTATGCTTTTGCCCAGCTTCCGCGGTGAACAGAGCACGCGTGTGCTGATGGCAAGGAGTAGAGGACAGCTGTGGAACTAGGAGATAGTAACTGACCCAGGGGCCCCCCACATCTGCATTGCGATTCTGCCCGCTCCCCTATCAAGGCAACGCTTGTTATGCCTGGCTGACTTTCACATCCTGCTAGCCCGGTCGTACTAAGAACCTGACCTTCAACTCAAACCCTCTTAATCCGTATGCTCTATGATGTTTCCCCCCAGACTGGGTAGAATTTGGATCAGCATGTGTTGCGATGACATTTTTCACTCTTCTAAGATTATGATTTAATCTGTCCATCTCAGACCCACCTGAAGCTCTCTTCTGTTTTTCCAGATAACCTTTCAGGGCACGCTAAGCCTGTCATTTCCTCTTTGACCACATTTTATATACACGTATTTCATGTCGAATTTCCATAGCACACCTTCAAATCCTGAATCCTGAAATGTTAATTCGCTTCCTTTATGAACTTTCTAGTTCATAAACAAAATTATTTTCCAGAATTTAGGATGTGGCTCCAGATGTGTCTGAGTGGCTACCTCTGCCTGTATAGCTTTAAAAAAAGGAACATAGGAATTTGCCTTAATTTTTTATGTAAATGTATAACATTCTCCAAAGTTAATTGAAGATCATGCTCAGAAGTCACATAACTTACATGTAGTCGCCTAGAAACCCGAGCAGTGGATCTTTGTAACCTCGAGAATTCTGTCATTATATCTTTTTTTGTGAGCCAAGCCAGAGCAAGCATGTGACACAGGGTAAAAAGAATAAGATAAAATTAACAAGTGGCAAATCAAATTACAGTTCCTGCAATTATCATTTTTCAATTATTTAGTGAACATCTACTATATGCAGGTTGCTGAGAGAAGGCAGGAAGATTAAGGGGAAAAAAGAGAACTGACTAAAACCGGGTTCCCTTCTGTAGGAAGGGACTTGGTAAAAGAGGCAATCGGGTGCGCATTATTCATTGTAATACAGGGCACACCGTGAATGTCCCCTTATGGGAGTGCAGAGGACAGCAAGCCATCCTGGCTCCTGTGGGCACCAGCCCTACCTGGCAGGGCAGCTGCTACTCAGCTCTGGTTCCCATACAGGAACAAGAGTCGAGTGACCACACCTTCCAGATTATTTTTAAGAAAACTGGACAATGCATGTTTTATGTAGACGCTCTGACTTTTTAATCTTGTCAACCAATTTGAACTTTTTAAAAGCTCTATTTCTGTATGTGTGGGAATGGGGCACCCCTGTCTTCATGTCCATGTACCACCAGCTTATACCTCTCAACTAGAAGTGAGGGTTCTCAGAGGGGGTTAGAATGAGTCTAGAAAGGTGGGCTGGAGCCAGAGTCATTCTCCAATACGGGCTGAGCAGTATGATCTCATTCTCTGATGAATGGGAGCTATCATAATTCTCTTTTTAATTTTTTAATTAATGGTATAATCCCATCTATGTTTTAGAAAATTAACTCTGGTGGCGGAGGGGCACTTGACACATGATTTGATAACATTTGTTGAATTAATGATTGAGAGAAAGAGGGAGCAGGGAAGGTAAGAGTTTAAGAGGCCAGTTAATAAGCTCTTTCAATGATCCAGACAAGGCATAATGAGGTGAAACTTAGGAAAATGAAAATGGCAAGAAGGTAATATATACAGAAACTATCTGGGAGGCAGAGTGATGCCTTTGTGGAGATCATTAATGCTATTCACTGACTTTTTCTGACTCTCCCCCTCTTCAGGACTTGATAGTATGGCACTTCCTGGCTCCCTCGTAGTTTAGGGGTGCCATGTAGCTAATGCTGGCCAGTGAGTTGTGAGAGAAAGTGATGGGATGACTTCTGAGTCAGAGCATTTAATTCCCACCCTAAAAAGCTCTCTATCCTTCTCACATCATAGGCAATGTTCAAGATAGTGACTGCCCCATCAGCTGGGTACCTAAGGTGACTACACTAAGCTAAGACCCCCTGCCAACTTATGATAGCCCGAAAAGAAAAAAAAAAATCTTTGTTGGGCTAAGCCAGTGAGATTTGGGGGCTGCTTGTTACCACAGTAAAACTATCCTATACTGACTCACACATTTGTGTTTGCCTCTTTTGTCCAACTGCATTAATGAAGTAAAAAGAATGTCACTTTACTTCCCATAGCAAGATCAACCAGACGGGCAAAAGTCCACAAGACCTTTGCAAAAGCACTTGTACCCATGTAGGTGATAAGACCACATTACATTCTAACACCACTGATATTCTGGCATCTATTGATTCTTATGAAGTTTCCCAGGATTCTTTTTTTGAGGGCTCTTTTCTTCCAGTAGGGTTATCATGAATGTAATTAATTATTTCACTAAAACTCTTACATGCCTTTTCTCGTTTAATTTTTTACATGTGAAAGCCTAAAATAAAACTACGTGAATTGAATGACTAATTTGCACATCAATACAAAATAACCAAATTACCCGTGAAGTATATTAATGATCCAACTAAAGAATTCTACTTGTAGAGATGGAAAGAGAAAATAAGAATGAGAAAAGTAATAATATTTATGATGTAATGTGAGGAACTTTTAAATAGTAAACATTTTGCTACACAATTAAAGTCAACTGTTACAGTTTTCTTTTCTATGAATCTGGAATAGAATTACAAATCTGGCAAGGGTATATTTTTGATGTCTGTGTCTCGAAATATAAATGAAGCTTAAGGAGAGTTTTATCATTTATTGTGCAGGCCACGAAAGCTAGGATATGTATGGTCCTAGTATCATGTCTTGAGTTTAGATTTCTTCATCTGTAAAGTGAGGGGAGATATACGCTATTTCCTCTTCTCAAAAAATAAGCAAGAACCGATAAGGTAAGATCTATAAAGCTTTTTGGCAACCCAGAAGTTGTTGTATAGGAACAAAATTGAATTGCCTGTTTATGGAGTTTAAAGTTCAGCCTAGATAAGGAAGATCTGTAGTGATTGGGGGGAAATTAAAAAGAAGAGAACATAGTCAGATTCTTAAAAAGAAACATGCTGTACAGCCTGGCCTTCTAAAGGAATCAGCCACCGTATCTTTGTCACTTAACTTTTTTTAATCTGAACTGACAGATCACTGGAGAATAACTGTAGGGAATAATCCCCACACTGGCAGAGGGGATGGATTAAATCAACCATGAAAATAAGCACTGGCCCATGTGTCTATAGCCTAAAAGAAATTTGAGTGAACACAGTGCTGTGTTTAAACCAGGAGCAGTATCCATTGAACTGCCTGTAACATTTTCTCCTGCAAATGCCCATTTGAAGGGAAAGGCAAACACCAATGTTTTGAAAGCCAGGGTACATCTTACTTGCTCTGCTAACTTAAAAAAATTATATTGTTTTATTAGCATAGGAATATAAAATAAGCATGTGTCTCCCTTTCCCCCCATATCATGGCTTCATTTTTAGTGAGTATGGCTTTACTTCTACCCTAAAAAATTTTAAATACCCCTGGGAAAACCATGCTCAATAAATGTTAGCTATAATTTTAAACCTTTTAACCTCCAGTGAAAAGGTGGATTGGCCTTCTGAGAAGAGATTATCAAAGATGTAAATAACTGTTTTTCACATTTAAGGAGGAAAAATAATGGGATTGAGTGTTACATGAGCGCTTCTTTGAGTTGCTTTCTATTCCACCCAAATGCATTTTCTGTCATTAAACGAATATGGTATCAAGAAGGAAGGGTGGCATAGTCAGTGACTTACTCTTAATCTCAGACCTCTAAAAACAAACAAACAAAACCCCCTTAATTATCTTGAACTGGAGAATTAGCAGAGCAGTGAGAACTGATACCCAAAGCCTTTGCTGAACTCCGTTTAGAAAAGGAAACCAGTTCTTACTGGAGAGTTAGGATTCTCTGATGAATAAATTTGGCCTCATCCGTTGAGCAAAAGAATTTCAAATCAAGAGTGACTATTTCCGTATACAGTCTCTGATCCCTACAGGTTATGGGAAAATTAATCAAGCAAAATCAAGGAACAGAGTCTAGAATTCTGGACTTTAGTTAAAATGCACACTCAAACCCTACAAGTTCTAATTTGATATGGTATTACCACCTGAAGGAGACTTGAAAATCTGATGGCAATAGGCAGGAGGGGGTTATTTAAATCTTGTTTTCTGAAGGAAGATCTTATTTTTTAAAGTTTAGTATCGATGGAGCCGCATTTTCTTGGCTCATGCTCTACACTGTTTGAGGAGAGAATATCCACGCCAGGTTCCTCAGAGCTAAAAATCCCTGACACTGATGCTTTTCCAGTGCTTGGGGAGAGTTCTGCTAGGCCCCAGGTTGTCCTAGTTAGTCATAGAACGTTCCAACTCTGGTTTCCCATCTTTGAATCTTTCAAGAACATTTTTTGTATTTCTTTCTCCTCTCCTACTAGACGATCTGAAACACTTGGCCTTCAGGGAATTTGCATTTTTTAAGAAATTCATATGCGTGGACCCTCCCAACACCTATTTCCATTTTTAACCATCCAAAGATGTATCTTATGCTCACCGGAAGTTTCTCTTTGGCACGAATTAACCAATTTCACCACACTGGATAAGCTTGGTTCTAGATTAATCCATGCAGCCTTAGTAAGGGTAAACTTAAGAATTTCATTAGGCTTATTTTATACTGAAGAGATCTCATTACTTCCTCCAGAGACCCTGATATATAACACATATATTGTGTGTGTGTGTGTGTATATATGTATATATAAATTATATGTGTATGTATTTATACATTTATATATGTGCATTGTGCATATATGTACATTGTATTTTTGTATATTGTATGGATATATACATTGTATATATGTACTTATTCATATATATACATTGTACATGTGTACATTATGTGTACATATACATTGCATATATGGACATCATCCATATATATGCATTGTACATATGTACATGGTATATATGTGTGTACGTTATATATACACTGTGTGTATATATATATATACATCGTATATATGTACATTGTGTATGTACATATATATGTGTGTAAGACACTGTCATGTATGACTACATCAGATAGAGACACCTTCAGGTTACTCCTCAGTGGATCCCTCTCAATATTAGTTCCACACACATGCATAAATTTGGGTCAAAGAAAAGCAAGATGATGGGGTTCCGAGGTCACGTGAGTTTGGTCAGTGTTAGATGAAGAAATGTTAATCAGGTTTCTTTAATGCTGAAATTCGAAGTCATTAATATTCTGATGCTCATTATGGATTTCCAAAAGTAGGATACAACATGCCATGTCTCATAAATCATTTGACCGTGGAACAGTTTTCTTTCATGGGGCCTATCTGGGGACTAGCATCCTGTGAAATGGTCTCTGAGAACATGTCTCCGACCATCAGGAACAAACGTGTATTGTGGATTTTTCAAAAGAAGTTTCATGCCTCAATTGGTGTTATCAACAAAGCCCAAGGTGAATTCAGTCCCATTTAAGGTCTGGATCTCAGTGTAAGGAACTCAAGAAACTCAATCCAAATAGTGTCCTGGGATGGATCTGAATATCACAATATCTCAGCTAGACTCCTCTCCACCCTCAGGATTACTCCCCCAAGGCAATCACGTTGAACCATTTCTGGTTTCAGCCTTATAGGTTTACCTGCACATTTCTAAATACTTTCCATTTACCTCTGACTCGATTTATTAGTTTTATGTACCATCTGTTCATTTCTGCTGTGGTGTATTTGGGTTTAGCTCACTTATAACATCTCCCACTTTCTCCTCCTCCCTCCTCCTAATAGAAGTATAGAGTTATTTTTTGTTAACTTTGTAACTTTAAATAGCATATTTAAATCTCCATTTGTTCTGTCAACTATAGAGGTGTCTCTTGATTCCCCACTCAGTGCTCTGGTCCTCACTTCCCCTCCTCCCTCCCACCAACCTCTCACTTCTACCTTGTCAAGGATGATAGCATTTGTATTCTCATTAAATCCTTCCTACTTTGTTTACAGGTTGTTTCAAAAAATTGAAGTCTAGTAAACATTCTTAACTTTAATGTGGCTACCTAATTATTTCCTGCAGAGCCAAAATATGTGCTCTGATCAGATGTCCTTCTCAGTCTGGATTTTTGTGCCACTCAAAGAAAATACTCAAATAGACTATCCTTTCATACTCTACCAAGTGCTCAAAATTATGCCACCTTTTATTGCACAATTGAGTCATGTTGTTTGTCTCGTCTCTTGTTTCTTATAAAACTATGCATTTCTTCTTCTATTGTTCGTTGGTTTTGCCTGAAGTGTCTTATTGCCCATCTCTTTTATGATGATGATGATGATGAAAAGAATGGTAAACCTTTTGTAGAAAGTAGTTACCATCTTTCAGCTTCTTACTTTTCCTATAGCATTAAATCCATTCAGTGTTTCTTCTTGGAGCTCAATGGCTTCTTGTTCTAGTTTGGAACAGATGCTTCATTTCTAGATTGTGGCTTTCCAGGCAGCTTTTGTTTTCCCTGAAGTTTATAGTTTCCTTTCTTTTTCTTTTTTTCATACTCTCAGATTCTTCCAAAAGCACAAATACTTTATCACTTCCATGGAATCCCCCTTTTCTTCTGGACATATTTCACTAGAGCCCTTCCTTTATGCTGCAGTCTGGACTGGGTACTTACTCTTTAGAACTTCCAGACAGCTGTCATAGTGGGGCTCCCTTGTACTGTTCTTGTGGGGGATGCACACTGCTTCCTGCATCCTAAATCTTCCTCTTTCTTGGTTCACCCCCTTATTTTGCTGAAGTATCTATTCAACTTCCTAAGAAAAAGGTAAGTAAAGATAAGCTAAGTCCTTGTAAGTTCCAAAATGGGCTTTCTTCCACTCTCACTGTTAACAGTTTAGCCAGCAATAAAATTCTTGGCTGGAGATCATTTTCTTTCAGAAGGTAGAAGGCATTGCTCCACTGATTTTAGCTTTCTATTGTTTTGCTAATGAGAAGTATGGTGCCTATTTGCGTTATGTCTCTTTGTATGTGGCCTTTTATTTGTCTCTCTGAACTCTTATTTAGGATTTAAAAAAATCTTTATCTTTGGTGTTCTGCAATTCCATGGGGGAAGTATCAGTATCATGGGGGATGTTTTTCCTTTCACCTTGGCTGACACTCAGTAGGAGCCTGGATGGACTTCTCAAGACTCGGAAGAGCCATGAAGAGCTCTGTGTATTGGGGTGAGACTGTGAACTGACTGGTTCCTTCAGGGTGACTGAGAAGAGAAGGATGTACTTTGGGGTGCCACATCCACATTGGAAATCCTAATTCTTCCCCAGTTTTTTCAGTTTCTTTAGAGGAGAGCCTTCCCATTATTTTCCTGAGAGTTTAGGCCTAGCTGGGGGCCATTCTGCAGGTGGAGATGTTGGGAGGTTAGCTGTTCCAGAGGAAGGCCTCAGCAAACCCCTGTGGGAATTCAGGGGAACTTGCCACCTTGAGTTCTCAGCCTCCCTGATACATTGCTGGGTGGGTGCAGCTCCCCTTGGGACGGCCCATGCCACCACTTCACCCCTTTGCTTTACAGTGGGCACTTGTCCTCCACTTTTTCCATCTTCCCTATTTAATGGGCATCTAAAAGCAAACAGTATGTCTCGGACTTACGATACTCCAACAAGAGTGTACCCCTAAATGTCAACAAAGGCAGTAATGGGTGGAAAATTGCTCTTCTATCTCAAAGAAGGTGTTAAGGAATGCTGGAAGATTCCCAGATGTCTGTTTTCTCTTCTTTCCAACCAGTGATTTTTGTTTTGAAATTTTTTGCCAATGGAAGAACAGATTCATTTTTTGAAAAGAAATATCCTCAAAATTATGGAGATGGATAAACAAACTGCTCAGGTTGAAGGCCAAGGGAAGAGCCTTCCCCTCCTGGATGGGCTGCTAGGAGCCCCAAGGCCAATAGCTCCTGATCCCGTTGGGCAGGGGGCGGGCGTTGGTGCTTTAGAATGCAGACTTTGTCCTACCCTCTGGAATCCACTTGTCTAACAAGTTCCCCAGGCGATTCGGTTCCATATTTTGAGATAGAGTTGGGGAAAACACCTGACTGGAGAAAGAAGCTTGTGTGGCTCAGGCAATACATGGAAAATTTGTGGGAATATGTTCAATGGAAGAATTTCTGCCTTTGTTTTCCCCTGACATCTCAAGAGATACTTAGATCTCTGCCTTGAATGCAAACAAAGCAAACGACAGATTAAAGATATTAGCAGTATTTCTGGAGCTGAGAACACTGACTGCTTGTGAGATGGTTACACATCATAATCTTTGAGGCAGAACTGATTTTGCTTGTTTGGGGCATTGCTGCCAAAATAAAGGCAAATTTTCCAGAAAGTCTTCACCTTCTGTACTTTTTCAAAGTCCCAAGTCCCCAAAATGCCGTTTCCATGTACCTTACAAAAACTTCTGTCTGCTGGTGCATGCTAGGGATGCTGTTAATGAGGGTACCAGGAAGCGTTCCTGACCCGCATCCTTGCTTCAGCTACCTTGGATGTTATTACTTGGTGGGGGGTTGGAAGGAGGGAAGATGTCCAGTTTTACCGACTCAAATTCTTCTGGTTGAGTTGTTCTAGATTCCATTTTTTTCTTCTAGGGATTTCCAGTGGGCAAGAAAAGTGAACAGTAATACAGAGTTAGGGAGGCAAAGGGCTACATACATCAGGGAGCACGGGACTTCCTTTTCGGTGGCGCATGAGTTCACTGATTTGTAAGACTGGGGGCTGATCTGGGAGTCGCTGTCCCCAATTAAGGGACAAAGCCATTTGGAGAACTCTAGCTGCCACCTGACTATACTCTAGAGACAGCACATCACAGAGTTCCATGGCAACGTAAACCTGATACCCTACTTGGTTACTTTCCTTAAAATGTCACCAAGCTGCGCACAGTGTTGGGGCTGCCCAGGGTCTAAGTGTAGAGGAGACATTCTCTCACCACAGAGGCAAACTTGTGACACGAAGCAAGTGTGCTGTGGCCCTTCCCCACCTCCCATCCACTCATACCTCTCACCCCCTTTCCCTCGACCCCATGTCCCTGGTCTTAAAATAACTCATGGCTCACACTCAAATTAGCATCTTTATCCTCAAAATACACATTTATATTTCATATCAGCAGGCTTTAAAAAACATTTTGCCTGCAGCAGGACAGGGCTACAACTGTACACACTTTCTCAGGAGCTGAACGATTCATCACTGAGCAGACACCTTCAAAGTAGCCTCTGTAAGCTGGGGACCTGTGCCACCTCTTCTCAAGAGCAGGGCCATGGAAGGCATCCCTCTACGAGGGAGTAGTTATCTTCGTTCCAACCCTCGGGGAAATAGCTTGCCCCTGATTCTGTTCTGTTAAGAGGCTTTGGGAAATGGCAGACCTAAGACTGAGTTGGCCATAGCGCTCATTAGCTGTGTGAACTCAGGCCGGTCACTTAACCTTTCTGAGCCCAAGTTCTATATGTGTAACATGGCAGTGATATCATCTATCCATATGGTTGTCCTGAAAAGTTAATTCATCCGGGGACTTCCCTGGTGGTCCAGTAGTTAAGACTCCGTGTTTCCAATGCAGGGGGCACAGGTTCGATCCCTGGTCGGGGAACTAAGATCCCACATGCCACATGGTGTGGCCAAAGAAAAAGGTAATTTATCCATTTTAAATGACAGTGCTTTCCAAACTGTGAAGCACTGTCTGATTTTGAACCCAAATTGCAGTCACTGTTCTTGGCCTGTTCAGAGTCCAGCTTCGGCAGCATTTCTAGAGGGGTGTCTCGTGTGCGCCTAGGACTGAATCCACGGTCCACGTTGATAGCAATCCATTGCTCCCGCTGCCAGACCTGTGCCTCTCCCCCTCCAGTGGACACAGCATTTTCTTCCCGGTGCCGCCCGGCATCCTGCGGCCCTGCCCATGTCTGTCCCTTTGCTCTGCCAGGCACAGCCCTAGCCCTGGGGACTACACAGCCGTGCAGAGTGGAGAGGGATTATTCCCTTCCCTCGTGGGGTCCCAAGGCAGTGCGGCTTGGTCTCCAGTGTGCGAATATGGAGAAACACCTATTAGCTATTAATAATATTGTTATTATTACTATTATTATAGTAAAATACACATAGCATAAAATTTGCCATTTTAACCATCTTAAAGCGTACAGTTCAGTGGCATTAAGTACATTCACAATGTTGTCCAACACTCACCACTATGTAGTTCTAGGACTTTTTCATCACCCCCGCCCAGGAGCCCCATACCCATGGGCAGTTACCCGCCAGCCCCTGGCAACCACGAATCTGCTTTCTGTCTCTGTGGATTCGCCTATTCTGTACATTCCATATAAACGCAACTATCCAGGATGTGGTCTTTGGCATCTGGCTTCTTGCCCTTAGCAAGAAGTTCAAGGTTGCCCTTTGTGTTTTTACTTGGTGCTCTTTCCCTCCCTAGGACCAGGCTTGCACCAGGGGACTGGGCTAAGGATGGGCTTGAAAAGCCATTACCATCACGCTCTTTGCAGGATTCCTGGTCACTGGCAGTGATAAACCCCGCCCACTTCCCTCCTCCTTAGCACAGGTCCTCTCCCCTCTGTAAGTGTATTGCTATAAGGCAACTCAGGTCCCAGCCAGGCCCAGAGCTTGTAATCCTTCCCAGCAGACTCTCAAACCCAAGCCTCCAGTTTGCCAACCACGCCCACAGATCCCCGAACCTGGAAAGTCCAGAAATGCTGACACTGAGCCCCTGACTACACTAATTATAATAGTCTGATGTTGTACTTTGCGTTAACAAAGGTGAGTGAGCGTGTTGCTAAGAATCACGCTTCCTTTAGCATTTGAGTCCTATTCGGCTTTCTGTGAATCCCGAGGTGTTTCAGTACCTTGCAAAGTACAAGAAACGTTTGTATTTCTCCAGCATCATTCACGGCCTTGCCCTTCATGGGCAGGTAGAGAGAATGAGTTTACTTTCCGTTTCTCTGCCTTGGAAGTAATTGTATGTAAAGCCCATCCCATATAGTTCCTGATACCTCTGTGGTGGAGCTTTATTTATGTGCCTGGTTTCCTGAGAACACCTTTAACAAAGATCCCAAAGAAGAAAATGTTTTTCCTAAATTAGTTGATATATAGAAACGGAACAAATGGAGACATGCAAGCTTCTTGACTTCTCCTTTGTGATATTAAATTATTTATTTGGGAAGTTCCGATCCACTCTAGGAAATTCCAAGTTCGATAGAAAATTGTTTTGTGTTTCTTTTTCAAAATTGTAAGTTTTTAAAATTTCAAACATCCTAATGAAAACTTCTGTGCCTCTCTTTAGTTCTTTCGTGCCTACTGTTAATGTAGTTAAATTTTATATTAAACATTGGCCCATGGAGTGTATAGTAACCAGACATAGAGGAAATAATCATAAAGGACATAAATACCAGGGAAGAAAGTCAAGTCTTTAAATCTTCTGTGAAATAGGGTCAAAGCTTTACCCCCAACAATCATCATTTTATCTGCAAACATCCTCTGTAGTTCAAATATGTCCTTGAACCTTCCTAACTTGTATCTGTATCTCAGTATGCTTTATACAATGAGCGATTTAGAGGCTCCATATTTTAGTATTTTTTTGCTTTGTTTTCATATTATTATGTAGGTGCCTTTGGCATTTTTTAGACCAGAGTGGCATTCTTGTACAGCCCCTCACGCTTTTCTTTGCAATCCAGTACATACCTGAACATATTTTGTTGTCCATCATTTCTTGCTTGCAAATGTCAAATTAGTTCATGTAACTCAAAGAGGTTTAGTTTAGGTTAATGCCTTTCCAGGCAAGATGCAGGTTATGGGAAAGACATAGCCAAACAATGTGAACTCACCAACATCAAGAAACGAAGACATATTTGGGAGCACGTCTCATTAGTAGGTTAGGCTCTGCTGCACCTACCCGTCTGCCAATGTCTATCTGCCAATATTCCCCAGTCTTTCCTGTTTTCAAATGCTGATTTAGATAAATGCTTTTCTAACCAAAATGAAACAGTATGGTATTTAAGTCAACCATGAAAATAAGCACTGACATACGTGCCCCCCACCTGAAAGAAATCAGGACAGGTTTGATTTGAATCAGGCAGGAGGCCAGATGCAATTCAGGTTCCCAAGTCTATAACTCCACCAAAAGGAGAGCTCAGGCCCCCACTCCCCCAGGACCCTCCCTCCAGATTGCAGAAGATCCTGGGGGCTCAGAATTGAGCTGGGTTCCCAGCTGTTCAATAAATGTGATTTTGTACAATAGGAGCAGGGAGAGGGGAAAAATGGCAAAGCCAGATCATTCTCTTAAAGTTCCGATAAATGGGATGCTAACTGGGTATTATTTTTTTTAATATGGACTTTATTTCTTAAAGCAGTTTTAGGTTTGCAGCACAATTGAGCAGAAAGTTCAGAGTCCCCATTGACCGGGTGTTTTCCAGCCCTGTCTCTCACAAGCCCTCTCTACCTGTAGAGTCCCAGAGCACTCTGGATTTAAATGAAAGGCAGAACGCACACTGGGCTGAGTGTTCGAACAGACCTAGAGTACTCACTGACTCAGTGAGGACTTGCCATCCCCCACTGGTCCAACATGGAAGCTTCTACATGGACCTGAGAGCACAGAATTGGTATTTGGTGCCCCTGGGAAAGGTCAAGCTCTCATTTCATCAATACAGCTATGCCTTGCTTTGAACAAACCTGATTATATATTTAAAATCTGACTTATACCAGTGGTGAATTGAGAGTGATCCATCTTCCCACCACTTTCAAAGACAGGCTCCCACCTCTCTAAGGTCTAAAATCAACAAAACGGCCCAAAGTTTCTGTTCCAGGCAGTCCATTCTCCACACTGTCCTTCAGAAACATCACCTAAGCCATACTGTCATCTGGGTGCCTCTCCAACCTGGAATATCCTCTCCTCCTTCCTTCTGGGTATAGAATTCACTCTCTTGAGCCTTCTCGGTCCTCAGGAACACTGCCTTGGCCTCTCTAACCCACAGAGAAACCCCTCTCCTCATTTTCCTGGACCTTTTGGTTAGTTTCCACACTGTTGACCATTTAGGCAATTAACTGAGATGTATCAAGCATCTCAGTTAATTAGCAGGACTGTAACAGGCACCCCAAACCTGATTATTTCTTACAAGTTAATCTTATATCCACAATATACTATAAACTCCTTAAAGTCAGGACTATGTCTCCCTGTTAAATCCTACGTGCTACCAGACACAGCATTAGTGCCTAGCTGGTGTTTTCATTTCACAAAATGATTCTTAATTTTACAAAATAGTCCCTGGTTGACTTCCTTACAGAGAAACTTCTTCAGATTTGCTCAACATAAGGTTCAAAATACATATATTTTTTAAGAATGTCTTTGTTGTATGAAGTCAGGTGTATGATATGTCACTTTACAGAACCACTAGATTTTTTTTTTTTTTTAATGGGGACTAGTTTAATGTTGCAAACAGGAGTTACTACTTTTGGGAATCTTGACTAATTCTAAGTAGGGCAGGAACAGGATAGCATTGCAGCCAAGGCCTGTGGGTTCAACATTGATCCTTTATATTTAGTTGTAGGCTTATTAGCTTTTAGGCTGATATTCAGGCAAAGAAAAAAGTGAACTTGTAGCAGTCTTTTCTCTAGATCATTCTTTGGCCGAACTGTTTTTCTGCTGCAGAAATTGTTCAGGGCTAGATGGGCACATGGGAACAAATATAGTGAGCTCGGTGTTAAGGACAACTTATCCCACCAACGCTTACTTTCACAGAACAAGGAAAAATCTGGAAAGATGACTTCATCCTCTCGGTTCCTGGCTTGTCCTTGAGGTGCCAGTGTGACCAGTCACCACAGTGCACAGTCGCTGACTATAACACCTTCCGGGTGTGGGGCTGTGTCTCTCTGATGAGCAGGCAAAAAGTTCAGACTCAAGCTTTTGATTCTGCAAACTAAGAAGCATGTACTATCTTTAAATTTTTTTTTAAAACGGTAGAAACTTGAAACTCAATGTCTAAGCACATTGGTGGAGGTCTGAAGCAGCGAGTAGAAATGACACCATAGTGGTATCGATGATGAAAAGGAGATTACGAACACTTTAGCTTTCTGTTCTTAACTCCATTTGAGCATTTGCCAAAGAATTAAATGGGTTGAACTTTAAAAATCTAAATCAGATCTGAAAGTCTAAGTGTATTTCCCAAGCAGCGTGGAAAGGAAGAGAGGGAGAAAGTTACTTAAAAATTACCTCTGTTCCTAGTACACCCGCTTGGTTTGCTCCGTCCCTTTGGAAGTAATGCCTGATGGGTTACACTCTGGTCCTCCCTAAATTTTAAAATTTCCCTGAGAAGTGACTCTTGTTCTCGCAGTGCACCGCAAACCCTCTGAAATACCACGGAGTTTCAGGGCATGAGGGTAAACTTTTTCTAAGGGGGAGACGTCTCGGCTCGCGGGGTGCCGGCTGTCAAAGGCACAGCACGCGGTTTGGTCGTGTACGTTTCAGCTCCACGTGTTTGTTTCAGCTCCACGTTCCTTCTGTCTCCTCGCAGCTACCTCATCCCTCAACTCCCAACTGCAGCAGCTCCAGCAGCTGCAGCAGCTCCAGCAGCAGCCGCCGCCGCCGCCGCCGCCCGCCCCGCCGGGCAGCCAGCACCCGCAGGTGCCCCCGCAGTCCCAGCCGCCGCCGCCCGCCTCCCAGCCGCCGCCGGCTCCTCCCGCCCACCCTCACCCCCAGAACCGGAACCAACCGTCTCCAACTCAGCAGAGCTCCAGCTCCCCTCAGAAAGCCAGCCAGTCTCCGGGACACGGCCTCCCGTCGCCGCTCACGCCACCCAATCCTCTGCAGGTACGCGCCCCTCCCAGGGCCCAGGGGACCGGGCCGCCGGGTGGCGCCCTCCCCGGAGGCAGAGGGCAGGCCAAACTTAGCATCCACTTCCGCAGCGTCTAATTCAAATTGATCTCTTAGAAGGAGAGAAGAGGGAGCAGATAGCGGGCAACTGGGGATGCATGTAAACGAAACAAATAGTAGCCCATTGACGTTGCCCTCCGAAGGATAAATGTTATCTGTTTCCTCCTGTGAGAGGCCAGCACAGTAAGTGCCCTTGTAGCCTGTAATAACTCCACTTTATGATACTTTCTGAAGGCAGCAAAGATAGCATCCAATTAAAATTATTACTAGCAGAGCTTTGTAGCCCCGTGGAGAACTGCATCTCCTGTCCATGAGGCATGGTGGTTATTTCTCTATATTATGAATACAGCAGTGTCTTACCTTAAGTACTTGGTGCTCTCTTGTTTCTATTTTTCCAAAGACTCTCTGGGGTTAGGAAGGTAAAGAAATTTAGCCCCGGTCTTATGTCCCAGATTCCAACCATTACTCCATGGATTAACAAGTACTCTAACTTCATGCCGAGACCCTCCACAAATACGCATCCTTATAAAATAATAAAGCTTCCGTCCATTTACTTTATTGCTGTGAAGCTGAGGGCATCCAAAATAGGATTTGAGGCTAATCGTGAAGGCTCATCTTTAATCTACTGTCATCGAGGAGCAATGAACAGGAGCAGTCAGGAATATATAATTCTAACATTCAGAAACTCATTTTTAACTTAGATGCCTTTAAAATAAATGAGCTTTAAAAGATAATGACTCTGATGTCAACAGATCAGATCCAGACATCAATAGCTCAGTTTTGGACTTAAAAAACGTAATGATGTTTTCTTCCAGGAAGATTTCAGATGATTTAGTACATTTGTAGTGCAGTGACACACGCCCACAGAGTGGAAAGCCTATGCACTCATCTCAAAGGCCAACTCACCTCCCTCCTGGATGGTGGGTGCTCACACTGCGGTCAGTCCAGCCCTGCCCCACCTGAGGGCAAGAGTGACATTATCCTTTGGTCCGAAACAGCAGAGTATGCAGAATCAAGATAAATTGGCCTGCAGACAGAAAGGCCAGTGGATTAGAGACTTAGTGTTTTAGAACCGATTTAATTTGTTGTCCTGTAACTTTGTTTCTGTGTGTTTGGCTTCTCAGTGGTGGCCCAAATTTTCTTGGAAATGGAAACATTCGGGTGTGATGAGTAATTGTCTTCCTTGACACTTGGGTCATGGCTACATGCAGTTTGAGCATTTTCTCCAGTTGGGCTTGAAGATGTATTTTTTTAAATCTTACAAGTATGAGACAACACAATACCTTTGACATAAGACTGAAATGAACACAGGCTAAAAAACTCTTGCTGGTACACTTGACATCTATGGGGAGAGTAGGTCTAATCAAATTTACCAGATGCATGATGAGAGCAATCCTAATGTTTTCAGCATTTGGAATTCAACTCTGATTATTCCCAAGAATGAGTTTAATGCTTTTTTAAGAGCAGTTAAATTAGATCTATCTCAACACCCTGTGATTAAACATTTCCTCTACGCGAGCCATCAAAATACGTGAAATTACCAAAGAAAACACGTGTCCTTCTCTGAGGGATGAGACTACTTAGTCCTGCCCCTAGTTGGCCTACTTAGTCCAGTATTCTGTAGAGTGCAGTGAAAGCCTTGAGTTCTGTGGGCATCAGCCTTCTCAGAACACAGTCAACACCTTACAAATCTCTATCGGCCAGTAAAAGGCAAGTGTAGACTACCCATTTGAATAGCTGTTGACAGGACATTAGATGAGATGACCGCTCAGCCTCATGAAAAACAAATGCTACGAGGAGAATTTCCCAAAGTTCTCCTAATAGTTTCCATGGAAATCTGGGAGCTGTTTCGTTTTTTGTTTTTGCAAGAAAAGAAGCCTCAGAATCACATTTCTTTCTGTATAACCCTGAGAGAATATTCTAATTTTTCACTGTTGGAGTTTTAACTTACAAACTTACTAAGTATATTGTTGAGATAATATTCTTCTGTGGGTCTAATGAATGACCGCTGAATGGGTGATGTGGTGAAACTTTAAAAAATATTACTGAGTAGATAGAGAACTAATTTTGAATAAGTCTACATCAGTAGGCATAAAAGGATTTTTTTTTTCCTTTCACGATAGGCATGTGTAAAGGAAATTGAGAATGCCATGGTTTTGAAATATCAGTTTTTCTCTACACTAGCTGAAGGGTTTTTGAATTTGTGGAACATAGAATGTTTAAACTTTTGAAAAAGAAAACTATTTAAAAGGAACTGAAAGATATTTAACTCTCAAAGGTAACGATCTTTATGAACTAGAATAAAGTGTTTGTGTTTGAAGGTTTTTAAGAGACTGATGATCAACTAAATTCATATATGACAGCTTAAATTCTACTTTACAGTTCTTTATTTTCATATGGGCTTTGTCTTTTTACGTTATTCAAAATCTGTCTGAGACACGTTAGTTTAGAACATGCAGCGTAGATTGTCAGAGGAAGCCAATAATTCAGAAGGATTTTGTTTAAAAAAAAACCCACAAAACTTTGAAGGATAATAATCATTTCTCAAACTGTACAGATGCTGTCATATCTTCACAGAAATAATAAGTGAAAGTAGCTTGTATAGGTATATTTGGTGAGGTTATTCCTCAAAATGAAAAAAAAAATTAATAGTGCTGGCAGGTAGTAAGACTCTAGACTAAAATTCCCCAAATACATCTGGTCAGGTTTTTGTCTAATACTGCAATAAAATTTGTTTCACTCTTTTACTCAAGTCCATAAAATGGATTGCATTTCCAAAACCAGGTTGTTGTTTCAAGACGGATATGAGTCTAAAGTATTATCACTTCAGAGAACTAATTTTGATTGCTCAGGGTTATGGGAGGGCTGGTGGTCCAGCATGGATACCAGAAGCTGGCCCCTGGAAGCCTGTCTTTAAACTCTTCACGGAGAATCAAGGCCCACTCACCCACAACTTCATTCTCAGGAGGGATGAGAAGTTCTAAACAGGGATTATAAGTGCAAACGTCTTCAGGGGCCAGGCAGTCCATATAAATAAGTAAAGCAGACTTAAGTATAAAACCAAAAATAAAAATTTGAAAACAGTGTGTGAGGGACAAACAAAATGCATCTGTGAGTTGAATTTAACCATTAGGTTCCAGGATGGATATCAATCCATACTCCTTATTTTTGTACAACCCACCTGCCACAGGCTGCATCAGAATCTAAAACCAGAAATATAGAGTGTGTTGGGTAGAAGCAGATCAGAAACATAAGTGGAAGCAACTTTTTTTTTTTTTTAAATCTTTATTGGAGTACAATTGCTTTACAGTGGTGTGTTTGTTTCTGCTTTATAACAAAGTGAATCAGTTATACATATACATATGTCCCCATATCTCTTCCCTCTTGCATCTCCCTCCCTCCCACCCTGCCTATCCCACCCCTCTAGGTGGTCACAAAGCACCGAGCTGATCTCCCTGTGGAAGCAACTTCTTGAGGGGAAAGATAACGGTCTAATCATTCCTGGGTAGAAAAAACAATACACAGCTTTAATTTCAATATATGATATTGATCTGGATAAAGACCCCATAAGCCTAAGAATGGTGAAATACCTCCTTCCTATGACCTCTGAGATGGCTTTTCTTGAGACTTTTCCTTGGGAGTTTTTAACTTGTACTAAGGAAATTCCAAACATTGTGTGGAAGGCCTGGTATTTTCCTTCACGAGTGATCTGGTAATGAGCTGGACATAGTTGGAACCTAGTCATGGTGCCATGCGAAGAGGGAGCTTGTTCTAATTCTGACCCTGCTTCCAACTAACTCACAAATGGAACAAGTTCTTTGGACTTCATTTTCCTCATCTGTTAAATGTGTGCTGAATATGATTTTTAAGATCCTTTTCAGGTCCTTGAGTCTATGATCTAAATGTTGGTAGGCCTCTAGAATTTTCTTGGATACTGAAAACCCAATGGTCCTGAAGATTCTCTGAGTATTCTTCAAGGTCCGGTTAATTTCTTCCCACTGGCTGGGTGGCAGAGTAGAAAGAAAGTAAGGACAAACATAAGTGGGGTAATGATAGCAGAAGCAGATTTTATCTTAGCCAGAGAGTCCAAATTAAAGTCAAGTTTTCATCCTCAGAGAGTCACCGCTGTAAACTCTGGTCCCTGGTTGCTTTTTCATATCTATACATTAGAGAAGCTTAAGAAACCAAATGCTGCATTTAACCTTGGCCTTCTGCATACCGTCTTGCATGGCAGGAAGCAGGATCATCTTTTCCTTTTCTTGTTGTATTGCACATTTTAATAAAAAAACAAACAAACAGAGGGAGAGAGAGAGACAAGTGGAAGCAGTTAGGGGGGAGAAAGCTATCTGTGCTTATATGAGGAATGAGGAGTACGGTCAGCTCCTCGGGGTGAAGTTGCTCGAGAGAGCGTAAAATTGTTCCCGACCACGTGCATTTGCTAATGTAAAGGTCTTGTTACCACTCAGGCATCCAGGAGTAAAACTGCATTCAGATTCCACGTCTGTAATGCAGCAACTCAGCCTCCTGATCTTCTCGTGTGGGATGTTTCCCCCTCCCCCAGCAAACTTTCAGTACTACTTTCCAGAGTGATGGAGAGGGTAGTATATTATCACTTTTTCAAACAAAGAGCCCAAGCCCTCAAGAAGGAGTTAGACCTACATGATTTCCATCCTTTTAAAGCAAATGGTCTCCAAGCGTGTCTCCTTCCTATAGAAAAGGCCCAGTGCCTGGGGCCAACCCCCTCTCTCCCCAGCAGTTAGTCTTAATTTAACACAATATTAGTCAAAGCTTGGTGGGTCTAAGTTTTTTTTTCATCTATAAATAGAGGAGGTAAAATTAAATACTTTCTGGAACTCTTTCCCTTTTATTTGGAGTTTTATGTTACAAACCTCTAAAACTCACTTGAGTGACCTATGCAGGTACAGGGGAGAAAAAACTCTTTTTTTCCTCTATTCATCCTATGTTCTCAAGCTAGGGGCCTGTAAAGTAGACTAACAAGGGACAGATTAAGAAGAGAAAAACAAACAAAAGTTTATGACACATGCATCGTGCATACACACGGGAGCACTTAGTGATGAGTAACTCAAAAGGGTGGTTAAAACTCGGGCTTATATAGCATCTTAACAAAAGAACAATACATTTTTAGAGAAGTGACAAGACCAAGGAAAAGGATTGTGAGCTTCTAAGTGTGGCAAACTGTGGGGGGGCAAATGTATGGGGAAACTCATAGTAGATGAGCAAGATTTGTTATACAGATTCTTCTGGTGCCATCTCTGGGCTGATAAGGGTCTAGACTTGTCTCCAGTAATTAACTCCTGTCCTTCCTGGTAGAGAGGGGAGGGGAGCCACCTTTACAAATTTATGTCCTGCTTTTAGGCAAAACAGGAGGTTGGCAGAGAGCTTTTCTTGTATCTACTGATTCTCAGTTCCCTTCAGTGCAAAATAATCCTCATGTCCAAGTGGCATATTTTGGGATGGCATATTCTGGTACCTTTGGCAGGCATATTTATATAACCCCTCTGTGGTCATTATAAATTCTAGTAGAACTCAGTCTACACAGGGCTGGATCAAGTGTAAAATTCTCCTCGCCTGGACCAAGACTAAGATAAGACAAGTGAGGCGTTCATTCTCAGATGCAGAATCAAAGCGCACCCAAAACTGCAGTCATCAAGAGAGGTCATATTTTAATTCAGTCTTTAAAAAATCAAAATGAATGCCAAAATCCATGATGAACTAAATATCGTATTTTAAAATATAGGATCAGTAACAGTATTGAGCCATATTGGAGTCTGAGGCAAAAGGAAAAATCAGTAACACTGATTTTGTTGGTCATAAAT
Source organism: Phocoena sinus (assembly GCF_008692025.1). Lineage (NCBI taxonomy): Eukaryota > Metazoa > Chordata > Mammalia > Artiodactyla > Phocoenidae > Phocoena > Phocoena sinus. The sequence continues at coordinate 93,285,434 of NC_045771.1, forward strand.
TTTTTGCATTCATTTTGATTTTTTTTTAAATATCTCATTAGGTGTTATTCATCTTGTTCAGTGTGGGGGGGCACACCCTTAAATTCTTTTTTTTTTTTTTTTTTTTTTTTTTTGCGGTATGCGGGCCTCTCACTGTTGTGGCCTCTCCCGTTGCGGAGCACAGGCTCCGGACGCGCAGGCTCAGCAGCCATGGCTCATGGGCCCAGCCGCTCCGCGGCATGCGGGATCCTCCCGGACCGGGGCACAAACCCGTGTCCCCTGCATCGGCAGGCGGACTCTCAACCACTGCGCCACCGGGGAAGCCCCTTAAATTCTTTTTTTAATTGCATATTTATTTACTTATTTATGGCTGCGTCGGGTCTTCGTTGCTGCTCATGGGCTTTCTCTAGTTGCGGCGAGCAGGCTTCTCATTGCGGTGGCTTCTCTTGTGGTGGAGCACAGGCTCTAGGCATGCAGGCTTCAAAAGTTGTGGCACACAGGCTCAGTAGTTGTGGCTCATAGGCTTAGTTGCTCCGCGGCATGTGGGATCTTCCCGGACCAGGGTTCGAACCCATGTCCCCTGCATTGGCAGGCGGATTCTTAACCACTGCGCCACCAGGGAAACCCAACACCCTTAAATTTTGTGCCTGAAATGAGTTCCTCACTTGTCTCAGCTTGGCTACCAGCTGTGTAAATGATTTACTTAGCAAATACTCTCCAAGGTCAATGGCATTCTGTGCACTGGAAATTTCAACCAGGTGTTGGATGCCACTTTCGAGTTGAACTTGAAAATCATACCGAATTTTGCACAGTAGAAAAACAAGTGCATGTTGGATAATGGATTGGGACAGGGAGGCGCCGTAAAAGCCCATCCTCCTGTGTATTGTAGAGGTCTAATAAACCAATCACTTTTTATTGAATTGAAAGGTTACGACAATCAAAACACTTCTTTGGCTGATATTTTTCACTGAACTAATTTATGGTTTATGAGATTAAGTTTGGTGAAAATGACAGAAGTATTACTATGTAGACAACATTCTCCCAGAGCAACCCAGGCCATGAGGACCTTTTAAAAACTGGAATTGTCCACACGGAGTGAGTAAGTCTTCCTCTTAGTCAAAGGAAATGTCATTATTATGGATGAGAAAATCCATCCAAGCCCAGAGGGTTCTCATGAAGGTTAAATATAACATACTAATGAAAATGCTTTGTAGGCTATACATTTGTTAAGCAAATGTTAATTATACTACAGATACGAAAGAGTATGAATTTATTTATGTTTATTTGACTCTCCAGTAAATGGAGGGCTTCATTCATGATTCCCTCATTCAGCAAGAGGTTGGGTGAGAAACGGGAATCCCTTTATCCAACCGTATTCAGCCCTGAATAAAACAAACAAAACATATTTAGCTACATTCTTGGCAAGGGACAATTTTTCCTTTTATGAAAGAAAGAAAATCTCCTTTAAAAAAAAAAACCCACAGTTCAACATTACTGACATTTCAAAGAATTTATTAGAAGCATTTGAGATCCAGGAGAAACAACAAAGTTTATATTGCTTTGAGAGTGGCAGGGGGAAAAATTAGTTTACCAAGTATATACTTATATACTGTGGTACTTCTTTGTCGTTGTCTAGATGTACCTTTCCTGGCCACTGCTCCATAGATTAGTCAAATCATGTAGAAAGGGGTTTAGCAAAGAAGGTGGTATGTTCACACCACTGACTTTGGAAGCTCACATCAAGTAGCAATAGATGGAAAGAAAGGATGCCAGACTCAAAAGGGGCCGTGGAAAGATTCCTGCAGCATTTGAACATGGCAGGTTACACCTTCTCAAGTAAACAGCGCCAACTCTGATCGTGACAGTGGGGCAGATCCCTGGCTTGTCCGCAGCAAGTTCAGCGGTGAGCGTGGAGCCACACACCCAGCTTGGGTCCCATCACTGTCTGTTGGATGTAGCTGATAAGCTAATCCTAAAGTCTAGTTCAGAATGCTTCTGAAACAGTTTTGCCTGCACGTGCATAGATACGGGTGGCAGTGTGAGCTGCCCCAAATGTGCTGGCTGGCATTTCGCTCTGAATAAGCAAGACATAGCCAGTATTTATGATAACTTATTACAATATTCTTCTGCTTTCATGATCAAGTGTTTCTTCTTGTAGTTTAGCCTCAGTTCATTTCCTATAGGCTTGAGGTAAATTTTCCACAGGCTTTTATTTTTGTAGTTTATTTTATTATTTTTTTTACATATACATGTATCTATTCTTTTTCAAATTCTTTTCCCATTTAGGCTTTTATGGAATATTGAGCAGAGTTCCCTGTGCTATACAGTAGGTCCTTGTTGGTTATCTCTTTTAAATATAGCAGTGCATGCATGTCAGTCCCAAACTCTCAGTCTGTCCCTTCTTCCCCCTCCCCCCGGTAACTATATGTTCATTCTCTAAGTCTGTGAGTCTGTTTCTGTTTTGTAAATAAGTTCATTTGTATCATGTTTGTAGATTCTGCATATAAGTGAAATCATATGATATTTGTCTTTCTCTGTCTGACTTCACTTACTATCACTTCATGATAATCTCCAGGTCCATCCATGTAGCTGCAAATGGCATTATTTCATTCTTTTCAATGGCTGAGTAATATTCCATTGTGTATAGGTACCGCATCTTCCTTACCCATTCATCTGTCGATGGACATTTATGTTGCTTGAATGTCTTGGCTATTGTAAACAGTGCTGCTCTGAATGTTGGGGTGCGTGTATCCTTTCGATCCATGTTTTTCTCCGGATATATACTGGGATTGCTGGATCATACAGTAGCTCTATTTTTAGTTTTTTAAGGAACTTTCATACTGTTTTCCATAGTAGCTATACCAGTTTACATTCCCACCAACAGTGTAGGAGAGTTCTCTTTTCTCCACACCCTCTCCAGCTTTTATTGTTTATAGATTTTTTGATGATGACCATTCTGACTGGTGTAGGTGACATCTCACTGTAGTTTTTAAAAGCCCACAGGCTTTTAAATTGACTCCCAAAGTATAGGCTTGCAAGTGAATATTCTCCAGATTGTAAAGAAAGCACTTTTGCCATTATCTGCATTTATTAAGCACCTATGAGGTGCACTGTGGCCTTAAGCAAGGTTTGCAGAACAGCATAAAAAAAGCATGATCTTTTTTAAAATTTTGAATATTTATTTCTAGCTGCCTCGGGTCTTAGTTGCAGTGCGCAGGCTCTTTGTTGTGGCGCGGGCTTCTCTCCAGTTGTGGTGCGAGGACTCAGTAGTTGTGGCATGCGGCCTCTCTAGCTGTGGCTCGTGTGCTCAGTAGTTGCGGTGTGTGGGCTCAGCTGCCCCACAGCATGTGGGATCCTAGTTCCCCGACCAAGGATCGAACCTGTGTCCCCCACGTTGCAGGACGGACTCTTAACCACTGTACCGCCAGGGAGGTACCAAGCATGGTCTTTAGAAGCAAGAGAGACCTGGGCTCAGATGCTGGTTCTGCTGGGCAGTTAGGTGAGGTCAACCCATCCTTCCGAGCCTCAGTTTCCTCATTGGTTGGAGAGTCGTTGTGAGGATTAAATGAGATGATTTGTATGAAAGGATCTTCAGTTCCTAATAGCTGGCCCACAAAAAATATCAATATCCTGCCTGCCTCTTTGCCTTCCTTGACTATAGATATTATAATCCAAGGAGGACTGTGAGACAAAGAGACCCACTTGAAGTTGAACAAAGAGCAAATAGTCATGGGATTTATAATGCACATGTACACCACAAAATTATGCACGGTACGCTACGTGAAACCCCTAACAAGCTAGAATGCGGCTAATAATGACATGTGAGTTTTGTCGCGTCAGAGAGGTTTGGAGGATTTCCGAGGAGGGGGACTTAACAGAGGGAGGGTAGAGCTCAAGCCGTACAGGTCAGGGCTGCACTAAGGCCTAGGAGACGTGTGGAGATTAAAGGATTCTCACTTCAACCCACAGAACCTCACTTTCTTCATCAATATAAATAAGAACCAAAATCTCCTATTTCCTTCTAAATTCCCAAAGTTGTGCTTTTTAGTGTGTGAGTAAACAGGAAGAACCTTGGTGTTACTGGCTCTGCCCCTCGCTAGCTGTGTGACCTTGGGCAAGTCACCTAATCTCTGGGACTCGGTGTGTCACTTATTACATGGAAAGTTTATAGTAGATAATCTTTAAGTCTGTTCCAGCTTTACAGTCTATTTATGAAATAACACAAATAAGGTGGTTTGAATTATGCGGGAAGAAAGAACTATGTATGTAAAACACCGTTACCCACGACACGTATGTAGGACTCAAGAGATACTCCGGATGCTATTTGGCTAAAATTTGCAGTGTGTTTTGAAATTTACAAAGTGCATTTTTATATACATTATTTCATGCATTTGGCCTCATGGGTTCACAGTTCTAATAATCATTAGCATTTTTCAACGGTATCTTATACTCTCTAAGGACTTCAGCCTCTCATTTTCTTCTCCCAACAACCCAGAAGAGGCAAAAATCATCTTCATTCAGATTCAAGGAAATAAGCGTGTTAGAAAGTTGAAACAGCTTCCTCAGCGTCGTTGCCAGACCTCAGAGCACCTCCGTTTATATTTTACCCTCTCTGCAATGTTCATTTGGGCTGTTGGTGAAACATTTTTTTTTTCCTTATTTGGCTTCCAGCATTTTCTAAGGCAGCATTTCTCAAAGTGTCTTCTACAAATTTCTAGTCCAAAGAGATTTTATTGAAAATGGATTCCACAGTTTTGGGGATTCCAGCTTTTTTATTTTTCCCCTTTTACACAAAACAAAGTAGAAGAAATAATGCAGGATTAAAACTGCAAAAGTAGTTAATTGGCAGAACACACATACACACAAAAATCCAGATAGGAAGACAAGCTTATTTACAATGAGGCAACACATGTAAATTACAGTCGTTTGTATACAAACCTTAAAAAAGGAAAGTCAAACATATGCTACATGAGTGCCACTCTTTACAGCAATATTGAAGGGGAGAAAACAGCACTTATTTAGGAACAGATATACCACAAGGTCCAGGTTTTACAGCATCAGCACAATAAATTCACAAAACTATATTACAGATAGTTAATCAGTTTAAGAACTGTTCCCAAATATGTCACATTTCCAGTCCTCAGAGGTTCATTCCTACAGATTTCAACTACTCCATCTATTGGGACAAAAAGCAGCCAGTGTTACCATAAAATGAGAATCTTAAGGTTTACCTTTAAAGGCTTATTCTGGTCTTGAAAAACTAGTAGGATTTTCTACTGAAATGAATCTTGACTAAACACAGGATGAGTTTTGTTCTTTATTGGCTGGTCTTGGAGTGAAGGTCATAGACATGACTCTTAACCTATTATGTATGTACTTTAGTTTCAGTTAGCTGAAAATCTGAAGTTAAAAGTATGCTAAAAATCCTAAATACCATCTTGTGTAAGCCTGCTACTAAAAAGCCTTTAAGGATGTACTAAGTTCAAGTTTAAGTGCAAGGGAACAAGAGTTCTAAGCCTGTCAGATTCCCCATTTGGGAGGAAGGACCAATGTTTCCAACAAATTGCTAAATTCTGCACAAGGGAGAAGCCAACACATACTAGGCCATGGAATTAGGTTCATTTTATTCCACGAGGATTCTTCTCCCACGGTATCGAAACAGAATGAGGAGTGAATCTTAATTGGTCTCTTCATCAAAAGTGGTAAACTTGGTTTCTGTATTCATGAAGCTAGACAGTTGTTTAAGTAGAGTGTGGAAGCAGACAGTAGAACCAGCTTCCTGTAGTCACAGACCACTATCTTGTATCCAGCTAAAGCAAAGATCAATTTGAACAGTTATCCCAATCCACTGTTAACTGTAGTAAAGGATGAAGTTCACCACTATATTATTTTTAAAGTAAGAGTTCAGTTAACCCTGGGTGAGAAAAACCAAGACAAGTGGTAATGATGAATGAGTTGTCCATATAAGGCCAGATGATGAGAGCACACCCATGAAGACACTGGACATAAAGCCTTACTTGGCAAGTCGGAATTTCTACTAACTAAGGGCAGAATGAGGGACAGCAAAGAGCTATATCTGTAATGTTTTAGTATCCAGACAGCATAACAGACACTGTCCCCAAGGACAATGTATATGCCATTAATCACACTGAATAAAGCAGATGCATTATTCATTTTTCTTTTCTTTTTGTTTGAGAAGCTTTTTTATCTCTCTTTTGGCCTTTCCAATGTACTTCGAAATGATTCCATGTTGCTTTAGTCCAGGAAGCAAGAGTAAGAAAGTCACTATCAGGTAGGAGAGACAGATGTTGTGGACTTGCTGTCCCACCCAAGCAACCACAGCAAGAGAAATGATCATGGTCATGAAGTACATTTCAGGCTTTTCTTCCTTTCATGTAAAGAGGCATTTCCAGCAGCCCACAGCTCTGCGTCGTTTTTACTAGATTGCTGCAAATTTCATGGAATCACTGCTGTTGCTCAGTGGTCCATTTATTGGAACCAAAAATTCTAGGCACTAGAATGGGAACAAGGTAGTCAGCCAAGCACAAAAACATAACAAAACAGGAAACTCCTGACAGAATGGATGGATCTAGATAGTAGGCAGTCAGAAACACCAAAGAAACCACACCCATGATGGCAGGTGGAAACCAGGCTCTTTCCCATCGGAGGACTTTATCTGCCATTAGCATCACTTCTCCCCATCCTTGAAGCTGCTCTTCCAGACTTGCAGTCTCTGCAGCCAGCTGGTTGGTGCTGGGATTATCTCCTTCTGCCATCGTTCCCGAGGTGCCCCCTCAGCGAGCCCAAGACGCCCCCAGAACTGGCCTTCCTCAGAGCCACTCACGACAACCCTAGCCTCCTGGGTATATCTTGATGAATATTAGAATACTAAAAGCTAAAAGACATCCTGTAGTAAAGATGTCTAGTTAACATTATTTAACCAAGAAATTCCCAAACTTATGTAACCACTGAACCTTTTTCTTTTCAGATAACACTGATTAATATCCCATGGGAAATTCCTTCAGCAACCACTGCTCTAAGGCTTCCTTCTCTATTGTACCATCCGTACAACTAAAATAACCTTGCATTTCCTTACCTAGAACATTATGGAAAAATCCACATATCTAATCCAATGGATTGGACAGTGGAGAAAAGAAAGTATAGAAAGATTGGGGAAAGAAGAGAGAAGGAAAGACTCAAAACCAAAGTAAGAGCAGGGAAAGCTGAAACCAAGGATGGTCCTTACAGTTGGCAACAAGCAAAATCATTGAGTCGAAAAAACGAAGGAGGGTCTGGCTGGGGTGCCCCCTCATGGCGGCTGAGGTCTTGGAGACCTTCTCCTTCAGATGGTCCTTCCTCCCCTCTCCTCTTCTTCACTATCCATCATTTCTCCTGCTCACACACCACTGCACCTGGAATCATGCCTCCCCATGCCAGGACCTGGAGAAGTGAGAACAGGGTACCACTGGACCATATAGCCCCTGGCAAACCCATGGAATCAATAGGCCAGGGAGAGGGCACACCCTCCCCTCCCCTCATCTCCACCCTTCCTGTCTTGTGACTGAGGAATTTCCAGGAGTCAGGAGAGTCCCCAATACCCTGACAACCTCGATCTCCACCCTTGTGTTTTAAGAGGGGTTGGATTCCAAACAACAGGTCAATTCAGGCTAAAATCTGTAGCCAGGACCAAGTCCTCTAGGTTACCAGGCTGTCAAAATCCTTTGTCTGTGGGGCATTGTCATAGTTATAAAGCTCTCATCCTGGCTCTTTTTCTGTTTCCTATTTAAAAGAAAAATAAAAAAAGACCCTCCAAGGCACTGGTGTTTTCCTTCTCTTTCATCCCCCACTGTTGAGAAGTAAATTGGGCATTCTGGCTTCAAACACCAATGCTGGGGGCCCTAAGAGTGCAGAGATAAGATAGAGAAAGGCGCCATATTGAGAAGACCAGTTCCAGAGTCTCTTTTTTCATGCATAAGAGGAACCCATGTGGCAAAAGTTCAGTTGCCCCTCTGAGTGGCCATCCACGGGAAAGGGCAGTTCCGTGTTGTCAGCCACACAGTGGGGATGCCTGCAAGGCCACAGATGAACGCAGTGGTGCATTTGTATGCTGACAGCTCTCTTCTGGGAAGTAGTGTCTGAAGGCCCAGTTGGGCTCCAATCAATGCAACCTTTCCAACCTGATACATTTTGTCTGAACTGTCATTTGACAGGGATCCGCCTGGTGCCACCACTTAGTTTTCTACCCAGCAAATATTTAACTGACATAAAAAGGAAGTAAAGTTAGGGATCTCCTTCTTTTTCTCAGCTGGACTCCGTACCCCCCCAGAGGCTGGCTGCTCTTTGTTGAACTGTTTGTCCTTTGCACTGGGAGGTTATGAATGTGGCATTTAAAGAGAGCAAAGCAATGTTGAAGGCTTCAGAGAGGTTAAGATTTCAGAGAAATCCTCTCACTTCCCCCAAGGAAAGGTCTCCTGAGCCTGGCTGGCTTGGAAATGTCTATATTTTAAATCAGAGGGAAAATAGTCTTGTGCTCTTGTCTAAGGTTCTAAAAAGTAACATTCCTTAGAGTAGTTATATCACCTGCAGTATTCTGCACCCCATGGAAGGAATTTGAACAATTTAGGGCAAAAACCAAATGGTCCTTGGAACCAACCTGGACAAGGCAGAAAGTTATTAAAGGCAGAAAGCAAAGATGGGGTATTTTCCAAGCTCCCTGCATGTAACAATCACAGTGGATTCATTTTAAGCATCTTCAAGGTACAACGTGCACACCATTTTCATTGCTAGTGACTCTCCTTAAGTGATGAAGTGGGGGTCTTCATACCAGAAAGACCCCATATAACCAAGTAGTTTTTCCTAGGCCCCAGGGGCCCATCATCTCCCTGCCTTGCTTGACTCCCTTCCTCTTTTGGACACACCCAAACCACACCATCTACAAATAGCTGGGGCCATGCCCATACCACCCACTGTATTTTGTTCCATCCTTTACTTTCTTTCCCAAAAGACAATTTCCAAACTCAATATCAATGGCTCTCTGCATTGGATGCACATTGGGATTACCTGAGGAGTTTTTTAAGAATACCGATGCCTGGGTCCCACCCAGAGATTCTGATTGAACCCGAGTGGGGCGAAGCATGGGTAAGAGCGTTGTTTTTAAGTTCCCCAGGAGATTCCAGTCTGGGGCCAGGGTTCAGGACAGCTGCCTGTGGTCTTATATCAATAAATAGGCTCCCAATTGTTCATTTCTAAAAGAGCAAATTCCTACCTCTTGTTTATACAAAATGCTTTTTACCAGATCTGTTCGCTGCATGAGTTGGCGCTAACTTTGCTTCTGCGATACAGTAAAACTAGGTCTTCATTTCTCAAAAGAATGAAACGTGTTACTTCTGCCCTGCCCCTCCCCAGATTCACAGCCCATCATGGAATGAAAACAACCATATCTGTATGTGTGTGTGTGTGTGTGTGTATATATATATATATATATATATATATAGTTATCCACTAGAGCCTCTTCCCAATTCTGAAGTTGGGTTATTAGCCAGTATTTGCAGAAGAATCTCAAACCTGGTGATTCACATCTGATACTCAAATTGTAACAGGGGAAATAGAGAATCCTTTCCGAATGTTTAACATTCTCTCCAAACAAGAACAACTGCTGCTGATTGTGAGCTTGTTAGATGTTCCAACTGCTATTAAACTGTTGACTCATCTAATCTATACTAGGACTTTTCAAGCTTTCCTTACATATGAATCCCCCTGGGACCTTGACAGACGTAGACTCTGATTCGGTAGCTCTGGGGCGAAGAGCCCACCCCAGAGTGTGCATTTCCAGCCAGCTCCCAGGGGATGCCCATGCTGCTGGTCCCTTGCCCATATCTTGAGTAGCAAAGCTCTACTCCATGAACTTTTGAGGCCCCACTAGTGCCATTTCACACATGAGGAAGTTAGGGGGAAGGACCTATGAGAGGCAAGGTTCAAACCGAGGTCTCCCTGACCTGAAACCTTGTCCACTGTGGGAATCTGCCTCTTTGTAGTCTTTTTCTCACTGTGGCATGTCCATCTTTCAAAAGAGATCTCACTTAAATCACATAATGATTTCTCTCCTTGCAGATGAAGATGGAGGTAGATGCCCCGGTGGCAGAAAGACTCCTACTTTCTTGTCTTGGTCTTTCTTCCTGATCTCAGTCTTGATCTTACATGGCTCAAGAACCAGTAACTCTGAGGTTGGGGGTGAGGACTCAGCCACACCTTCTCTTTATTTAGTAAATACACTAGTTTTGTTGAAAGCATTTCCACCAAATTGAAATGCAAGTATGAAGAGATGAAAGTGGCCTGTGGCCACTAACTACCTTAGAGCTGAGATAGCCAACAGGATCTCTGTGAGAAGTCAGAAGGTCTTATTTCCAGTTTTTAGACCCTAGATCGCCTTGCTACATAACCAGATACAAAGATCACAGCTACCTACTTTCCTGCCACCGCCTTTCACGCAGCCGTGAAAGTGCCCTTGAGACTGTGTGCCTCAGTCTTGAGGGGGAGGGAGTCTCCTCTTCCATCATCATTTCAATACGCTTTTTCAAGAGCAAAAGCCAAGCTACATGCAAAACAGGTGGCAAAAATCATTCAGACCCAGAGTCAGAATGTAGTTGCTGGTGAAAAACCCCATAGTGCAACTTGTAAAACTTCTCAACGCTCTTAATCAGGGGTGTGGGAACGTGTACAAAATGACGTTCAAATTCAGCATCTTCACTCCAGCCACGTTTGTTTTCCGAGATGGCCATTCCTGTTAGAATGGAGAATTTGCTTTATGATAATTGGGAGCTGTGCCCTCACGGTGAGGCAGTGTTTTCCTCGTAAATGTGAGAAAAGTTTTCAAAAACATCCCCCCTTCTGAAGTTCTTGGCTGTCGTTTTATATTTCCTGTAAGTGTCACCTTGTATTTCCAGTAACTCAGGCACATCCTTGACACCAGCCCAATGTCTGCCTGATCCAACAGGCAGGTCCTGCTCATTAACATCCTCATCTTCAAAGAACGGAGACCTACCTGAACTTGTACAGATATCAGCCACTAGCCTTAGGACGCATATATGAATGCATGGGTTGACCTAAAAGAAAACAGATAGGGAAAATACACCCTTAAACCCTGCCAGTGTGCATCCAACACATGGCTGGCCGTGGGCTTGCATTAGACCCTATGTGTGTATGTAGACTTTAAATCTTGTTTTTGTTTTGTTTTTCTTTTTGGCCGCACCGCGCGGCATGCCGGATCTGAGCTCCCCAACCAGGGATTGAACGCACACCCCCTGCAGTGGAAGTGAGGAATCTTAACCACTAGACCTCCAGGGAAGTCCCTGTAGACTTTAAATCTTCAGTTATATGTATGCGTGTTCCATATTTGTGTGTAGACATCTCTGTGTTTCTTTGGTACATACATATGCACATATATATTTAAACTTTTTCAGAAACACCAACTCCGGGATTCGGTCAAGGGTCCACTTACAGGGTTATCCATGTAGTCTGGGCAAATCAGTGGAGTGTGTGCACAGAAGGAGAAATGACATTGTCTGGGGCTTTCCTTTCTTTCCTTTTCTGCCTGGGACATTTTGAGAGAATGACTAAGCAGTGCTGGAGATTATGAATTTGCTTAAGTGTGAATGGGTGATGGCTGGATGCCGCCCGGCCCTCCCCAAAGGTGATTGACTGGGACGGCAGGTCTTCACACTTGATGCCTGGATTTGACTCGGAAAGTCTGCCAAGTCTTTTACTCGGAAATTTATCTTAATTAGATCTGAAAGACCTGCCACAGCAGAATAGTCACACCGATTAAAATGAAAAACAGGAGAAATTACTGATCAAATTAATCATAATGTCGGGTTACAGCTGTAGGTCTGATGTAATTTGCCACTCCAGTGAGTTACATCGTCGCCGGCCCAGGAAAGGGAGCCGGCTTTGTGCTTATCCGTAACACCCGCCCGCTCTGGGCTGCCCGGCAGGAGGCTGATTCCATTCATTTTCCTGGCTTGCTCTGACCTCCCTGCTGCAACTAGAAACAAATCAGGCACCAGACAAATGGGGGTGGGGGGGGAGGTAAACGAGAACTAGTCTTTTACCCCAGCGATCCCACTATTTCAAAATGATGAGCTTCTAGAACTGAGCCTGCAGGCTCGGGGCTTTGTGCTTGCTGGGATTTTGGCTTTTGGTTTTTCCACTTAACCTCCTTTTAGTTTTACTTGTGGTGACCTGACATGGATTAGATGCAGAACGGGAATCAAAAGGTCAGAGGACAAAACCTTTGGCTCTAAGCCAAGAGAAAAAAAACCTTTAGAAAAATCTCCTTGCCAACCTGCCTCTATGACTGGGGCGTGGATTGAAATAATCTAAAGTGTCACAATAGAGGAGGAAGAAACCCAGCCTGTAAGAGCTCATTGTTCCCAGGAGGGTATGGTCCTGGTATTCTAATTTTAAAATAAACACCACTTTACCCCATGCCCTGTGTTCTGGGTGGGAATGGAATATACAACTTTTTTTTAACGACTTTGTTGGAGTATAATTGCTTTACAATGGTGTGTTAGTTTCTGCTGTATAACAAAGTGAATCAGTTATACATATGCATATGTTCCCATATCTCTTCCCTCTTGCGTCTCCCTCCCTCCCACACTCCCTATCCCACCCCTCTAGGTGGTCACAGAGCACCGAGCTGATCTCCCTGTGCTATGCGGCTGCTTCTCACTAGCTATTTTATGTTTGGTAGTGTATACATGTCCATGCCACTCTCTCACTTTGTCACAGCTGACCCTTCCCCCTCCCCGTATCCTCAAGTCCATTCTCTAGTAGGTCTGTGTCTTTATTCCCATCTTACCCCTAGGTTCTTCATGACCTTTTTTTTTTTTTCTTAGATTCCATATATAAGTGTTAGCATACGGTATTTGTTTTTCTTTTTCTGACTTACTTCACTCTGTATGACAGACTCTAGGTCCATCCACCTCACTACAAATAACTCAATTTCGTTTCTTTTTATGGCTGAGTAATATTCCATTGTATATATGTGCCACATCTTCTTTATCCATTCATCTGTTGATGGACACTTAGAACACTCTATGACATAATCACAGCAAAATCCTTTTTGACCCACCTCCTAGAGAAATGGAAATAAAAACAAAAAGAAACAAATGGGACCTAATGAAACTTAAAAGCTTTTGCACAGCAAAGGAAACCATAAACAAGACCAAAAGGCAACCCTCAGAATGGGAGAAAATACTTGCAAATGAAGCAACTGACAAAGGATTAATCTCCAAAATTTACAAGCAGCTCATGCAGCTCAATATCAAAACAACAAACAACCGAATCCAAAAATGGGCAGAAGACCTAAATAGACATTTCTCCAAAGAAGATATACAGATTGCCAACAAACACACGAAAGAATGCTCAACATCACTAATCATTAGAGAAATGCAAATCAAAACTACAATGAGATATCATCTCACACCGGTCAGAATGGCCATCATCAAAAACTCTAGAAACAATAAATGCTGGAGAGGGTGTGGAGAAAAGGGAACACTCTTGCACTGCTGGTGGGAATGTGAATTGGTACAGCCACTATGGAAAACAGTATGGAGGTTCCTTAAAAAACTACAAATAGAACTAGCATACGACCCAGCAATCCCATGACTGGGCATATACCCTGAGAAAACCATAATTCAAAAAGAGTCATGTACCAAAATGTTCATTGCAGCTCTGTTTACAGTAGCCAAGATATGGAAGCAACCTGTGTCCATCGACAATGAATACAACTTTTTTTTAAGAAAACATATCAGAGAGTCCAGATTCTTTCCAACGTCTAGCCCTGACACTGAGCTGTGACTCATGCAGTGCTTACGAAACCCATCTCCCTATCAGCAATACAAAGAAGGGGCCCTAAAGCACACCCCAGTCTAGACATTCCATGGAAATAATCAAAGGTTAGATTTTAGGGGCAATGTAGGACCTCTCTCCAACCAGTTCTGCTTGATCAGGGAACTAGATCAGCCTACCTGGGGGAAATCATCCTAAAACAGAGGTGACTGGGAAGGAACAGGAGTAGGAGGCCTTCTCCCCAGTCAATAGTTGGCAGGAAGACCTTCCTCTTTGACCTTATGATGGGTTGTCTGAATCCCATTTATTCATCCCTGGACTAGGTGCTTATACCCTTTTATCTCCAGTCTGAAAAGGCCCCCAATCCTTTCTCTATTCCACCAGGAATGAATCTGGTACATTTTGTAAATGAGGGAGATAGGCAGTCATAGAAGACAAGGTGGCCTTGGCACTCAAGAGGCTGCATCTTCTGGACCTTTCTATGGTTCCTAATGAAGATTCAGGTGGGACCACATGCCCAGATTGGGGAAGGATATAATAACTATATTTTGAATGATTATTATATTGGTTTAGTAGTTTGTAACAAGAATTTTGTAAAGAAAAAAAAGGGGGGCTTTTGTTTAAATTATATACATATAGACATACGTAGAGTTACATACAGACATAGATATAGAGATATAGAGAGAAGAGAGAGATTTATTCGCATATATATTTTTGTATGTATGTGTTGACTTGGGTTGTTAAAAGTATTTCTTACTATGGGGCAAGGTCAGAAGAATTTGAAAAACACTTCTTTGAAAGACCTAGCTCTGCAGGGGGACAGAGGTGGGAATTCTTAGTCGTATAATAGCTCAGGAAGCAGATTTATTGGCATCCCAACATACTGGGATGAGCACCTAAATGCTAAACGTCCTCCCCAACAGTCTCAAAAGAGAAAAACACTAATGCCAACCCCCAGACTCCCCCCGGCTGCACCACACACACACACATTGCAGGGGAATTCAAGATTCAGCATTATACCACTACCCAGGCGGCTGAAAACGCACATCAAATGAAGAGTTTAACACATCGATTAAACTGAGAAACAGAATAATGTATTAAAAGCTGACTAAGTTATCGCATCCAAAATGGAGAGAGAATTCTAAAGAGAAAGGGAAAGAGGGAGGGAGAAAATGGTTGGAAGGAAGCATGCCCCCCCCCCCCCCCCCCCCCCCCGCCCTGCACTGATGAACTGACTGTTTGCGGTTCCTGGAGGATTTACCCTGGGAAAAAGCTTTGTCCCCGGGAGCGACAGGCCAGGAGCCAGGTCCTCGGGGCCCTGGTCGGAGGAATCGTGGGCTGTAGAGCTCCACGTCCAAGGGGCCTGGAACTTTCCTCCATTCTCCCACCTGGTCTGGCCCCGCCTTTTCCCTCATCTGGTCTTCATGATTCTGGTTTCTCCCTGATCCAATCCACTTTGCAAAGCACCAGCAAGCGAACCTCCCTAAGAGAACCCTCTGCTCACATCGCCCTCGTGCTCGAGGCCCTCCTTTGGTCTTCTCAGGCTGGGTGCTCTGTCTACTCTTCACCCATCTCCCTTCTCCCTCCACTGCCCTCAGCCTCTTCCAGTGCCTGGTGCACCCATGCAGCCACCTTCCTAGCTCTGCGGGTGCTGGACCCATTGCCAGGAGTGCCCACTCTTCTCACCGGGTCCCTCCTGGTTCCCGTCACCCCCTACTCCTTCCCCAAAGTGCCCATGCTTGCCCAGCGCTCGATGCTTGCTCTGTTCTCTGATCTCACATGATGGGCACTTAGCCTGTGCAATTTCAGTCGTTTGGTGTTTTTTTTTTCTTTTTTTTAATGGACAAATTTGTTATCTTGCTTGAATTATAAGCCCCTTAAGAACAGACACTAAGTCTCACACCTTCGTACATCTCAGGACTGTCAATAATTGTGGTAAGCGATGATTTCTTGTTTAACGGTTACCCATTTCACAAATCTGTAAGTGCCTGTGACCTGGCTATCTTAAATTTATTTGCAGAATGACTTGATGAAGATAACAATTCCGAATGAAAGAAATGTTACCTATTTTTTATATTTAGGACAATGCCTGGCACGTAGAGTAAGGGCCATAAGTAAGTAGATTTTATTATGACTGTGATTCCTTTGCAATTGTTTGCACCCTATATTTCTTTGCACTATCTTCTCAATGGGCTTTGGGAAATGCAGGCTTCATTTAGACTGCTTGAAATCGGCTTCTTTCATTTGGGAGGAACAAAGCAAGGACCATTTTCTAATTAATCTTTTGTTTCCTTTGCCCCATCATGTCAACAATGCATGATGGTTCTTGATATTCAGAATATAATAGACAGAGGAGAAGGCCTGGGAGCAGCAGGCCAGGAGCCGGGTCCATGGGGCCCTGGTCAGTGGAATCGTGGGCTGTAGAGCTCCACGTCCTTCTTAATATTTTATAGATCTGACTGATCTGTGAGTTAAATCGTATTTTTCAAAGCGTGGAAGTATTACAAAGCAGATAGACCAAGGACAAAGAAAGTGGATCTCCCACTGTGGGTGCACCTCAGGCCCCCAGCGCTGGATACCAGAGACTGTCAGATGACACACTCTGGCTGTCCCCAGCCCCACGGGTAGAGTGGACAAATACATAGAGAATCTCCCAGTAGAAAAATGATGACATGATTTACAAAATAAAAACACTGTTGAGGGCTTCCCTGGTGGCGCGGTGGTTGAGAATCCGCCTGCCGATGCAGGGGACACGGGTTCGTGGCCCAGTCCAGGAAGATCCCATGTGCCGTGGAGTGGCTGTGCCCGGGAGCCATGGCCGCTGAGCCTCCGCGTCCGGAGCCTGTGCTCTGCAACGGGAGAGGCCACAACAGTGAGAGGCCCGTGTACCGCAAAAAAAAAAAAAAAAAAGCCCACCGTTGAGCATTCAACACACTCAAGGCGCAGTGCTCGGTGTTTTGTATGTGTTTTCCTACTTGCCTGGCAATCACTTACAGGCATAAGGAAACCAAGACTCAGAGAAGCTGGGAACTTCTCAGAGATGGAGCTGGGATTTGAGTCTGTCTGGCTTCAACCTGGGGGACCACACATGCCATTTTAACCAGGAGAATTTCTGCACCAATCTGTCTGTCCAGTGCAGTTACTAATAGCGACCATTCCATTCTCATAACGGTCCTATTTGGGACAGTAAGTTATTTGGGCAACTTATCCCAAGTCATGCTCACTAGGCCACCTCCAGTGTTTACCCAAGCTGCCTCCCCCCTGACTTTACTCCACTACACGCCACAAAAGCCAAGACATTTGGATGTCTTCTTAATTTACTGAGACTATGGAACTAGTAGCGCTTATGAATATATTGTCTTCTTGCTACTTGACAACTTAACTAATAAGTTTTCAAAATGTGATCCTACGTGAGACAAGAAAATCCTTGGATGAAGGGCCATAGGAGACACCTTCTTCCTCCAAATGATTTGGAAAAACCTAATGGGATTGTTCTTGGATCCTGGCTGAGGTGCCCGGTGCCATGCTTGCAGAACTGTAATTTAGAACAGAGAGACTCCCCATCCCCCAAAAAGATGATGCTCAAGAGGGATAAACACATGTATTGTAAGGAGAGGAAAAGAAATCATGCACACATATGAAAGGAGAACTAATGACTTTTTTTAAATCTCAAGGTGAACAAGAGCATAAAATGCAATGTTATTAAATGGTCTTTGCAGGGGACGTGGAGAAGGAGGGGCACAGGTTCCATAAATAAAGGTGAGGGGTCCAGAGCACTGACTGCTCCAGCCTTTCTCCTTCTGGGTGGCTCCTGAGGCTGCTTCAGAGCAGTGCTGATTCCCAGATTGGCCACACATCAAAACCCCATGGGGATATTCCTTCAACAAATAAATAGTAAGAAAAAGAGAGAGAGAGAGAAGGAGGAAGGTCCGGAGGATTGAACCTGTAGATCAAAAGACACAGAAACCAATTTCATTATGTGGACTTTGTTTAGATTACAATTCAAGCAAATTGTTAAAAGCAAAAAGAATGACATTTATGAGACAATTGGAAATGTGACCACTGACTGGAAATCTAATGATGTTAAGGAATTATTTTTAATATTTAATATTTTTAGGTGTGATGGTGGTATGTAGTCATTTTCTTAAGAATGTCTTTTGAAGATACATACTGAAATACTTACAAATGAAATAATAGGATGTCTGGAATTTCTTCTAAAAGGATATGGGAGCAAAACTAATGTATGGGTGGGGTTGTTGGGTGGGTATAGATGAAAGAAGACTGACCGTGAGTTGGTCATTATTCAAGCTGGGTGATGTGTCCATGGGAGTTAATTATACTCTTATGTCTTCTTTTATATTGTTTAAATTTTTCCATGAGAAAAAATTAAAGAAAAAAGTTTTAATCACCCAGGGATTCTTTAATAATGGAGATTACCCTCACCCAACCTAAGAACTACAAAATCAGAGTCTTCGGGGGTAGAGCCAGTGGCTTTGATGATCAGCAAAGTTTGCGAACGCCTGCTCTATAGAATCGTGAACAATGTATTAGATCAAGATAGATTAGTTAAGGCTCAGGGGCAGTACACAGAAAAGGGGTTGATGGGTTAAGACACAATATCTTAAGAAACAGATTTTTCAGCTGAAAGATTAAGTAACTGACGATAGTTGTTAATATCTGAGAGGTTATAAAGACTACAAAATGTACTAGAAAACCAAAAATAGAAAAGGTCCTTCCAGTTCTCAAAAAGAAAAAAAAATGGGGGCTTCCCTGGTGGCCCAGTGGTTGGGAGCCCACCTGCCGATGCAGGGGACATGGATTCGTGCCCCGGTCTGGGAAGATCCCACATGCCACGGAGCGGCTGGGCCCGTGAGCCATGGCCACTGAGCCTGCACGTCCAGAGCCTGTGCTCCGCAACGGGAGAGGCCACAACAGTGAGAGGCCCGCATACCGCAAAAAAAAAAAGAGGACTTCCTCTTCAATTGGGGTAGATTAAATACTTTGAGTACATTTATCTCTATATGCTCCTGAAACCCCACTACAACGGTACCAAGGGAAAAATGCTTTTAATCATATAAATCTATAAGGGCAAAGAGAAGTGGAGAAAAGACAACAGTGGACAAGCAGTGTCAACAAACTTTTGGAAAAGCAGGAGGAGGAGTTAACTAAGCAGAGAAAGCTAAATACCAAGGGCCTGCGAGAGACACGATGAGAAAGGAGCAAGGCAGCTCTGGAGCCCTCAGAAGTCTCGTGGGTTGGAGATACCATCTGTTGTGAAAGATGAGGGCAGAAGAGCATGTTGGGGAAAACAGAGGGATTGGTTAATGACTGTATGATGAACACTGAGATCCTCAGCTCCCTCCCCAGTCCAAGGAGACAGGCAACTAACTATCTCTCCAGCAGTTTAATGCGTGAGAAACTGAATGAGCCAGTTGAGACGTGGAGACATAGACATGGCTGTATGCTGGGGTGGAGTCCTTACTGATGAGCAGGGTATCAAGGGAAAGTTACATCCTGAATAATGAGACTTGGCCTTGTTGGGCCACTCAGGTCTGTACACAGGTGTTCAAATGTGCAGGTATCTCACCATCTCCCTACGTCACTCCCTCCCACCCCCAGTAATTGGTGGATTCTTCTTGGGAGAAACTGCATAGCTAATCAGAGAGCAAAGACTCAGTTATCAATACCTCCAAAAACATAGCCAGGTCCTGCCTTATTCTTATATATGAAAAGACAACAAAGAATGACTCAGTATTTCAGAAATGCCTTTGTCTGAACTCAGAAACCAAACCAAAACAGACTGGGGAGAAAAGGAATTCATAGAAAATAGAGACAACACAAGAAGGAGAAAAACTATATAAAAACTTCAAAATTAGTATCCTAGAGAATATTCATAGAGAAGACGGTGCATCTACAAAACACAGAATAGGTGCTACACACAAGGAACATTGAGAAAACAAAGAACATTTAGGTAATAGTTAAAGTAATTATAGCAGAAATTTTAAAGTTCAGAGAAGGTTTCAAAAATAAAGAAAATCTCTCAGAATGAAGAACAGAAGGACAAAGAAGTGGGGGAAAAAAAAGAAAGAACAAGTAAGTAAAGCAGGGAGGGAATAGCAGGGAGAGAATAGGAGGTCCAACTTCTAACCAACAGAAGAGAAAGAAAAAAAAAGAGATGAAATACCAAAAAAAAAAAAATTCAAGAAAAATTCTCAGATTTGAAGGATGTCATCTCTTTGAAAGTCCCACTGAATGCATAACCTAATAAATGGAAAAGGACCTTTTCAAGCACATCATTATAAACATTCTCCAGAGAGAAAAAAATTATAGATGAAATACAAGGAATCAGGAATGAGAGGAGCATTGCGTTTCAGTACGTGAGCTGGATGGTCCTGTCCAGCTCTGAGATTCTGTGGTCAACACTGAGAAAAGGATGAAAGGAAATGTACTTCTGTATAAAAGCTGGGTATGAGAGGAAGATGCTTTCATCATCAGCTGAGTTAAACCTTGGAATAAATGTTGGAGGAAAGTTAAAATATCTTCTTGGCAGTGCTTTATTTTTTTAATAGATTTTAGCCAATAGTGGTTTATTCTTTATTTGAATTTTCTATTTAAAACAGCCTTCTCTGCCCCTGTATTTTATTTTATTTTTTTGGCCATGCTGTGCAGCCTGCAGGAACTTAGTTCCCCAACCAGGGATCGAACCTGTGCCCCTTGCACTGGAAACGCAGAGTCTTAACCACTGGAGTGCTTTAAACACAGACTAAAGTCTAACTGCGTTAGGCTTGGTTTAATGCATCTGTGCATCTTATTCACCTCTGTGTCCTTCATGCCTAATACAGAACCTAGAACATGGTCCATATTTAATGTGGCTATTTGAACACCATGAAGTTCTCAGATTGGTTTACTCCTAGAGATGACTCCCATAAGGAAATGGATGGTTTTTTCCTGGGTTTATTAGGAGAGAGAGAGGGAATCTAATATGGAATAAGTGTCCAGCAATGTGTCAGGAAGTATAGAAAGGATTTTCCCCGTCTATGCTGTTTGGTTTTAGAAAGGGAGGTACCACTTCTAAGTCTCATTGATGTTTGGCCTTCTCATTGGCCCCAAGTATTAGGCATGGCGTGTGGAGAGAAACAGCATCTAACCCAACGAGATACTCGTATATTTTTAAACATTCTGTGGAGAAAAATTTTTGATTATAAAATTTGCACTTTGTTGTTTTCCCTACTAGAACTTCAGAAAGATTTTGTATTAAAATATTTTTATGTAAAACATCCTCTCTCAGCCCTAATTTATGGAAATGGGAAAATGGGCATATTGCAGGCTTTAACTGCTTAAATTATCTCATTCCTAGAGCAAAGAGACAGAGAGAAACAGGAAAAAAACCTACAGGAATGAAGTCTTGCTTTCTCTTTCGATATACCCAGTACTTTCTATAACAGCTGATCAGAGTGCTGTCAGATGCACTGATGAGAGGTTTCCCAAAGTTAATTTTTCTCATAATACAATAACTAAATTTGCTTTAACACTTGAAAAGGCCCATCCATACTAAAAAGAAGCAGTTGCTTAATCCTAAAATTAAAGGTTATTGCATGCAAGAGAAAATAATTACACGCTCAAAGTATGGAAAAAAGAAAACTTTTTTTAATATGTAGGTATTTGTATAATTAAAGACTAATCAAGCATGGAAGGCTGCTGACTAAACCAGAAAATGAGATTGTTGGCAAGCAATATTGTAATGTAAATGCCATTTTTGTTTAACTACTAAGAAGCTGGAGAAATGATATCCTGAATAGATGAAAAGCAAACAACATTGATAATAAATATTTATCAGATTCCAAATGCAACACAGAGGATTTCTACATTTTACGTGCAAGGTTTGTTCGCAGTGGAGTATTGAGGTGTTTTTCAAGGGGTTAGTTAACATCCTTATTTAGAGTTGCTTTTTTAGATAGTATCTTCCTACTGTTAAAGTACATGTGAAATATTAACCAAGGGGAAGTGTCTCTTTTGAGATATACCGCCCCTATTAATTAGGATTTTGTTAATTAATATTAGTTACCTAGTATTAGGTAAAGACTTTCTAATGAATACAGACATACCTTGGAGATATTGTGGGCTTGGTTCTACACCACCACAGAAAGCAAATATCTCAATAAAGCAAGTCACACAAATATTTTGGTTTCCCAGTGTATGTAAAAGTTATATTTACACTATACTGTAGTCTATTAAGTGTGCAACAGCAAATGTCTAAAAAGTCAATGTATATACCTTAATTAAATGTTGCTAAAAAAATGCTAACCATCATCTGAGCCTTCAGCAAGTCATAGTAGTAACACCAAAGATCACAGATCACAGATCACTCATAACAAATATAATAATAAGGAAAA
The DNA here is from genome assembly GCF_008692025.1 of Phocoena sinus. NCBI lineage: Eukaryota > Metazoa > Chordata > Mammalia > Artiodactyla > Phocoenidae > Phocoena > Phocoena sinus. The sequence continues at coordinate 93,307,654 of NC_045771.1, forward strand.
AGTTTTACATATTGTGAAAATCACCAAAATGTGACACACAGACACAAAGTGAGTAGATGCTATTGGAAAAAAAAATTGGCGTGGATAGACTTACTTGAAGTGGGGTTGCCACAAACCTTCACTTTGTAAAAAAACACGATATCTGCAAAGCACAATGAAACAAGGTATGCCTGTATACTTGTTGAATTCTTATAGAGAAAGAGAGATGAGATACAAGCCACACGCAGTTATTGAAACAAAGAAAATAGAAGCATCAAATGTAAACAGTTTCCGTAAACTTCAGGCGTACAGTTTAAAGTAGAGAAGAAACTCTGAAGTCACATGTAAACATTCTGAGACTTTGTGCGACTGTACATATTACATGGCGTACTCGTTTGTCTTAAATGAGACTTATTTGATTAAATAATATAGATAAAGCACCTTTCAGCACCTAGGAGGTAATAGTCACTCACGGAATCTCAGTTATGTCATTTTCTCCCTCTCCTTTGCTGATTGAGCTCAGTGGACACTCACAGGTCTGTTCTCATGACGACGATGTTGTCTTTGGAGACCCTGCTAAGGCATCCAATTCTGCATTCTGGGTAAGCACGAGAGCCCGACCAGATCTGACCCCTCAGGACTTCTCAGATGCAAGAAGAGTCTGAGGGGTAGAAAGAGTCTGGATTTTTCTCTTGGCCTTGAGAGAACTGAGAAATTCAAGAGAAACGAACATCCCACAAAGAGGCCAAAGATTTTAATCCAATGAAGCCCTCACTGTAAAACTTACTGTTTGTATGTGGTGATTTCCCTGTGCTCAGCCCTGATGTGTCTTATAAAACAAAATTTGCTGCATAAATGTGGATGCAAGCTCTGAAAAGCAGACTTCCTGACCTACTGATAAAAAATATGAATGAATTAATCAAAAGTAGCTTTCAAAACTCAAGTGTTGTGCACAAGTATGATATTTTCTTTCCACCACGAAGCATAATTATAGATAAGTTTTCAGGAGAAGCTGCAAGACTGTCATTTTTTTACCTTCAAAAACAATAGAAGATTTACTTTTCGGTGTCTAAATTAGAATGTGTCAGTTTGACTGTTTCTTTTGGGTGTACTGCATATGGTATGTGATCCAGAAAGTTGAAAGCTTGCAGACCTACTAAAATGCATTTGGGATTTTTCAGAAGCAGATTACTGAGTGACAATATGATAGCCTTCAGGCTTGCTGCTGGAATTTTTATTTAACTTATTTTCTCCCTAACGTGGTAGTAACGTACCTATTTTCTGAAGATGACAGAACACATCATCAAATGACAGTTCAGAAAACATTTTAAAGTTTGTTCTTTCCCTTTTTGGTGTAACTTATTTTGAGAACCAGGAAACAGCATGAAAAGCTGTGTTTCTCTCCCACCTTCACCCCACTAACAGTTTGAAGAGGTCGTGGGAAAACTGCAAGTTCTGGAGTCTGAAGAAAGAACACCCACAACTTTTGGAGCTCTGGTTTTAGAGAAGACCTGAGGTTATTTGCAGAAGCGAGTGGGTCAGATACTGGGGAGGAGCCTGCAGCACACCTAGAGACAGTGTGTCCTTCACATGCTGCCAGTAGACGAAGCAGCCGGCCACGCAGGACAGGTGCCAGACCCCCTTTTGGTGTCAACGCCTGCTGGCAATGTCTGAGATTGTGGCTCAGTTCATTCAGCCTACATTTCTACAGAAGTCTTTGCTGTCCCTTGTCTGGAAGTACGGAGCTGCTCTTTCTGTAAATCCAAACCAAATTATAATCTAGCCTTAAATTGCTCAAAAAACACCCTCCACTAAAATACATCTTGCAGTTTCCAGTCCAGATCAAAACTTAGAGAGCATACACTTAGACAATGCCTTTTGATTTCCTATTGAAAGCTAGGCAACTTCCAGGGAAAAAAAGGGAGCGGGGAGAGGAAGAAAAGAAAACATTGATTCCAATGCATATAAGGGTTGAGGGGCCCCAGAGTAAACCTGCCAGGGTGCCTTTGCCAGGCCCCTCTTTTCTGGGCCCATCTGATTAGAGGGGGAGCAAAATCAGAAGCATTCATGGGCTCCTGAGATTCACAGAGGAGTCTGTGGCAAACTGGCCCAGACCTTCTCATCTGGGGACTTCTTTTTTTCAGGTTCCATGTTAGATTTCTGATGCCGGTTTAATCCTTTGAGTCACGCATTCATTTGTTCAACAACTATTTATGTCTGCGTACAACATGTGTGTATGTCTCTGTGAGTATGTATGTATGTATGTCTGCAGATGTATGTCTACAGATGTCAAGCACCATTCTTAGAGCTAGAGCAGGAATCAGTGGTACGTACAAATAAAAAAAATAGTATAGACACTTATACAGCATATCAAACATTGATAACTGCTTTGGGGGAATAATAAATGGGGTTGAAGGGAAAGAAAGTGCTAGAGAGGGGGTATTATTTGACGTAGGTTGATCAGAGAAGGCATCTCTGTTGGCACAGAGACTCGTCAGGGAGATAACTTGCCAACAAACGGAGAGAGCACCCTCCAGGGGTGGGATGGGGGAACAAGTGCAGAGCCCTGAGGTAGGAGGATGCTGGGCAAATTCAGGGATGAACAGAATGGGCAGCAAGGCTCAAGCCAGATCGGCAAAGGGGGCATAGAAGAAGCAGGAGCCAGAACATCTCGGGTCCTGTAGGTCACTGTCAGGAATTGAGCTATCCCTCTGAGAACGACAGGAAGCCCAACTGATGAAATGAAGAGAATCGACTTTGGGCGTCAAAGAGCAGAAATATGTTGGAGGTGGTGGCGATGGTGCGGAGTAATCAGATTCTGCATATGTTTTGAAGGAAGAGCTGACAAGATTTGCTGATGGATTGGTTTTGGGGCATAAGAAAAACATAAGAGGTGACTTCCCTGGAGGTCCAGTGGTTAAGACTCTGTGCTTCCAGTGCAGGGGGCACAGGCTCGATCCCTGGTCAGGGAACTAAGATCCCACATGTCGTGCAGTGTAGCCAAAAAATTTTTAAAAGAAATTAAAGACAAGAATCTAAGTCGTCTCCACTAATTTTGACCGGAGGTATGACATTCCCCATTTCTTGAGATGCGAAGGCTATGCAAAGAGTAGGTTTGGGTACACGTTTTGTCTTTAGCATGTCAGTTTTGGACAGGTGATATTTCAGAGACCACTAAATGTTTGAGAGGAAATGTTGAGGAAGCAGCTGGGTTATCAAGTTCTGGAGAGAGGTCCATGCTGGAGGTGTAAAGTTGGGAGTTCATTGTCTACTGCTGGTATTAAAGCCTGGTAAGATCACCCAAAGAGTGATCAGAGATTGGAAAGAGGTTCAAGCCCTGGGCCCTGGAGCACCCCAACATTAAGAGTTCCTGTGGAGAAAGAGAAATTGGCATGGACACTAGGAAGAGGGGCCAGTGAGGGAGGAAAAGGGGGTGCCTGGAGGCCAAAGTAAATCAGGTGCTTCAAGAAGGGAGTGATCTCTGTGTCCACTAGTTTTGATAGATCGTGTCAGGGGAGAGCTGAGAATTAACATGAGAGTGGCACCTGGAGGTAAGGAGTGCCCTTGGCAAGAGCTTCAGTGGAGTGGTGCCCATGAACTGGAGTGATTAAAGTAGATTTAAAAGAAGAAGAATTGGAGACATAAAGAATAGACAACCCAGGGACTTCCCTGGCAGTCCAGTGGTTAAGACTTTGCCTTCCAGTGCAGGGGATGCGGGTTCAATCCCTGGTCGGGGAGCTAAGATCCCACGTGCCTCGTGGCCAAAAAACTGAAACATAAAAGAGAAGCAATATTGTAACAAATTCAATAAAGACTTTAAAATGGTCCACATTAAAAAAAAAAAAGAATAGACAACCCATTACACTTAGGCTGTGAAGTGTTAAATATTATTTTTAAAAGACACATTCTTAAACTCAAGGATTAACAAATGCTTGCAAAGCGATCACCAGAGTCTTTGCGTATTTGTTAACAAAATCGTAAATCCAGAATACAAAATCTACCTGAAATAATCTAACCAAACACCAAATTACTTAAATGAGACTTGGTTTCTGAGATGGTATCAAGAGACAATTAAAATCTTATTTATGTACAAGGTTGTGGACACAAATAGGTTTTTCACAGCCTAACTTAAAGTGTAATGGAGATCACTGTTTTAAGTCTAGGAAATAAGCATAATATATCTAAAGATGAATAATTTAAACAAACTGATTAGGTTTTTATTATTACTTTTTCATTTGAAATGTTTTATGGACTGGCTTAATTCTGTTTAAATTTTATTTTTAGCTGTTGTGTTTATGGTTTATTTTATATAAATTTTTGTAATAAAATAATTTAAATTAAAAAAAAAAAAGAATAGACAATCCTTTCTGGGCATTTTGCTCAGAAAGGAAGCAGACAAAGGTTCACTTCCTGGAGGGGATGTGGGGTCAAGATAGGTTGGTTTTTGTAAGATGGAAACGGAAACTCCATATTTTTATGCAGATGGTAGTGATCCAGGAGAGGGGGACGTTTTGATGGAACAAATCAGAGATGTTCTTGACTGGGCCAGAGGCAAAGGCTCTGTTGCATTAGTGGAGGGTTATCTTTGGAAAGGAGCTTAGTGTGCTGGTTCGTACAAACAAAACACAGGTAGATAAAACACAGTCATAGATGCTATGGGTGAGTATATGCAGCAATGAAAAGGTGTAGACATTCTCTCCTGATTGATTTTCTTGTCAGTGAAATAAAGATCAAGGTCAACAGCTGAGAATGGAGAAGCAAGTGCTGGAGGGCTGAAGAGAAATGAGAAGATGGAAGATGGTCCTTTTAGGGGGTGGGAGAGTGATCTGATAGGGAAATGCCGTAGGGTTGCTAGGTGGTACCCAGGCTCTGTCTACTTGAGGTTCATTGTTTTGTATTTAGAGTGAGGCCGGTCGGCACAGTCATGAAGTTTTCTCCAGTTAAGTTCAGCTGTGTGGGCATTGGCACAGAGTAGGTAGAGAGTTGGATCATGAAATCTAAGCTCAATGAAAAAGGAAGGACTTTAGGTGGGGAAGTGAGGGACAATAGAACAGTGATAGGATTCATGGATTACTGATTCCAGGGAGACTAAAGAGCTGTTAAAATTAGAAGTACTGGGGCTTCCCTGGTGGTGCAGTGGTTGAGAGTCCGCCTGCCAATGCAGGGGACATGGGTTCGTGCCCCGGTCCGGGAAGATCCCACGTGCCGTGGAGCGGCTGGGCCCGTGAGCCATGGCCGCTGAGCCTGCGCATCTGGAGCCTGTGCTCCACAACAGTGAGAGGCCCGCGTACTGCAAAAAAAAAAAAAAAAAAGTGAAGTACTAGAAACATCTGAGGGAGAAGCTAGAGAGTAAGATGCCTATAACGGGGATGATGGAAGAGGTGTGGTTATTGAAAATCGTAGAGCATGACTTTCAGGGGGATGGCTGGGGTGGGATGAAGAACATGCTCATCAGAGGAGAGCAAGTCTAACAGCTAAGAGGCTAGGGTATCAGAGGATATAAAAAGAGGATATAAAAGTTACACACACACACACACACACCACAGCAGTTTTAATTCCAGAGAGAGTAACAAAGATCCAGGAGCAAAAATTTGAAGGAATGAGGTGGGGTTACTTATAGATTATTGCAACAAAGAGTAGCAAGTGGGATAATGTGAGGACATGAGCTTCAAACCTGGGATTTTCAAGGAGATGGGAGGGAGACCACCAATGACAAGCAAGCATCCACCCCATTCCAGGCCCAGAGACACTTGCAATGGGTAGATAACAGCCACCACATAAGAGGTCTTCAGGGAAGCAGTGTCCTCAGGGGAGAGGCAGATTTCTGCTGGCGCAAAAAGATGCAGAGAAGATTCCAAGAAGAGGAAATAGGCAATTTGGCTGATGAAGGACCACAGTGGAAGGGTCTCCAGAGTAGGAAAGATGAGTGAAATGGGGTTTGCAGAGCCATATGAGGAAAATGGTGCACATGAGGACTGGCTGGGATTCTTGGATTTTCTGGGTGACTAACAAAAATAGGGATACAGGATATGATGGCTTACTCGTGGTGACCTCCAAGGTGGACCATGGCAGGAGCTTTGAAAGCCCGGAAGACAGAGAGGTAGGGATTTTTCCAGAAGTATGAAAAATACTTCTGGAAAATACTTTTTCCAGAAGTATTCTGGGGACTCATCTTCCCTCCTAAAGATAGAGATGGAAACCAGGAGAGAGGCAATATTTTGAGAATCACAAGGAGGCTTTCAGGTCCTATTCACTCATGGCAAACTCTTATTTTCTCGAAGTCATTTATTTTAAAATATTGATGAATTAGAAAACTCAGATACATTTAAATATGAATCTTTAACTTTAAATTTAAACATTCAGATATATAATGAACCTGGTAATCTATTTATCTAACAGACACCCATGCCATGAAAGTAAATGTAATTTTAAAATCTGAGAAAGAATTGTACTTTCAAAAACACAGAATGGAAGAATATCAGAATAGCTCAGGAAAATCTTGGCTATCCATCACCCTCAAAGAAATAAGTTTCTCTTGAGAGCTGAGTTTCCCCAGAGGAGCGAAGGGTTAAACCTTTTATTTTTTGTTTTTTTTTGGTTTTTTTGTTTTTTTGCGGTACGCGGGCCTCTCACTGCTGTGGCCTCTCCCGCTGCGGGGCACAGGCTAAGGACGCGCAGGCTCAGCGGCCATGGCTCACGGGTCCAGCCGCTCCGCAGCATGTGGGATCCTCCCGAGCCGGGGCACGAACCTGTGTCCCCTGCATCGGCAGGCGGACTCTCAACCACTGCGCCACCAGGGAAGCCCAGGGTTAAACCTTTTAAAGTAGAACTATAAAACTTGTAAAATGTAAATCATTTAAAAGCATTTTACTCCCATCTCCTGCCTTCTTAAACAGAGTATCATAGTAATAAAACTCTTCTATTTGTATCATGCCTTGTGGATGACAAAGTACTTTCACAAACATTATCTCATATTATCCTCCAACATCCTAGTAAAGTAGGTGCTTCAAAGATTTGACATATTGGTGAGATGGACAGTCACAGGGGTGTGAATCGCCCAGTGTAGATGAAAGGGAATATAATTGCAACTTCCTGATTACTTTGGGTCATTATTGTTGGTATAGATCAAAAGGATGTTCCCAGAAGGCAAGACTAACATGCAGTATAAGAGAACGTAATGAAGGATCCAACTGTGTGGGCAGACAGCACATGCTCTCAGAAACCCAAAGAGCAGTCAGCTGAGGACTGGAATGTCTGAGAGGATTTCCTGGAGGTGGTGGAACTTGAGCAGGGCTCTAAAGTTCCAGCAGAATCTAGGAGGGCGAGAAGAGCCAAAGGAAGACATATCAAGTATGCACTTGGATGTTGGAGCATCCATAGTAGTTACTCACTTGGATGATTTCTGTTTTCCTGCAAATGAATACCACTGCCCTGGGCCTGCTCACCACCACTCCGCCTACCACCTAAATTATTCCCTGTGATGGTTGATTTTATGTGTCACTTTGACTGGGCCATGATGCCCAGATGTGCGTTCAAACATTATTTTGCGTGTTTCTATGAGGATGTTTTTTTTTTTTTTTTCTGTGGTACGCGGGCCTCCCACTGTCGTGCCCTCTACCGTTGCGGAGCACAGGCTCCCGGACGCGCAGGCTCAGCGGCCATGGCTCACGGGCCCAGCCGCTCCACGGCACGTGGGATCCTCCCGGACCGGGGCACGAACCCGCGTCCCCCGCATCGGCAGGCGGACCCCCAACCACTGCGCCACCAGGGAAGCCCTATGAGGATGTTTTTGAATGAGATTTACATTTACATCAGTGGACTTTGAGTAAAGCAGATTGCCCTCCGTAATGTAGGTGGGCTGCATTCAATCAGTTGAAGGTCTGAGTAGAACAGAAGGTGGACCTCCCCTGAACAAGAGAAAATTCTGCAGCAGACTGCCTTCAGACTTGAACTTCAACATCAGCTCTTCCTTGAGTCTCCAGCCTGCCAGCCCACCCTGCAGACTTTGGACTTGCCAGCCTCTGTATTCACATGAACCAATTCCTTAAAATAAATATGTATATAAAACCAACATCCTATTGGTTCTGTTTTTCTGGAGAACCCTAACTAACACTGTCCTTTCTCATAAATTGTATGAATTTCCAGAATGACAAAAGGGCTGCATTCTCCTCTGTTGCGGAGTATGGACGTGTGCAGTGGGTAAAAGGCAGAGCGCTTCCCTTATGGATGCATAAAGTCCATAGGATCAAGGATGTTCTTGGGTTTATCAGGGCAAAACAAGCCAGACTCTAGGAAGTAGTTCTTAAAGTTCATTCTGGGGAGACCCAGACCCAGAGCATTACAAGCCCTCACTGCTCTACTCAGAGCCAGTTCGCCAGTTATCATATTACCTACAGGTTTTCCTCTTGAGCCAGCTCTGGCTTTTCCCAACACCACCCAAGGGAGAATTGTGCTGGACGGTATGGTTACTCTGTCATTTGATTCCACTGATAATTCTGCCAAACACTCAAATCAAGATAGACAATCGATCAAAGTAACTAGCTAGTTCAGAGTCAACCACAGGCTCACCGCCACAGTGCAGGAGTTCAGAAACATTTTATGTAAAGAGCCAAATAGTAAATATTGGGGGCTTTGAGGGTTGAGACAAAATTGAGACTATTCTTTATGCACTTATATAACAAGAGAGAACAGATTTCCATGCATTTCTTATTGATGAAATTCAAAATATAATAATAGTAGGTGAGGGGCTTCCCCGGTGGCGCAGTGGTTAAGAATCCTCCTGCCAATGCAGGGGACACGGGTTCGAGCCCTGGTACGAGAAGATCCCACATGGCCGCGGAGCAACTAAGCCCGTGCGCCACAACTACTGAGCCCACATGCCACATCTCTTGAAGCCCACGCGCCTAGAGCCCGTGCTCTGCAACAAGAGAAGCCATGACGGTGAGAAGCTTCTGCACCGCAACGAAGAGCAGCCCCCCTCACTGCAACTAGAGAAAGCCCGTGTGCAGCAATGAAGACCCAATGCAGCCAAAACTAAAAATAAATAAATTTATTTTAAAAAGTAGGTGAGTAGAAATTTTTGTTATGCAAGTTACTAATGAGATAAATGGAATTCTTTTTTTTGTCAGGGGATGTATTAGGGTTCTGCAGAGAAGCAGAACCAGTAGTTTCAATGCACATACATATGTGGAGGTAGATGATAGATAGATAGATAGATAGATAGATAGATAGATAGATAGATAGATAGATAGATAGATATAGATATGTATAACCCTTGACAACACAGGTTTGAATTTTGCAGGCCCATTTATACATGGATTACTTTTCAATAAATACATAAAATGCATGAATACAGTACTACACAGCCTGCGGTTGTTTGAACGCACAGATACAGAACCAAGAATACAGAGGATCAATAAGTGGATTTTCAAGTGCCCCCCCCACATTGCATTGTTCAAAGGTCAACACAGAGAGAAAGCGCGAGAGAGATTTATTATTAATTATAAGGAATTGGCTCATGCCGTCATGGAAGCTGAGAAGTCTAAAATCTGCAGAGCTAATGTCCCAGTTTGAATCCAAAGATGTACAGGCAAGAGAATTCCCTCTTACAGATATACCCAGAATAAAGTTTAACCAACTATCTGGGCTCCCCTTGGCCTAGTCAAGTTGACATATAAGATTAGTCATCACAGGGGGATAACATTTTACTTTATTAGAGTTCAAAATTAGTGGTCCTCATCATCCAATCAAGTGCAAATATTCATCTGTGAAAACCATTCTTAGCTTGTGGCCTGTAAAAAACAAGCTATGGGCCAGATTGGGCCTGTGAGAAGTAGTTTGCCACTCCTGCTATAGAATAATGTTTTAATGATAATAATGATAGTAATGCCCTCTGAAAATAAAGATAATGAGGACTTCCCTGGTGGCGCAGTGGTTAAGAATCCGCCTGCCAAGGCAGGGGACACGGGTTCAAGCCCTGGTCCGGAAAGATCCCACAAGCCTCGGAGCAACTAAGCCCGTGCGCCACAACTACTGAGCCTGTTAGCCACAACTACTGAAGCCCGCGCGCCTAGAGCCCGTGCTCTACAACAAGAGAAGCCACCATAATGAGAAGCTTGCACACCACGGCAAAGAGTAGCCCCCGCTCGCCGCAATTAGAGAAAGCCCGTGCGCAGCTATAAAGACCCAACGCAGCCAAAAATTAATTAATTAATTAAAAAGAAATAAAGATAATGAGAGTCAGTATAGTGTATAGTTAGGAGAGGAGGCTGAAGCCTGCCTGCCTGGGTTGGAATCCTGACTTTCTCACTTAGTAGCTGCATGATCTTAGGCCTGTGGTTTAGCTCTTCTGTTCGTCAATTTCCTTCTTTTTAAAATACAAATAAAAGCGTCAACCTCATAATCTTCCCGTGGAGATTAAATTAGTATCTGTAAGGTTCTGAGAAAAATGTCTGATGTATAGTGAGTGTTATATAAATAGTAGATGTGATGATGGTATGATGCTGATGAGAGAAGGGAAAGGAGAGAGAGAAGCACAAAGAAAATGGGAAGTAAATCCTTCTGATGCTAGGAGACTGAGTGGTTGCTACAGGCTGAAGGTGCTACTAGAAATCTGACTGATCCTATTTAACAGCTCAAACGTGGGACATACTCCTGTATTCCAAGCACCAAGAGTCATGGTCTTGTGTTATAATCCAGCCTTCAAGGTTATTAATGTTTATTTCACTCTGAAGACCCGACAGCCTAGGAGGAGTATGGGCTGGGGAGAATGGGGGGTGGGAGAATTTTTGGTACTTACCTTCAGAAATTATTCTAGAACTCAGCACACAGGAGATGGAGACCTACCTACTCAGTCCGAGCTAGCCATGAGTTTACTGGAGAAGCAATAATTTTACAAAGAGGCTTGGAATTGGTGTCCGTATCAAATAAAAAATAAGCTCCCAGATTTACATTCATTGATTTTCTATCTAGTTTCTATCTATGTTCATCATGTTGAATTTCTTAGAATCCAAAAATCAAACCATTGAGAAAGCAAAGGTGTCTCACCCCTATAACACCCACAACCTTTGTAATGTGGTCAACTTTTATAGATCTTAACTCTTAATTGTACTCATTCCAAAGAAGGTTTTATTTAGAAAAGGAATAATGGATCCTTAAAAAAAATAAAAAGATCTAGCCTTATTGCTTTGATGAAGATTCGCCACCCGTGACCCTTTAAATATTGAACTTGGACTATAAAAATAGCACTTCTTATTGATCACATGGTTATTAAAGTCAGTCAAATGCTGAATTTATATGTCAAACACTTGTAATATTTCCTGTAAATATTAGGGCAAGGGGAAAAGACGGTAATGCCACTTGTGAAGAGTCACATCAGATTTGTTCAACTTTACGTAACTGAGAAATAATAAAAGTGTCATCAAGAATTTCATTACATACGCCAAGCACTTGTCAAAAACCGCTACACATCATTTTTGCATGTATATGTGTCCACGTATGAGCCCAGAAAACACACACAGGGATGTGACACACATGAAGCAGAGTGAAGAGCGATCTGTGTGCCTCTCCCCCTGCACAGGCTCTATAGCACACCACAAATGACAGCTGTTAGGATTATTCAGGAGCCTCTGTACACACACTCATTCAAGTTCGCTTTTTCCTGAACTCCAGACCACTAGGGGATGCTGACCAATGATCTAAGTCTGGGGGAAAGCCTTGGAACTCAATAAATCAACGAATCCTCATTAAGGGTTTAAGTCAGATTCTTAATCCCCTCAGATTCAAGTCCCTACCTAATGATATTCAAGGATGCTTTGGGGGAGAGGTCAGCATGGAGATCCTTATATCTCCTGTTTTCGCCAAGACAACTTTTCATCTAAGCAAATGCTTTCAGATGAGTAACAGAAAGAAACCATTAGACAATCCTGGGCATCTTGACTGGAAACTGGGATCCAAGGCCCAGGGCAGGCCTGTGAACAGAGTAATGTGTAGGCATTTCTAATGGCATTTTGACGTACACGCACAAAATTGATGTCGTAAGGATCATTGTAAAATCCCAAACAGTGGAATATTGAGGACATTTTCAGGTGGCACTCAGATTCTGGCTGGGTGAGCCCAGTATATTTTCTCATGTCACAGTTGATTAGGTTCACGGGGAAGTGGAAAGAGTAAAAAATTCTCTTATTACTGCAGCAATGCCATCTCAGCCTCTTTTCCCTTTGAATGCAACATTAGTTTTTGTCCAGAAGTCTAACTGCTTTCTACAGTTTGGGGGATTGTAAAGCAGAAACAATTTTCCCAGCCAGGCTGACCTTCACAGTAATAAGAAATGACTGGAATTTCTCCCTATTTCTCTAACATTTGGGGAGGTTTGGGAAGGTGGGGGGAAAGGAAGAACATGCTTGTTTTACCTGATATTATGTTGTGGGTGTCCGTTTGGTACTTAGAGCCTAAATTTTTTGCATTCAGGGGATTACATGGACTGTTGCTCCCTATGACCCAGGAGTTAGACCACAAGTGTGTTGAGAAACGACAGTGAGGCACTTGAAACTTTTTGTTATCACAACAGAGGTGGCATTTTGTTTCAGCCACTAAATGAATAAATATTTTTCTCCAGGGGATGGCTATTTTCATTTACTCTCCAGCCCTTACTAGGTGATGAACAGGAGGGTGAGGAAATTCAGCCCTCATTTAGGCTGTGCCTCCCGAGTCTCTGGTGCCCTTGGGGTTCCCCAGCCTCTGGGACCTCCCAGTGGAGCTCCCCCGTGAGCCAGCCAATGGCACTCCTTTCTGCTTACTTCTACCCAGCCTCTTGTTCAGCACTTGCCTTCAACTTTACTAAGATGGTGGGATAGATGAGCTCTCTGGCCAAAGCTGATGCTTCCTCTTACGCTGCGGAAGCATAAAAACTCCCTAGGATGGAATGCAGAAGATAAAGTTTAACATAGCCTCCACCCCCATCCCCAGATGAAGCAGTTAACCCTAAAGGAGAACCTTTATCCCAAGAGACATACCCTGAGCTGTCTTTTGTCTAAGTGTTCAGGGCAGCATTCATCCTCCAGAGACACTTTGGCAGAGAGAGTAACTTTTTTTTTAATTGAATTATAGTTGATTTACAATGTTGTGTTAATTTCTGCTGTACAGCAAAGTGATTCAGTTATACATATATATACATTCCTTCTTACATTCTTTTCCATTATTGTTTATTACAGGAGATTGAATATACTTCTCTGCGTTATACAGTAGGACCTTGTTGTTCATCCATTCTATTGGGTTGGCCCAAAAGTTCGTTTGGGTTTTTCCATAAGGTCTTATGGAACCAACCCAATATACATAATAGTTTGCAGCCTCCCAGCCTCCCACTCCATCCCTGCCCCACCCCTTGGCAACCACAAGTCTGTTCTCTTATGTCTGTGAGTCTGTTTCTGTTTCATAGAAAAGTTCATGTGTGCCTTATTTTAGATTCCACATATAAGTGATATCGTATGGGATTTGTCTTTCTCTGTCTGACTTACTTCACTTAGTATGATAATCTGTATGTCCGTCCATGTAGCTGCAAATGGCATTATTTCATTCTTTTTTATGGCTGAGTAGTATTCCATTGTACATATATGTACCACATCTTCTTTATCCATTCATCTGTCGATGGACATTTAGGTTGTTTCCATGTCTTGGCTATTGTTAATAGTGCTGCTATGAGCATAGAGGTGCATGTATCTTTTTGAATTATAGTCTTGTCTGGATATATGCCCAGGAGTGGGATTGAAGGGTCATATGGCAACTCCATTTTTAGTTTTTTAAGGAAGCTCCATACTGTTTTCCATAGTGGCTGCACCAGCTTACATTCCCACCAACAGTGTATGAGGGTTCCTTTTGGCAGAGAGAGTAATTTATTGTGAGGGTGATATTTTGTAGCTCCTCTCACCTGGCCTCAGACTCTATCCCTGCCCCCTTTCAGGTAGGCAGTAGAACATCATCATGACTATACTGAATTCTAATCCTACTCTGCCACTCACTAGCTGTGTGACCTTGGGCAAGCCACTTAAACTCTCTGAACCTCAGTTTCCTCATCTGTAAAATGGGGCTATAATAGTACCTCCATCATAAAGTTTTTCATTTGAAAGAGGAAAAAAAAACCACATTTCCTCCTGTGTGCCCTCACTAAACTGTAGCTTGTGTCATTAACTCGATTCTGTCCTTTTCAAGTATGGTGTAAATTGATTAATTTGCCATATGGTATCATAGAAGCCTCCACTGTTAATCCGTTTGGTGGTGTGTGCTATAGCAAGATGCTGTTGGATGCCTGCTTTAGGATGGCAAATGACAAGATCCATGGTTTGGGACAGAAACTTTTTTTTCTCTGGACGGCAGTAGTTCCTGAACCTTACATGAGATGCAGCAGTGAGGGCTAAAACTAAGTGTTAAAACAAACAAATGGATTAAGGCATTGGAGGAGTGGGTGGTCGAGAAGGGAATCCACAGGGGGAGACACCAAGGAGAAGAGCACCTCAGCTAGCAAGTTGTGGTTGATGGTTGCAGCTCAGTCTTGGAGTCTCGGGAGCATTTTAGTGACAGTGATCTGTCACCAACTCAATAATGAACTTTCTGCTGAAGGGCCTTGATCTTGCCTGGAAACTATACCTGGATAACATTCTCAAGCTCTCTCATTTCACATATTAAGAAAGTAAGACCCAGGGCTTCCCTGGTGGCACCGTGGTTAGGAATCCGCCTGCCAATGCAGGGGACATGGGTTCGAGCCCTGGTCCGGGAAGATCCCACATGCCACGGAGCAACTAAGCCCATGCACCACAACTACTGAGCCTGTGCTCTAGAGCCCGCAAGCCATAACTACTGAGCCCGTGTGCCACAGCTACTGAGCCTGCACACCAAGAGCCCGTGCTCCGCAACAAGAGAAGCCACCGCAATGAGGAGCCCGTGCACCGCAAGAAAGAGTAGCCCCCGCTCACCGCAACTAGAGAAAGCCCGCATGCAGCAACAAAGTTCCAACGCAGCCATAAATAAATAAGTAAATTTATTTTTAAAAGAAAAAAAAAGAAGGACCCAGGGTGTTTAAGAAGCATTGCTAAGGCCACATACGCCTAGTAAATAGATGATCCAAAGGACTCTTCCAACTCCAAATTTATGATCTACTTGAATTTTATTTGCTATTTAAAATAGCTCCAATCACAGTACTAGAAGCCTCCAGTGCCTAGAATAGATGTACAGATCTCAAAACGACACTTTAAATATGTGATTATCTATAATGGACCTAGCTTTTTAATTTATTTTTAAAGTGTTTTTTTTTTTAACTTTAATAGTATTTTAGTATATTTTAATATTAGTATAGGTTAACATTTAGTCTATTTCTTGTGTATATATATATACTTATATTTCTAATTATATATAAATACCTGTATACTTATACCTTGTATATAAATATATGTATACTTATATCTTTAATTATATGTAAATTTATAATTTTATTAGTAAATTTAAATGTTTGCCAAACTTAAGAGATCAACTTGACGGTTCTCTTTGTGGGCTCACATCCCCGAGATTCGCCGAGGCACATAGCATTGGCAAGCTTTACAGGAGAGACTTTCAGAGCTTCATTTAATGGTTCCAGTTTATGGTTCAAATGACAGTAACCAGCTCCCTGTCCCCACCTTGCTTTATCAACCTTGAGGCAAAAGGATTCAAATGTACTTGCGTCCAAAGATGCGAGTATATATTTCCACACGCGTCCAAAGATGGCTTCAGGATCTAAAAACTGTAGGTGTGATCCCAGCAATTCCCCGAGGAACTGGGGTAGGCTTGGGAGGAGGGCTTAGTAGAAAGGTGGAGGTTTGAAAAACAAAACAAAACAAACAAAGATACAAAAACCTTATTAATTTAGAACATGAGTTAATTTTTTAACCTGCGTTAAAGCTGTGAAAAGTTTTTGCCTCTAAGAAGAGATGGTTTAGGGAAGGGACTTTCCTCTCCTCAAATGCTTCCTTCTCCCTCTTGCGTGTAGTCAAATCTCTTGGCTAAATTTCTGCCAGCAATACATCTCTCAAGGAATCTGAATCCCTCTAGATATTCTGTGCCACTCATTGGTCCAATGATAGAAATGAGTTTGCTTGTGGAGTCCATCCCCTGAGCCAGGGTTGCTGGCATCTCACAAGTGACTCACTCACTACTGCCTTGGAAGACAGTCACCTCTCATAATGATGAGAACGTGTTTCAAGACAATCTCTGTCCCAGGAACATCTTCGAGCAAAAACAGGGGATTATGAGTACAGAGTCATGTTCTCTTTCTCAGGTTCCTTCCCTTGTCTCTGTCGCTACTACCACCATCCTAGGTTATATCTAGGATATGAGAGCCCTGGACCTTCTTCCCAGTCTCCCTGACTCTGTGCTTCTGCCAGGCCCCTCCCAACCCATCTGTGGACCAACCAACCTTCCTAAAACTTGGGGGATGATCAGTTCATGTTGGTGGCATGACATGCCATGGTGTGGCCTGGAAGAGCACGAACCCAAAGAGTCAGAAGACACAGTTCAAGCAAGTCCTGACTCTGCCTCTCACCCTCTGCCCTGAAAATCTTTTGCTATCACTGAGCTTTGTTTCCACTTCTGAAAAATGAGCCCATTCATTGCTCATCTGTAAGATCCCTTCTTTCTTCGACATTGTAACATTTATCCAAGGGAACATGGGTTCTCCTCCTTGCAACTTGGGTCCTTCAAAAAGTGGCAAAGGGACTTCCCTGGTTGCCCAGTCGTTAAGACTCCACGCTCCCAATACAGGGGGCACAGATTCGATCCCTGGTCAGGGAACTAAGATCCTGCATGCCACACGGCGTGGCCAAAAAAAAAGTGGCAGAAACTCTTCGAATTCTTGGAGGACCAATGTGAGATCCTTATGAGATTATTTCTGATCATTGGAAAGACTAAATAAGCCATTCATGGCAAGTCACGTGAGCACGGAAATGTCTGATGTTCACATTGTGACTGAATTATGTAGTTATTCAAGGTTTTCTCCTGTGGGGAAGATTAATTAAACATAGAAAATGCTAGAGGTAGATCCAGGAGGATGATCATGCCATCCTCCAAATGAGAAGAGAAGGGGACCTTACCGAGGCCATAGCAGTGGGAAAGAGGAGGAGAATCGGACTATCTTCAAAGTCAAGGTGATAAGATTTCGTCATTGATGAACCTTAGTAGTGAGGAAGGCAGGGAGCTGGGGAAGAATGACCAGGGATTGAGGAAGAGGGGCTCTGGGAGGAAATTGAGTACCATTTTGAACAAGCTGAGTTTTAAGTGCTGTGCATCATTTCATGGAAATACACAACATACCGTTGGAATTTGTCTGGAGGCAGGTCGTACTTGGAGCTACAACCACATCTCACATGGAGTCATAGCTACTAAAATCTCTCTTCGAGTGAACATGGCCTTTGATCCCCTGCTCTTCCTCCAGAAATCACTCCCCTGCTTTTAATACTCTTGGCTTGATAGTCAGTGTTGCATTCTGAAAGTGATGTAGCCACTAAGCCACTTTCCTCTACTGCCCCTCAAACAACCATCCCTCGTCACCCTGCACCCATTTGCTTTCAGTATCATTTAAGCTCCTTCCCTTAAATTCCATCCCTCCTAACCTAGATGTCAAGGAACATGCATACATTATTTTTTTCTTTTGCATCACCCATTACTAAATGCTCTTCAGGTAAAATTCTACCGACTTCCTATAATCCTGCAGTGGAACCAGACAACTTACAAGCTCTGCTATTTCCCACAAGGGTTACTATTACTCTCCTTTTTCGTTCAGAACTTTTTAAACAACAACAACAAAAAAATGCAGAGCCACTTTCTCCTCCTATAGTTCTACCATCCTGTCTCCCCTTCGTATCACCGGCACCAACTTCTCTGGTTTTCAGAGCAAACTGTTCACTTGGGTCAGTGCATGAGAGGATATTCCTTCTCAAAATGAAAGCCCTCATCGTTTTGAGGTAAAATGCCCTTCTAGACAGAGCTGTATGACTTTCTGAAAGAGGGCATTTATAGAACCTCAAATAGATGAATCGTTTTCTTTCAAGCAGGGAAATGTATTTCACTCTTCTTGCTTCAACCAGGATCGAGTCCATTCATTTCATTTTTTTATGCTCTCCTGTTTTATTTAGAAATGATCTATTCATCCCAACCCAATTGAAGAAATATAGATAACTCAGAAAAACATGGCTGTATTCTTCACATGAGGAGCAAAGATACTCCCACCGAATATTTTCACAGCTCCGTTTAATTTGCGCTGTATAAACCTGGCCTACAAAATTCTCTTTTATTTGTTATACTCGAGGAAGGCAGCAGCATCCCCAGAGGCAGTGAGACCCAGATTCTAATTGCAGCTGCTTTCCGACCCCTTGGACAAGTTCTTTGACTTCGAGGATAATAGAATATTTTTCAGGATGCTGCGTGATTAAGTGAGATGTTGAATATCTGACATATACTGTGTTATGCGGTAAATACTCTCAGAGGTGTAAAGCCGTATTTTGCAGGAATCTTTTTGCCTCTCCAGTATCGTTGATGCACACGACTCTGCTAGCCTAGTGGGGAGTTCTGTTTCACGCCTTTATTCTCACCTCAGCACTGCTTGTATTGCACATTGCAGGGGATTTTTAAATTATACTAAAATAAGAACATTATAAGTGTGAGAGTGCTCTAGATGCTGGCACTAAAACACAAATTACTTCATTATACTAAATTGAAGCCTCTTTTATGTAACTTTTTTTTTGTGTGTGTATGGTACGCGGGCCTCTCACTGTTGTGGCTTCTCCCATTGCGGAGCACAGGCTCCGGACACGCAGGCTCAGCGGCCATGGCTCATGGGCCCAGCCGCTCTGCGGCATGTGGGATCTTCCCGGACCGGGGCACGAACTCGCGTCCCCTGCATCGGCAGGCGGACTCTCAACCACTGCGCCACCAGGGAAGCCCACGTAACTATTTTCTGATGATCGTATTCACATTTGTCTGCCTCTGTGATAACTGTCTGTACAGCGGCCAAGCTGTTAGAAGTTACTGAAGTCCTGTCTCTTACCCTTTTGCTTCTAGAAGTCTTCTTTCTTGGGCTCCCTTTACTGTGAAATTTAGTAACATCTTTGGTCAGATAGATTTCACAGCAGATCCCCAAATCCTGCTTCGTGGTGCCAGGTCCACCAGAAATTCTACTCATTTTCAGACCACTGCTGTCTCCGGTGGTCCCCGGTAGAAGCTCTGTGTGACATTCAAGGGGAAAGTAGTATGTCCTCCAATTACTCATCCTCCAGATGAGGGAGAGGTTCTCCCATGCAGGAGCCCATGGCACGTATGTAATGCAGGAAAAACGTGATCGGCAAACTATCCTCCCGCCTCTTCCATCTTTACGAACTTGGTGGGCTCTCTGTTCCCCTTCCCTAAGCCCATGACATTTCACCGTGAGTCACCTCTCACCAGCCCATCCAAAGCTACTTTCCAGAAAACCCCAATAAAGTCTTTGTTATGGGCTGCAAAAGATCAATTTGTATGTACAGATGTTTCTCTTCCTCAGGATATTTGCATGATTGCAGGGGACCAGGCGCCTGTTCCAATTGAAACAGAAAAATGACCTAATTAGGAAATGGATTCTCATAATCAGTTGATTAGATTCCTGATTTCCCTTTATTAACCCAGTTTATGTCTTTAGGAAGGTTATACACACTCTTCTAGAACCTGTTTACCTTTTTAAGAAATCTTTGCACTAACAGCTACGTAATTTCAGTCGAAGTGTAAAATGTGTTCTGGCCGATAACTCTCCTATTGGAAACTCCTCTGTGCAGCTACTTGCCTCTGAAACGGTTGAGAACCAAGAGATTAACTAGTAACAATTATATATAAATTGTAAAAGCTTCGTCAAGATATCCAAGCGTATTATTTAGAGGAGAGAAAAGACACTTGAGCTCTCACTCTAATCCAACCAGACTGGCTAGTTTTTAAATTTTTTAATTCAAAAAATGTGAATAAAAAGGATCATAAAAGTCATAGCAGATTATAAGTCACAAGAGAAAGAGCTGCTTTTAGAAGCAGGCCCAAAGACAGCTGAGAAAAATGGTCCTGTCTCTCAGGACAAGAAGATGCAGAAACATACAGCTCAAAAAGCACAGCCCTCCAGGCCTGTGTGGGATGAAAGCAGAGGGTCCAGTAGCCAAGAGGGCAACCCCAGCTCTGAGCCCCAGGTCTGGGCCAGCAGGGGGAACCAAGGCGGGAGAGGAGACTGGAACAGATCCCAGCCACAGACCCCAGGCAGAGGGGAGAGACCCCGGCACGCAAGAAGTCCCTGACAGACACCCGGGCCCTGCAGGACAAGGCAGGAGTTCAGGACAAAGCTCCCTTAGGATGCTGGGAAGAGCAAAGCCGGCCCAGACTGGAAGGAACGGCACCGCGCAGGACTCGGGAAGGACTGAAACAAGAGAGCACATGATCATGACCTACCTGGTACGAGAGCTTGGAATAGGGCCCAAGTCAGAGCTGCTCCAAGTGAACAGTGGTTCTGCAAGGGCTGAGTTCCCCCAGCCAATATCCTTAAACTGCCCATGAGGACAAGACAGCCAGGTAGGGCACGCGATACTAATGGATTTTCATAATAGTGCCCTGGAGTCATCGAGAAGGAGAAATTCCACCACTCAGCCATAAAAAGAATAGAATTTTACCATTTGCAGCAACATGGATGGACTTGGAGGGCATTATGCTTAGTGAAATAAGACAGAGAAAGACAAATATTGTATGATATCACTTATATGTGGAATCTAAAAAGCACAACAAACTAATGAATATAACAAAGAAGCAGACTCAACAGATACAGAGAACAAACTCGTTGTTACCAGTGTGGAGAGGGAAGAGGGGAGGGGCAGTACAGGGGTAGAGGATTGAGAGGTACAAACTCTTAGGTATAAAATAAGCTACAAGGATATATTGTACAACACAGGGAATATAGCCAATATTTTATAATAACTGTAAATGGAATATAACCTTTAAAAATTGTGAATCACTGCATTGTATACCTGTAATTTATATAAACTTACACAGCAACCATACTTCAATTTAAAAAATAAAAATAAACTACTGAAAATAAAAGAAATATTAAGCTTAGAGAGGCACAAAAAATATATTGGTATGGAAAGATCTGAACTATATATAATGCAGTTTTTTTAAAGTGAATAAAAAGGATTACCTTCACCCAAAAAGTACCCATATTGTGCTATTATTGTTAATATGTCCATCACCAGACAAGTACAAGAGGACAGACACCAAAGTGTTGGCACTGTTATCTCTGGGATTGGGGTAGTTTTAATTTTTGTCTTATTTGCTTATCTCTATTTTACAATTTTCTACAACAACATGTACCTTGTATGTAATAAAAGTGATAAAGGGTAAAAGAAGGTAGTGACATTGGCAGTGCATTTTAAGTATTTCCATGTAAAAGATTAGAACTGTTTTTAAAAACCCTCATCTAGAAATCCTGGTGATCTGATGTGATTCATGCTTCTAGGAACCCCAGAAGCTGAGATTTTCCTTTACCTATGAAATGAGAGCCTCCATCTAAACCACCAGGTGACAGAAACTTTCTATACTGCTGTCTCCTGCAATATTTTAGCTTGTTCTTATAGGAGAATGTTAAATTTCCTTTGATCAGGAGCTCAAAGAGCCCTAATTAGATTTACTCCAATGGTGTGAACTCTTCAGCATTAAGAGCTGTCTGTGACCTCTTTTCTCTTTACCAATAGGGTATCGAAATCAGCAGAGTCCATAGACGTCACTCAGGGATGTTTATCCTTTGACCAAAACCCAGAAGGGTTACATGAAGCCACAGCAATGATCCAAGAGCAGGGAAAGCTGCACATGTTTTAAAAAGTCAGGGGTTTCTGCACCTACACAAATCTGGGCAACTTCTCTGAGCTTCAGTTTCTTCTTCCTTTCCTGTTGCGTGAGGCCGCATGGAGATACAGCTTCAATTTTTCTGTCCTCTCTCACCCACTTCTTCAAAGGCAGAGTGTTTTAATTCTGTCATCCTCTCCAAAAATGCTAAATTTAAATATAGCAAATGGGCCCCCCAGATAAGGGTCTTAAAATATGCAGTAAATGACAAATCTTTCAAACATAAGGAACTCAAAGATTTTTTTTAATAGGTCTTTATTGGAGTATAATTTCTTCACAGTACTGTGTTAGTTTCTGTTGTACAACAGAGTGAATCAGCCATATGCATACATATGTCCCCATTTCCCCTCCCTGTTTAGCCTCCCTCCCACACTCCCTATCCCATCCCTCTAGGTCGTCACAAAGCACGGAGCTGATCTCCCTGTGCTATGAGGCTGCTTCCCACTAGCTAGCTATTTTACATTTGGTAGTGTATATGTGTCGATGTGGCACATATATACGATGGAATATTCCTCAGCCATAAAAAGAAACGAAATTGAGTTATTTGTAGTGAGGTGGGTGGACCTAGAGTCTGTCATACAGAGTGAAGTAAGTCGGAAAGAGAAAAACAAATACTGGATGCTAACACATATACTTGGAATCTAAAAAAAGAAAAAAATGGTACTGATGAACCTGGTGGCAGTGCAGGAATAAAGATGTAGACATAGAGAATGGACTTGAGGACTCTGGGAGGGGGGAAGGGGAAGCTGGGGCGAAGTGAAAGGAGCTCAAAGACTTTTAATCCAAAGGCCGATTCAATAATCTAAAACACTGCCCAGTCAGAGGTCAGAGAGTTGGGGATAAATCCAAACTAGCCCCAGTGGTTCTTATTTGTTCCACTGAACGTCTAGAGAAAGGAATTTTACTGGCTGTGGCTCATAAAATAACGGATACTCCATCCTTAGAAATACTTGCAGTTGGTTCAGATCAAATACTCCAGGGCTTGGACCCAACACCATGGCTGGGCTGTTTCCTTTTTGCAATAGCAGTGACAGATCACCATGTTAAAAACCTTGTAAAGTTTTTAAAGTTTTAGCAAAATACACTGCAACTCAAAGTGTGCTTATAGCGGTGATTGTGTCTGAGGTCTGTAGACATGTAGGGTAACAAAGGAGTTGAACACTGAAGAGTCAGTTGCTGTGTGCAGTTATTTGATGATTCTTTTTTTAAAATTTTTATTGTATATTTCAGTATAGTTGATTAACAATGTTGTGTTAGTTTCAGGTGTACAGCAAAGTTATTCAGTTATACATATACATGTGTCTATTCTTTTTCAAATTCTTTTCCCATTCAGGTTATTACAGAGTATTAAGCAGAGTACCCTGTGCTATACAGCAGGTATTTTGTGATTCTTTACCCAAAAAATCTGCCATGTGTATAAACTAAAATAACCAATATTCAAATAATTACAAATGTTTTTCAAACGTGGGCTTGTAAACAGCCTTGCTTGTTTCTGCCTCAGGACCTTTGCACATGTTTTCCTCCCTCTGCCCAATTCAGTGTCCAGTTATTTACATGCTGGCTTTCTCTTGTCTGTAAACTCTCACCTCAAGTCTCACCTTCTCAGAGAGATGTCTCTTGACCACATTATCTAAAGTATCTGTTCCCTCTGCCCCCACCAGTCCCTCTATCACATTTTCCTGTTTTAGTTTCTTCCTAGCTCTTCCTGCTGCCTAAAATTATCTTGTCCATTGCTTATGCATTGACTTCTGTCTCCCCCCACCAGACTGCAGGCACCTTGTCCCCCATGTCAGTCTTGCTCCCTGCTGTACCTGTGGTACCTGGAATAGCGCCAGGCATGTGACAGGCCCTCAGTAAATATATGCTGAATGAATGATTCAACTTACCTTTCCCTTTGTTCCAGCATCTGTATTGCTGCCATATGGACCACATTCAGGCAAGGTCCCGTTCTTCCAGCCCTCTCCAGAGGACCTGAACATTCCTGGCGCTGGCCTGCAGCCCAAACCCTGCAGAGCTATCAGAGAGGGGAGGAGGGAAATCGTGATTTCTCCAGGCCTTGGAGCAGCACCAAGGATGATGGTGGACCTCAGTGTTTACTGGGGATATTCATCAGGGGAGGCTAACTCCGTAACACACGTCCCTGAAACCACTGTGGCTTAACTGCCCATCGGGGACCATATTTTGCAAACCACTGACCTAGTTCCACTTTCTGATTTTACAGACAAGGAAATGGAGCAGGGGCAGGGCAAGACGCCATGCCCACTTAGCAGCTGACTCAGGAAGAGAACCCGGCTGCCCTGACTTTCAGCAATTTCATATTCTCTCCTCCATCACTAGTTTACCTAGTTTCTGCCTATAAATGCACATCCAGGCTTTTCTCAGTAGTTACCAGTATTGCCAAGAACATTTTAAACATATTTTTCTCTGTGCTGATTGGGTAGATTGGTTTCTTCAGTTAGTGATGTCTTGCTCTTTTCTCCCTAAATGTGGAAAATTCCGACACAGCCTTGCTTTTGCTCTTGGTGAGATTAAGCTTTATGTTTTTCAACCTATGTTCGGTTTTATTAATGGAAACTTCCCAAGTGATCTCTACAACAACTTTTTATATTTTCTTGGCTTACGGATCCTACAGGTAGTGGTTCTACTGTTAGCTTAATGTTTTTAGAACAACCTATAACCAATACTTTTTGTGAACGCAGAAGGATTTTATTTACCTCTGAGCGTCTGGTCATGTTTTTTTGCTTTCTCTTTCTTGTACTTATCTTTCACCTTCTACAGAGTCATATTTTCTCTAATAATTTAGACCATTTGTTTTTCCTAATGGCAAAGTTCTCTTCTGGGCAGTGAGGCTGCAGCACATCTGACATGGATGTGGAGCTGTATTCTGTACCCCTGTACTCTTTTTTTTTTTTTTTTTTTTTTTTTTGCAGTACAGGGGCCTCTCACTGTTGTGGCCTCTCCTGTTGCGGAGCACAGGCTCCGGATGCGCAGGCTCAGCGGCCATGGCTCACGGGCCCAGCCGCTCCGCAGCATGTGGGATCTTCCTGGACCAGGGCACGAACCTGTGTCCCCAGCATCGGCAGGCGGACTCTCAACAACTGCGCCACCAGGGAAGTCCCCCCTGTACTCTTGACAGTAAAGGAACCATCATAAATGCTTAAGGATGTCACTTAAAGATGGATGTGACATGACCAGAAATGCATTGTCTTCTCCCTATAGTGGAATCAAATGGTTAATTTGATCCCACTGTAAATTCAAGAAAGCAGACGTTTGGAAGGTTACACACCAACAATAAATAGGTTGATTTCTGCTGGTCCTTGGGAGAAAATAATGCAAATGTAGTATTGTTTTGTGGGAAGAATAGCATATCTTCTGACTAGCTTTCTTCTACAATAGCTGTTCAGTGAATAGATTTTATGAGGCAAGCAAACCATTATGCATAAAAGTAAAATTCAGTAACAGCTTAGACAAGGCTCTACACTGCCCATGCGTGAATAAAACCAAGATATTATGTGTAACATTTGTTACAAGCATATTTTAATAACCAGTGTGTTTATTGGGATGGAAGAAAGAGGAAGCATATGTTTTGTTCTGTATAAGTGATAGATTGAACTAGTTTGGACTTCTAAAAAGTTTCTTGAGTTTCAATGGTAAAATTAATATCTATAGAAAATATACATATTCAGGAATAAAATAGCCCCAAAGTAAATAAAAGACCTCCATCTTCTCTGGGCAGAGACTTCAAATCTTGTCATAAACTACTACAACCCTTGTAATTGATTTATAAAATTGAAGTTTTTTCTTTGTTTTCTTTTGTTTGTAATTGGGGTATAGTTGCTTCACAACGTTGTGCCAGTTTCTGCTGACGGTGAAGTGAGTCAGCTACACGCACACACATCCCCAGTTTACAAAATCACAGCTCAGGCTCCACACGTGTACCCAGCCATGGATATGACGGTTGGATACACAGATACAATTTATCACTTACAATCCATCTTTGTAATTTTTTGTAACAGAGAACATCCTGCATTTTAAAAGATGATGGCTTTGTTTTTATTATTCAAAATTCAATTGTTGGTTTTTGGTTTGGTTTGGTTTTTTCTTTGGTCAGTCATCAGTTGTTTAGATTTCCCTTTATATAAAATAAACGAAAATATTTTGTGATTTAATGACTATCGATCAGTGTTGCTTCCCAAGCTACAAAGCTGTTAAGGCTATCTCCATTATATTGCAAAAAGATGGGAATATTTAGGTGCTTTCAAAGCAACAGCTTGCAAGGAATCTCTCAGGAGATGCTCTATTCCATATGAGCACACGCATGCCATTCATACATGTGCTTCCTAATTTCTATTTTCCTACCTTCCTTCTCTGCTTTCAGAACCCATCTCAGAATTTTCCCAGCCCCATCTGCTGCCCCAACTCTGGCCATTGCAAGCACACCAGGCACACTGATGTTCCCATCATTTTGTACTTGTTCTTTCTTCGGCTCTAACTGCCCTTCTTCTCCTGTCGCTTAGTTGATCTGCCTCCTAGCAATTATTTTGTGAAGCTTCCCTCACATGCCTCTCTTCCCCTAGTGAGCTAGCCAGTTCCCCAGTGTTCCCCCAGGTCACCGATCACACTGCTACCCCAACGCTTGTGGCTCGTTTTATATTTTACTGAGACATAATTTACATACCACATTATATTAGTATCAAGTGTACAACAAAATGATTTGACATTTGTATGTATTGGGAAATGATCACCACGGTAAGTCCAGTTAACATCCATCCCCACACATAGTTAGAAATCTTTTTTCTCATGATGAGAACTTTTAAGATCTACTCTTTTATCAACTTGCGAATACCCAATACAGTATTATTAACTGTAGTCCCCATGCTGTACGTTACTTCTCCATGACATATATTTCATTACTGGGCACTTGTACCTCTTGACCCCCTTCATCCATTTAGCCTACCCCCCACCTCTGGCCACCACCAGTCTGTTCTCTGTATCTGTGAGCTTGGGCCGTTGGTGCTGCTGCTGTTAACATATAAGTGGCCTCACACAGTATTTGTCTTTCTCTGTCTGACTCATGTCACTTAGCATAATGCCCTGCGGTCCATCCATGTTGTGCAAATGGCAAGATTTTATTCCTTTTTATGGCTGAATAGTATTCCATTCTATATATAATGATATATAATATATATTTATATGTACACCACATTTTCTTTATGCATCCATTAATGGATGCTTAGGTTGCTTCCTTGTCTTGCCTATTGTAAATAATGCTGCAGTGAACAGGGGGGCGCAGATATATTTGCAAGTTAGCGTTTTTGTTTTCTTCATATAAATATACAGAAGTGGAATTGCTGGATCATAGGGTAGCTCTATTTTTAATTTTTTGAGGACCTTCCATACTGTTTCCCATAATAGCTGCACCAATTTCCATTCCCCCCAACAGTGCATGATCCCTTTTCTTTACATCCTCACCAACACCTCTTATTTCTTGTCTGTTTGATTATAGTCATTCTGACAGGTGTGAGGTAATCTCCGATTGTGATTTGGATTTGCACCATTGGCTCTTAATTTATTTATCTACAGATGTGTCTTCCCACACCCTGGAAGCTCTTTGGGGGAGAGACATATAGTCAATGGTCAATGTTTGTTGAATCAATGGATAGCAAACTAGTCTGTATTCCAAGTGCAAAGTTACCCCAAGCCACACCCCTTCTCCCACTGAAAGGCGGCCCCTGGTCTTTGCCTCCTGATCTTCTCTGCCTCCAGGCTGACCCACCCCCACCCTAGTCCAGCTCAGTCACCAGAGTGACCATTCTAAACCTCAGATCTGATCATGTCCCTCCACCCTCCCGCACAGAATGAAGGTGACACACCAAGTGCTCCCTCCATAATCTCACACCTCACCCCATCATCTGCCACTCCCCTCCCTCACTTCATGGTCCCAAAATATCCAAGTACCAATGCAGTGGCTTCACACCCATGAAATGCTTTCTCTGCCCTCCATTCTATTCCCTTCTTTCTCCCGTTCCCAATGCTTCCCCAGTCAACTCCTAATCATCCTTCTTGATTCTAAGATCCTAAGTGGTTTGCATGCCTGAGGTCTAGCGACGGCCCCTCATCTGGGCTCCAGGCACCCCTTTCTTACAGCACTGGCTACACGGGGTGGAAGTCAGCAATTCATCAATTAGGGAGCACATCAAGGCAAAAGACTCTTGCCTCGTTCACCTCTGTATCCCTGGGGCCCGGCTCAGCGCCTGCCCCACGTTTATGGGGAAGTATCTGATGAACAGAATTGTCCTGAGGCTCCGCAGGGCAGACCATGCCTTGTCTTTCTTTGAGTGCCTCATCCTTTCTTGTCTTTCTTCAGCCCTCAATAGCACCTATTTTCCCTGCAGGGGCTCAACCAGTGTTGGGGAGTAATTTAAGTAAATTAGACGTGGGCGGGGCAAGAGTGTGCCCTGCTTTCCCATAGCTAGAAACTGGAATAATACCAATTGCTGTACCAGGGAAGCAATTTATTCTTTAAAAAAATTAGCCTTTTTTCTTTCATCACAGGAGTGCTCCCAATCACTTATTTAAACTGGATGATAGAATGAAAGATACAGAAAGAGTAATTTTGAAATATCAACAAATTCACCTAACTAATGTGCCATGACAATAGGCAATTGGTGAGAGGAGCGCTGTTGTATGTAAGTAGGAAGATAGCATGAAACTCAATAAAAAGATAGATTTTCAGGTTACTAAATGGAGGACTAGACAGAAAAGGAAATGAGATGTGTAAGCTGGTGGTAACACAGTATTGGCCTGCATATAACTTAGATAAAGTCTGATTTAGTGTTCGTGAGTTTCCATAATACTGACCTCTCTGCTTCCAAATCAAATGTATTGGGGTAAGTTAAACACTAGTTTTTCCCCCTCAGCGCTGGGCTTGACAATTTTATCAGTAAATTTAAAAATAAAAAAGAAATGCCCCCCATCGGAGAGCTTCCTAATAGTTTGCAGCCAATCACAGTGTGCTGGCCAGACTTATTTCCTTCCCCTCCCTCAAGGGGTCCCTGTTCCCTTGGTGCAGATCTCATCAATCAGCCTGCAGACCCTGGACCCAGGCCCTCTTCAGAATCCACCTCTCTCTCCAGTGTCCTTCTAGAACACTCTCCAGGGCATCCACATGTGCTCATAGTCTCCCCTCTGTTCACCTGCATTGATGTGCAGGGTTTGCAAAGCCATCTGAATAGAACCTCACTTTTGACACTGCCCCCAGTGACCTCCAGGAACCACAGACCATGTAAATGCCCAAGTGGTCGACACCCCCTGAAGTCCCACCACAGTGAGGCTGCACGAAGGGAGAGCATGCCCCTCCTACACTGATGTCACACTCTACCACCCAGCCTCAAAGGGACACATGGATCCATCCTTATCTGGGGAAAACAGCCCTTTCTGCTCCTGCCCGTGCTGCTGTCTGCAAAAGCTTTGCTCTAGTCCACGGGGCTGGGCTGGGGATGCAAACCCCATAGTCCAACTCCATCTCCACCAACACAACCCAAGGATAAAAAAATAAATAAAAGCCCTCATTCACTGCCTCCTTATGCTTCAGCTCCCAGGTAAAATCAAACCTGGAGCTTAAGCCCTCCACACAGCCCCATCCCCACTTGATTCTCAGCCTGCAGTTTCCAGGGATGCTTTTGGTCCAAGAGGTCCAGGGAAGAGCCTTCATCCTTAGATGCTGCCATTGTTTTTATATCCTGGGATATTCCCAGAATTCCTTGGTGGAGTCTGCCTGGGCAGCTGAGAGGAATGCTGTAAGTGCAGGCGCTGACTCACACGAGGAACTGACCCATCAGGGATTATTCACGAACACTCGGGACTGAGTCACCCATATTCAAGGCTCTGGTCAGTCAGTCCAGTGGGTGCGAGAGACTTTAAAGTGTGGTGCTGTGTTTTGAAAAAGATGAGGTTAGACAAATTTCCTCCAAAATTTTCACTCTTTTCTGTAAGTTGAAGGTCCAACTCCCACCAAGATCCCAGTCAGGCCTAGATATCTTTGACTCACTCCTTCATATGTTCATTCAATCCATGTTGACTGAGGGCCTGCTGGGTGCCTGGTGTTGTTGAAGAGCTGAAGGTACAGCAGTGAACCAAAAACTATATTCTAGATAGAGGGATGAAGAGAATACACAAATGACTAATGTAATATTAGACTCTACAAGTGCTGTGAAATACATGAGAAAACTAGATGGAGAGTGAAAGGGAATTTTTTTTTAAACTTTGTATTACGGAAAATTGCAAGCACATGTAAAAGTAGAAAAAATAGCATAATGAGGGGCTTCCTTGGTGGCGCAGTGGTTGAGAGTCCACCTGCCGATGCAGGGGACACGGGTTCGTGCCCCGGTCCGGGAAGATCCCACATGCCGCGGAGCGGCTGGGCCCATGAGCCGTGGCCACTGAGCCTGCGCGTCCGGAGCCTGTGTTCCGCAACGGGAGAGGCCACAGCAGTGAGAGGCCCGCATACCGCAAAAAAAAATAGCATAATGAACCATATATATCCACCACCTAGGTTCTACAGTGATCAACACCAGACCCTCTTCTATATCCCCACCCCTTCTCCCCACTGCGTAGATTATTTCAGAATGAATCCCCGACATTGTATCATTTCCTTGTACATGTTTTGGCATGAATCTTTGAAAGAAAGGGAGTGCTTTTTAGATAAAGTAGTCAAGAAACGTGTCTCTATGGAGGTGACCTGGGAGAAGAGAGATGTGAATGGGAAAGAGTTGCAGATGTAGAAACAGCAAGTGCAAACACCCCAGGGTAGTTGAGGATCTGCAAAAAGTCCCATTGTGACTCCCCTCAAAGGAGTGAGGGGCTGAGGGGATGCAAACCTAAACAGTAGTGTGGCCAGAAGTTCCTGGAGGGAATAAAAATTATTATAGCAAAATTTGCATAGTGCTTACCGTATGCCAGGAACTCTTCTAGTATTTTGCATATATTAACTCATGTATTTTTCACAGCATCCCCATTACATCATTACTCCTATTATTACCCCCAGTTTACGAACACTGAAAAAACTGAGACACAGAAAGTGTTTTAGTCCTTTCAGGCTGCTATAACAAAACACCACAGACTGGGTGGCTTAATAAACCAAAATTTTATTTCTCACAGTTCTGGAAGCTGGGAAGTCCAAGATCAAGGCACCATCATGGTTGAGTTCTGTTGAGAGCCCTCTCCTGATTCACAGTGCTTTCTCACTGTGTCCTCATGTGGTGAAAGGGGCTAAAGATCTCTATGGGGTCTCTTTTCATAAGGGCACTAATCCCATCCTTGAGGGCTCCACCCCTGTGACTTAAGCACCTCCCAGAGGCCCCATCTCCTAATACCATCATCTTTAGGGGTTAAGATTTCAACATATGAATTGGAGGGAGCGGGTGCACAAACATTCAGACCTTAGCAGAAAGGTACAGCAAGTTACTGGCAGCTTCATGATTGGAACCCAGGCAATCTAGTTCCAGAATGCAAGCTCTTAATCCTTACACTGTGCTGCTCCCCTTTCCCTTTTCAGATAAAATGGTTCATTCATTGCCATTCACATTTCTGTGCAACTCTGAGCGAGCACAAGGTAGACAGAGACAGAATCAGAGATGCCCTCCCAGGTCTCTTTGAACCCATAACCTCTTCTCTCACTGACCCCACACCAGACTGCCACCCCCTCCAGGTCTGGATACTGCTCCCTGGACAGCTCATCTTTTCCTACCTCCCATCTCTTCCTACCAGATCTCTTTCCCTCTTTGACTATAAGTCACCAGAGGGTAGGGAACATGTCACTCTGTCATTCACACCATCTTTCTCACACTGTGCCCAAAACATAGTGGGTCCTGAATAAATGTTTGCAGGGTTAAGACTTTAATGAGTGAAAGGGAGTGACATTTGCCTTGTAGCCATAATTGTTCAAGTTCCACCCAGATCCCTGGGAATCCTTCTTTTCTGTAAGTTGCCCCCGTCTTGGGGGGCTTTCAAAAACCAGCACGAGCAGCTCTGCTTCCAAACACTCCACTTTGTCCCAAGAGCAAAGAGCCAACAGTACCCAGGGATTTGAGTCCCAAGCCTCTCCTCCACCCCACAGATGTGAACTGGGACTGTCAGGTGTTGAGTGTGGACACCCAGCCTCCTTGCCTCGGGAGTCGGAACTCACACTCCAGAGCCCCTGCCAGATTGGAATTCCTCCCTTCCCCCTCCATCCTGTTTCTGGGAAACTCAACCTCAGACTTTAGGTCATTTACAAAATTCCTCTGTTAGCCAGTGTAGCTGGGTGTTGATAGAAAGTTACTGGAGCATTAATAGAAAATTACTATACTACAGTTGGCCAGAAAATTAAAATAAATTAAATATAATTCATTTTGAGACTAGACTGAAATCCATGTGACTTTACGTTGATGACTCGAAGGTATTTTAGGACGTTGCAGTATCTGAGAGTCATCATGGCACATCTCATGCACTCCAGTCTGAGACGTCTCAGCCATGGAAATGGAGACTTTTGGTTGGTAGAGAGTTGGACGGGCAGCATGTAGCACGTTGCCATCTCTTCAGGGAAGTGGGCAGAGAGCAAGCAGCAAAGCTTGACTCAATATTAAAACTCACAAAACTGAGACTTCTCCGGAGGTCCAGTGGTTAAGACTCCGCGATCCCACTGCAGGGGGCACGGGTTTGATCCCTGGTCAAGGAACTAAGATCCCGCATGCCACGTAGTGAGGCCAAAAATAAACATTAAAATTAAAAAATAAAATAAAACTCACAAAACTGATTGCTGTGATGAGGGTTTCATAACACATAATAAATAATCATGAGATCAAAGGGAAAAACCTAGTAGGATAGAACACACATCGGGTGGGTCATTGAGATGAATATGGCCGCCCTTCCAGAATTTGTCTACCGGTATTTCCTTGACCTTTAAGAGAAGCCTTGAGGGTAAGAAGTGGAAATACTGATTTGGTTAGAAGAGTCCCAAGGAACCAAGAAACACGTTTTGCAGTATAAGAAAAGTCAAGGACCTAGTGTATGGAAATGACGAGCCACATTTGCCCTCCTGTTTCTAGGCAGCCACTGCAAGTCATTTCAGACCTTAAATGGGGAATGAATTGTGATGAATGTGTTCATGAACATCCTCATTTAAAAACAAATGGCACCACAGTTTCAGAGTTTTAAATTGAAAAGTTAATAGCAAAAAGAGCTGCTCCAAAATCCATATTCTATAAAACTCACATAGCTCATGAGGAGAATGATAAAACTATAGATCATGAGCAATTATGCTCCAAAGAAAGGTTTGAGCCGGCTGCATTCGTAAGGTCCTCCTGGTACAAAGACATAGACATAGAATATAACACTACAGCCAAAGTGCTGCGTTATGCTGCCGTAGTCTTGTAAATAAGGTTTATACTAATAGAATAATGTAATCAGCAAATTTTCAGGAACAATATTGTGACTACTAAGGCTCAGATTCAAGAAACCTGAATTCTTTAGCAGGCTGTAGAATGGGAGTCTTTCAGAGAAAGAGAAGACAGGGCTGGATTTGGATACCCCACCACATTATCTCTGGTGACATTTATGTGATGTCACACAGGTGACGCCATCTAAGAGTCCTCCTTGAAGAAACTGTATCAGAGTTTTTCTTTCCATCACCATTTAGTGTCCACAGATAATAAGGATGTGCATAGAGCCCTATGGATTTGGGAATATGGATTTATTCTCATTATGAGATGACTACCCAATATCCCTATCGATACGTGAACGGAGAAATCAACCATTGCAAATCCCAAGGGAAATTTTTTTTATGAATCTACTTCCTGCATGCCTTCACTATCAAATTAACAACTGTGGGATAGACTCATTCACCATAGTTTGACATGAGGCAGGAATTAAACTGCAAAACGGGTGTCCTTCTGGAACCCTAACAAATGTTGTAAACTAAGCGTGAGATAAAACAGACCAGGAAAAAAAAAGGTCTTCTCTTGCTGTTCTGCCACCTACCTACCCTGGCCTCAGAATCAAAACACTGCTTTCTCTATACATTTCTCTATACGTGATCAAATATGAGAGGCCAGCAGGTGACGTCATGCTTTAACTACTTCTTTCAGATGTCCTCCAGTCTGAAATATCTTTAAACCCCATATTTATCTTTTCAATTATACAACTCATCTCATCTAACAATCACATTACTTAGCTAATCGCTTTCTTCAAGCTACTGTTTTAAAATAAGCAAAATAAAATTAGAGAGTACAACTTAAAGTATAAAAGTGGAGACTACAGTTACTGTGTTCACGTCACTTCCAGAGTAAAAAGATATTTGTGGAGGTGAGTTCTAATTCTGGTAAATTAATCAGTTCAGAATCCTGCTGGACACTAGGAGCTCCGAGGATAATAGCTATAGCACTGTTTTCGAACACGATGTGTGCCAAGTATCATTCCAAAACTTTTTCGCATATGTTATCTCATCTAACTTTCATCATAACTCTGTGAACAGGGGTGCCCTGTTTACACCCATTTAACCTATGAGAGTAGGAAGCATGGTTTACTTAAAGTCACAAGCCAAGGCAGTCTGGTTTCAGAGCGGATGCCCTCAACTGCATGAATGGATAGACCAGGCTCTGTGAGGTTTGAAGTCTTTGCTTACCGGTACAAAACGATTTTTGTTTTATTATCCTGTTATTTTTATTCTCGAAAATTCAGGGGGCTGTCTTAAGGAATTAGTGTTTCTATTAGTAGGTTTTTAGACTATCTGAGACTTATAGAACTATAGCTTGATGTATTCAGGGCCCAGAATCCATTTGGATGTGACATGAGGACTCTCTATGCAAATCCTGCTTTGAGAGCTACCACATTTATAAACAAGCGTGCACCAGAATGCAGCATGTCTTTCGAACTGGTCTATTGCAAACACAAGTATGTGGCACAGTCAGACCTCATTTGGGCCATCCTTTGCTGGTTAGGTACATTGGCAATGAAAGATCTGAAGGCATACGCTTGGCAGTGCCTTCAAAATATCCAGTTGGTCCTAGAACGTTAACATGCTCATTATATGCATTTATTGTGCCTTATTGTGCCTGAGCTCCCCACTGTCCAAACCTCCCCCGAGTCTCCAATCAAGAAGAAGTATTGAGAGGAACACTGCTAATATGACATGACTGGGGACAATACAGAGTGACATGACCCAAGGTGATGAAGAGAACACTTATGGTTTCCTGACCATTCCTGCCACGTATCCTAATGCATATTACATCCCTGCCTTGGCAGTTCCAGACAGAAAAGCCAAAAGATATTTAGGAAGCTGCATCCATCGACAACACCAACGGTCCATCTGAAATGCTGTCAGCTTACAGATTGACTTGTACCTGGTCTCTGTATATACCACTCACTCCCCTGCCTTCACTTCCAACTCTGCTTCCAGAGACCAGCAAGGCGTCTCCCCAGAGCCCTGCACCCTTCACAAAGACCTAGGGATGCAAGTAAGAGAGCCATCGAGTTGGCATTTGCTTCATTAAGAGAGAAAGGCTGCAAAAACAGGAACAGATTGGATTTCAATCTAGGACCGAGATATAGAGAAAGTAAACGTTAAAAAAATAAAATCTGTACATCCATGGTCGCTGAAGCAATCTTCCAAAACAGTAGAAGTATTCCCATTCCTGGCCCCATAACACAAAGGCCCAGAGGCTGATTTTAAGTAGGTGCTTTGTTTTATATTCAGAACAACAGTTTATCCTTTATATAATACCTGAATTTATTGCGACTACGTGGGACTATTGCTGAACAACACACTAGTGTCCTAAATGTTGGGAATTCTTATCTACACTATTGTATTGTATCCAGAGAGTAATTCCAAAATTTCCTATGTGAATTTTTGATTGACCTAGATGTTAGGGAAATGTCTTCCAATTTTTAAAAATATTTCCTCTTCATTAAATAGGAAGCAGTGTCTTATCTTCTTTAGAAAGCATTCTGTAGGTACTGCTTTAAATGTTTCACTCAAAATTCGTGGACAAAATGGCATATTCAACATTAAAACCAAATTGCACATAATTTAATCTTTCTTTGAGATTAAGAAGCTTATTTTGAGAGCTCCCTGAAATTCAGAGATTTCATTATGATTTCAGCTCGTATTGCATGAAAAGAAGTGTAAACATAGCAACCGGCACATGACCTGAGAATTGTGTACCACTAGGCAGTGTCCATCCTGGCCATTTGGGGAAGGTATTCCTCAAGTGGTCTTCTCACTTTGGAAGTGAAAAAAAAAACAACACGCTATAAACTCTTTCACTTTAGGGAGTCAAGCCAAAAACAAGGAGAGTTTCCATTCAGCATATGCCATTACTTGCCTCCTATACACTGTACAAATATCCTCAGAAAACCAATATCAAGGCCAACCTGAATTTTAAATCCCATGGTGGTAATCTGGGGTAAGACAGGGTTTCTCTTTAGGCTAATGAATGAGAATTTTTTTTTCTCCTTAAAAAGAAAATCATTATCTTTTAGGAGAGAGATAAAGGCAAAAGACATATAATGTAATGAGCTGAAAGTGGATTTTCATTGCTAAAAAAAATGTGCTGGGTCAATGGAATGACTGTAGAACTAGTGCTGTGAAATTTCGTTATAAAAGAATAAAGAAACCAATAAGATAAGGATATCACATTAATGGGGGGGAGAATTATTAAATTCTTGTCCTTTTTGATATTTCCTCTGACAATTAGTATTTCCATCCTCATCAGATGACATAAACTCTAGGCAAATTTCCAAAGGAATTAAGTAATAAAATATGTTTTGAGAGGAAGAGGGAGGGAAAAAGGAAAAGAGAAAAAGACAAGAAACTGAGACAGTAAAGAGAAAGTAAAGAAGAAAGTTAAAAAAAAAAAAGAGGCATCTTTAAAAGAGCTTCTAGGACTTGAATTAAGTATGGCATTAAATTTTTTCTACCAAGTCTTAGTCTTGGCAGGTTTCTGCTAAATGCAGGAATTTCATGGATGTGGGAACTGGTGATGGAAAATGCATTATTATACACAACAATTGCTGTACTTGAGAGAAACTGTATGGGAAAAAATAACACCCTGGAATAAATACAAATGAAATTCATGTATCAAAACCATTACTGTGAAAATAGTTTAAATGTTTCTTGCATTTATATCTAGTCATTAACCTAAATGCAGATTTTAGTTCAAGCTACACTTCTGCCTCATGGTCAGAAGGCCTGAAAACCTGTGACGTGGAAAATTGGCAGGATAAAGAATATTGAATTGGCCTCCACGGAAAAACAAAATTTGGCAGCCATAACCTCCTCCTTGGGCGGCTCTCTCCACCCCCCGTTCCCCCTACCCCGCCCCGCCACTATTCCCCTGTCAAATTCCTCCCTAGCTCACTCTTGTCCCAGCAAAGAGGCCAAGGGAAGGCCGTATATGAGCTAAAACAGCAAGCTGATGTCAACCTGACCATTCACCAGGGGACCTTTGTCCTTGACCTTGAATCCCATGGTTCAAGTGAGCCCCCACAAAAGTCCCAACCCTAGACTTAGCCTCTGAGAGCACAGAGGCTGGAGATTTCTATTTCTCCTGACTTTGGTTTCCTTAATCCTTGGAGAAGGACGTGGGGTGAGGTGTCTGCCTTACCAGATATGAAACTGCAATTCACAAATGAAAATGATAAACTCATTTGCATAAATCCCTAAAATCTCTTCCTCTCCTCCACCCCTACTCCCATCCTGTTTTAATCCCACATTCAGTCTGGTTGCCTCAAGCAAAGAAGACCTTTTCTCCAAGTTTTATTTAGTCTAGCAAACAAAACCCAGGGACTTCTCCAAAATTATTTCTCCACCTGGGAAGATCCTAAGGTCCCACATCGCCCCTGGGGCCCACCTCCCTCCCTCCTGGGGTGACTCCCAAACCCAGGCTCCATTAAGCAGCCCAGTGTTGATGGAGAATATTTCCCTTCCAACCTCATTTCCAACCTTTCCCAAACCCTACAGCTTCAGAGGGAACGTTCCCCAGGCCCTTTGCATGAGCCATTTGGAGCGATAACTTTCCCCCCACAAGTGAATGTTGTTTCCGTGTGCTGTGCGTGTCTTGGTGGTTTCACCCTGATCTTTTCTCTCTTTGCAGCTGGTTAATAATCCACTAGCAAGTCAGGCTGCAGCGGCTGCAGCAGCAGCAGCCATGGGCTCCATAGCAAGTTCACAGGCCTTTGGCAATGCCCTCTCCAGTCTGCAGGGGGTCACGGGTCAACTAGTTACTAATGCACAAGGACAGGTGAGTGGGAGATGGGAACAAGAGTGAATTTTTATGGCAGATTGAACTTGGAAAAGAAATGAATTTCTTTTGCATGACAGTGATATGTAACCGCAGCCGTACAAGGCAAATAAATAATGTTGACCAGCAACGTCAAGAAGAGAAGGGTTGGGAGGTGTTTCTCTAATTTAGAGGCAAGATTTTTTTCCTTCCCCTAGAATGTCTACTAAGTTTTATTTTGGTTTTATTTCTATACGATGACTCATGTTATGACCTTAATTGAAGAAATTACTTTTCAGGATTGGGAGACTCTTTCTAAGAAAAATCAGTTACATTTTACAAGTAAGATTTCCATTTTGCTTTTTTTTATTTTTTCATTTTTTGGAAATTTGGGTATTGGAGGAGACTGGTAAGTTTCCTTCCCTAATTGCTCTAAGATTTTTAAATTAACCTTAAGAAAGCTATTTCTGGATGTATGCGGAGGTGATGGGAAACAATTCAGGATGTCCTGTAAAGGTAAAAAAGAAAAGGCGTGAGTTAGAGTTGTCCTAAAACCGCCAGTCGCCGACGTGCCCAGCCACTTGCCGATTCTCACTAGCCCTCAGCGGTCTCTCGTGTGCTTGTAGATTTACTTCAGCCTGCTAGGGCCGTTAAACCTTGCTCATGTCACCATCAGGCACGTCTGTTCCCTCACACTGCTCATGTGCCCGCATCGCGACCGCCAAGATGCTGACGGGGCTTCTTGATGAAGGCGGTCCCTCTTCAAGACCCCAGTAAACCTGAAAGCTGCGTGCAGAGCCAAAGAGGTTGAAGCTGATGGTGTCAGGAGTGCCCTCCATTCAAAGGCCTGACACAGAGCCCAGCCTCGCTGGGTAGGGCACCTGGTTCTCAAATGTTGCTGTTTCTGATGATGAAACACAAGAGAGAAGGAGCTTGCAAACTTGCCGAGATTTCTCCTCCCAGGTTACTTACCCAGCAGTGAGGTTACTCCTCTATGCTTGGCCTGCTCTGGGGGAACAGGAATTGAGGTGTCTTGAACCTTGCTTTATTTTACATAAAGAGTAAATAGAGATGCATTATAAGCTAAACCGGCTCCATCCACATCCCAGGGGGAAAAAAAAAGCGGATCTTGTTATATTTCCTGGACGGGTGCAGGATTGTCTGATCAGAACCCCTGAGGCCTGAACGATGGAGCTTGTCAAAGAGCGGACCCAGGTAATGAATCATCTTATCACAGGTGCACACCACACATATTAAAGGAGGGATGTATGAACACCGTGCCCTCCACGGTCACCTTTCCATGTCGACTTTAACCCTTGTTCCAATCCCTTTTCATCAAAGGATCATTTTATGCAGCCGGCTCTAAATGGAGGCTCTCAAAAGCCTATTAAGATTTCTGGAGGGATGGGGTATTGATGTGGAGGAAATGTTGGTTCTAATATCTATAAGTCATACTCAGATCAGGTCTGTCCTGGTAGCTGTTTCCTGGAGTTGTGCCCCAAATAGAACATGCTATTTCCTTCCTGCCAGGTGGCTGACCCTTGAAATGTACATTTTAAGAGTTCAGGATAGAGAGCATAACATTGATGTGTATTTCCCTCTGATTTTTCTTGTTTCCATGTCCAAGTAAAATGTACTACTGTGCCCCACCTCTTGAGTATTTGTGATGAAGAAAATGCTTTATTGTTTAGAAGGAATTATTAGTTTATTCTTCTGATGATTTAATGGCCGATCATTTTTGCCGGTTACAAATCCACCTCCTTCTCAGGGTCTAGAGTTACAACCTCTGCTTTGTGTGGCCTTGGCCAGCCCCCATCCCAGGGGCTCCCAGCCCACAAGTGCCCCTAAGGAAATGGGCTTCAAAGTTGAAGCTTGTTTGGCACTCTGCATACATTAAGAGTTGATTTTAACCTTAATTTTTCTATTTTAGAAACTGTGTTACAATAGTTGATTTGATATGGTACACAAACCTCCTAAAGTAAAACAAACTTAACAGAGAAATCAATCATGGCCACTTATAAAGTCTTGTCTGAGAGTTTTAGACACGTCCCAATGGCATCATGTCCCCTTCCTAGTGCAAGAAGAGACCAAGATGCTCCCATTTCCAAAGTAGAGGAATTGGCCACATTGATGCAGCACTGTAGGTTTTTTTAAATCTTTGTAATATAAACACCATCATCTTCCCAGAAAAATGTGCATGCCCTGCACCTCTTGGCACAAAGATACCTATCTGAGCCTTACAAAGTAGTCAAATTATATCCCCCAAAAGGCAAATATTATTTGGGCTCTGTGTGTGTGTGTGTGTGTGTGTGTGTGTGTGTGTGTGTGTGTGTGTACTCCTTTGGCTTGTGTTAATGTGGTACAAAAGGTAAGAATACATTGGAATCAGGTTAATGCAATCGCCACGTTCAAAATACCATGTAAACTAGGATTACTACATGCAGCCCATTTTCAATTCCTTAGAAATCTCTATGGAGCTTTCCCAGAAAGGACACAAAGAGAAAACTCTAAATATATTTAGAGATTCTTTCATTTGAGTTCTCGACATCAACTATTTTTTTTTAATTTGAAAGTTCACCTGGGAGTAGTAACATTAAAATCTAAACCTAAGTTAGAAAAGCATGTTTCACTCCACTGATAATTTGCTACGGTAGGTCTGTTGATTGCAAGCAGGGGCATTGTGTTATCAGTAAGGCCCTGATCCTTGCTTCCCCCTGCTAAGATTCTCTTTGCTCCCTGGAAACCTAAGTGGGATTACTCAGTAGTTAAGAGCCCTGGCCGATTTCAGACCTGCCTGGGAGTGGGTTTAGGCTCCACCTCTTTTTGGTCTTATGACATTAGGGCAATGACTTAACCTTCCTAAACCAGAGCCTCATCTTCAAAACTCTAACTCAACCCCTATGAGGCAGACTGAGCTAGTGGCTCGCGCTTGGAGGGCAGGTGGTCCTCGGTCTGCCTCCTTGGCTGGGCAGATGCCCGCACAGGGAGACGTGCCCAGATCTTCCTTCAAGCTCTAGGGCCTTAGACTCTCAACAAGAAATCCTACCACCTGGGACTGTAGTTTTGCTTCCTTGTCTTGGAATCTGACTATGTTTCCATTTACTGGATCTCAGTAAATTTCGATATAGTTAAGGAATTTTTATGTTCCTTTTTTCCAACTAGTAGTTATGAGCAAATATGGAGGAACAACTTCAGACATTTTATACCCTTCTAACCCTGCCATTCATTTGCAGTTAATTCAGAAGTCAGACACTGGTCTGAAGAGTGAATAATTCTAACAAAATAATACATTCCAAAGTCACAAAGCACATATCTTACCCAGGGATGTTAAAGTATTTTAAAATTATATCACACGCGGCTTCACTCTGAGGTGGGAAGGTACCAAGTGTTCTAATGGTAATTAGTGATAATGAAATTGATAATGGCTATCGCAGTGCTGAGAAGAACATTTTGGTTCTCTTTGCTCACTGAATCAGGAGCTCACGCGGGTGTGGAAGCTAGGCAATGGCATGAGCGCTAGCTATAGACTCATTTGAATCCAAAGTCAGACAATAACTAGTTCTGTGACCTTAGGCAAATTACCTGAGCTCTCTGAGCCTCAGTTTCATTATAAAATAAAAATAATCAAAACTAAGCCCCTAGATTATGAAGATTATATGAGACGTGTGGGGAAAAAAACCTACCATAGCGCCTGAGTACACCATCAAAGACTCAATAAATGATTTTCCTAATTAGCATCATTGTCATCATCATGGTTTAGAGTTTGTCTAGTATTTTCTGGAAACCTTTCTTTGGTTTGGATATACAGCAGAGGCAGTACAGTCTACAGGCAAAGAGAATGAGCTCTGGAACCAGACTGCCATTCACCAGTTGTGAGACCTTGGGCAATTGACTTACGTTCTCTGTGCCCCAATTTCTGCATCCGAAAAATGGGGATTATTATGGCACCAGCTTCTAGGCCTAAAGGGCTTAGAACAGGGTCAGGCACATAGTCATCGTTCAATAATACCATCACTCAATAAATGGTACCTGT
Source organism: Phocoena sinus (assembly GCF_008692025.1). Taxonomy (NCBI): domain Eukaryota; kingdom Metazoa; phylum Chordata; class Mammalia; order Artiodactyla; family Phocoenidae; genus Phocoena; species Phocoena sinus. The sequence goes on from NC_045771.1 coordinate 93,349,840, forward strand.
TATTATTAATTAAGAAGCTGTGTGTTTTCGGTTTATAACTGGGCACACAAACCTGCTGTGTGTGAGGAGTTTGAGAACGTGAGAATCTTAATAGTAGGACGTTAATTTCCGTTAGGGAAATCTCATCCTTACCCTGGATAGTTCAGTAGGGGTGTGTGTGTGTGTGTGTGTGTGTGTGTGTGTGTGTGTTCCTAACACTTATTCAGTGGCTATGTTCAGGATTTGGCAAGTAGATTTACCATCGATTTGTTTAGCTATAGAATTGGCTTCCCTCGAGCCCCTGGCAATATCTCCTTGTTGGCGTTATTGCAGAAAAGTAAAAGCAAATGAAATTTTATTTTAACCTGGGGCTAAAGAAAGCATTTTACATTTTAACTGAAGCTCAGAATGTTTCCTGATGAAATTAGTTCTCAACCACTGTGAAATTTTCATAAGTGGCAGCAAGGCAAGCCCAAAACCCTTCCTTCAGTCTTTAAAGAGCCAGTTGAGTGAAAAAACAAAAAAAAAATCAACTAAACAACGTTACTCTTTTATATATAAAAAGAAGAAAAATAATTAAAAGGACTTACCCACTCAGGTTACCCAGGAATACACACAGCATGATATGACTAAACGATGGCTGAGCACAGCTGGTTTGGCCAGAAGGAAGGACATGCTGTAGGATAGGGGCTGTTTCCTAAATGACCACAAGGCCACGATTAAAGTGAAACAATCTGCTGATCCTAGCAGTAGCCTAGGCTGGAGAGGTGGATGGAGAGGTAGGACTACCACCGGTGCCAAGTGGAAGACCATTCCAATATCATAACTTTCCAAAGTGGTGAGAAATACATGTCGTAGAATGGAAGGAACTTGATGCTGACATTGGGATGTCCCTCAGAATTATAATAATAATGAGCTCAATAGCATCTCTAGAAGGCAATAGAGTAGCTAAGAATATAGGCTTTAAGGGACACAGGTCTGATGGGAACACATTTCTAGCCCAGTGGCCTTGGATAAGTTCTAGAACTTTCCTGGGCCTCCGTTTCCTCATCAGCAAAGTGGGAGTGATAAGACTTCTCACATACTTTTCGTGTGGGGTTAGATGTGATAAGAGCAGAAAGAGTGCTTAGCACAGTGCCTGATAGCCCTTAAGCATTCAGTAAATTACATTAATTGATCCATAAATTAATGCCGTAGCTATTTTTTTAGGATGAAGAAGCAATTGACCTTGAACTCTGGCTTGCTAAAGTCACTCAACACGTAATTTTAAATAGAAAGATGAGAATCTTTTAGAGAGAATCACTACAAGATGAAGGAAGATAAAGTTATAATAAATGCAAATCTTAGCCAAAAGATTGAGATATAATGAACTTATGTGTCCATTGAGCCCCTCTGTGGCTTGATTAGGTCTGTCTGTGTAGGAGAACTAACAAAAGCCACAGCTGCCCACATTAGTAAAACTAATTTTAAACTTTATGCAAAGGAGATCAAGTGTGGAGCTTTGACAGTGGAACTAGAACCAACTCATTAGACGTATGCAGCTAAAGCCAGTTGATTGGAAATTTAGGGAGTTTCACAGGTACTCTTGCATTTCATATTTTATAATGAAACACATTACATGTATAGACAAAAGATAATTTTTTACATAAAAAATAGCACAAAAGACATCCTTGTTCAGCCACCTAGATATTAACTTTTTTCCATACAAGCTTCAGTTCTTTTGCTTATTTTTACTTTATTTTATTTTATTTTATTTATGGCCGTGCCTCACAGCATAGGGGAACTTAGTTCCCCGACCAGGGATCAAACCCACAGACCCTGCAGTGGAAGCACGGAGTCTTAACCACTGGACCTCAAGGGAAGTCCCTATTGCTTATTTTTAAAAGAAATGAAACATTACTGATAACAGTTAAGACCTTAAAACACCTTCCATTCCTCTCTTTCCCTTTCCCAGGTGATTACTGTGATAAAAGTGGTGATTCCTTTCGTGCAAGTTTTGCATTTTTACTACAAAATATTGATTTTTTAAAAAGCTACAAGATCATATTACAGAATACCATTTTAATACAAAAATAGAATATATTATTTAGATATTTTGCATAAATAAGAATCAATTTGTTGAAAATTCAGAGTCGGTATCTAAAAATTCAGAGTTGGCATCTGTATATACGCCCCCCCCAGAGATGCTATGAACAGAGCAATCTATGTATGTAATAAGCTCAACGAATGGGTTTGGCCATATTTTCTAAACCAAAATCCAAAACGGTCTGACAAAAGATTTTATTTTCTCATATCCAATCACTATGTTGTGCACCTGGAACTTAACAGTGTTGTAGGCAATTATACTTCAATTAAAAAAAAAGATTTTATTTTCTCATTGGCAAATATTATATGAAGTTTTCTAAAGGTGTAAAAATTCAATCATATTAGTGAAATACATACCAACTAGCATTGTTTAATAGAATAACATTTTTTCAGTCCGCTCATTCTAGAGATTGGGAAATCTATGTTTATGGAGTTAGTAACATACGAATGTTACCCTGGCTTTACCCAAGTAATAAAGATGAAACAGTGACCACAATAAACCACCTCAGTCTTTCCACTAACATATCACATTTCCCCTTTGAGCCCAGTTAGGAGCTCTATCTCCTCATTTCAGGAGAGGCCGTTGCATTAAAGCAGTGTGTCCCTCAAGACTCCAAGCAAAAGGGGGTTCCCGGTGCGACGCGGGGAGGCGCGGCAGCTGATGAATATGCATGAGGCCGGGCAGGGGGCCCGCCCCACCGACCAGACGCGCCCCAAACCCCTTTAACGTTTTTAACCCCGATTTTCCCAAACTCCCTGTCCACCCGCCATCTCGTAGAATTTACACTTTGGGAAATGCTGCAGGAGGGAACTTACACGCATCCCTATCCACGTCTTTGAATGTGAAACAATGACTTCCATCAAAAAGGAACCGCCTCCAAGGAAGCTTCTGCTCCGCCACGGGGGCTTCGCGGTGATTTCTGCGCTGCTCTTTTGAGTGCGCACACCTGCATTGCACGTTTGCGGAAAGAAGGGATCACACACCGCTCGGAAGAACTCCCAGGGGCTGCAATCCGAGCACTGAGGGCAGACAGAGAAACGTGAGGCGGCCCCCAGACCCCCCGCTGCGGTGCGCTGTCTGGAGTTTTGTCAGCTGCAGTGACCGGGCAGGGGTAAGGGAGAAGGGATCCTCGCAGGAGATGGGTTTGATGAGAGGCCTTGCTTCTGCAGTGGCTCAGCTGCTGACACGCGGGACCTAATCAGGTCTCAGAGCCGGTCAGGGCCATCTATCTGCACAAGCGCGGCTCTGTCCCTCCTTGTGACAGTGAATTGTTCAGCCCAACCTTTGCTGCCGGGTGAAAAGTAGCCCCTCTCTCCCTCTCTGGTCCCCATCTTACCGCCTGCATTTCTGAAATAAAAGGGTTAATCCCATTAGTGTCATCAGTCCAAACAGCTTGCCAGCTTAAGAGGGGATATGTGTATACGTAGAGCTGAATCACTTTGCTATACAGTAGAAATTAACACAACATTGTAAAGCAACTATACTCCAATAAAAATTAATTTTTAAAAAAAGAGCTGGAAAATTAAGTACCCTCAGAAATCTTTCTTTCTGCCTCCCCGGCCCCTCCCAGCAAAACTCAGCAGGGCAGTCTGTCCTGTACAGTTAAAGGGGTGGGCAGAAAGAGAATGAAAAATCCAGCTTGGGGGATTCACCTCTGAGGACTGAGCCAGAGAGAACCAAGTTCTCTCTCATCTAAAGCAGAGCCTTAGATTGTTGTGCTGACACTTTTTTTTTTCTGGCCACTGTGTTTTTTAAGAAAATTCTTCCTCCATGAGCATTTCACTTTCCTGGAAATAGGGAAATGTGTTCTTGTGTAGACATCTGGCTCCAGACAGTTGGACAACCCTTCTGGCTAAAAATGGGAAAGGGGCCAATTAACGAAGGAAGTAACCTAATTAACAGTTGCAACTCTGGACAGGCCGTAAGTTATAAGACTCCAAGCTCCCTCAAAGCTAGTCTGACTTCTTGAATCTTTGTTTCACTAGCATAGTTTACATTCCAACTAGTGCAAACTTATGGCAAAATAATATCACTAACGTTCATGGAATTTATTTCAGTGTGCAAAACTCTTCAACCATCTTATGTCTTAGAGCAGTGCTAGGTTTAAGCTGAATGTTCCTTTAGGCTAAGTGACTTCTAGAAAAGAATAATGGAAATAATAGCTCCCACGCACTGAGGCTTCACCATGGGGCAGGTGTCATCTGTGGTCCCACTGGGCACTTTACCACCGGTTTGATGATCCCAGCTATGCAGATGAGCAAACTCTTGGGAGAGTTAAGGCAGCTCCCTGGGATGATACTATTTTTTTTTTGGCCATGCCACTCGGCGTGCGCCCCCTGCAGGGGAAGCGGAGTCCCAACCACTGGACTGCGAGGGAAGTGCCCCTGGGATGATACCTTTTAGTAAGTGGCAGAACTGAAATGTGAACCCAAAGTCCACACCCATCCTCCCGCACCTCCGTCACTTTCTGAGGTTCGTTTTCTAGATGCTCCATAGGTTTGTCACAAATCCAGAAGCTTCACCGTTCCATCTACAAACGGGAACTGTAATTCTTGCCCTGTCAGCCTCAGAAATTTCTCTTGAAGATATATAAATCCTCACGCACTGGAAAACTGTAATGAGCTATAAATCTTGCCAAAATAAATATAGAGTATTGTAATCGATATTCTCACCATTATTATTTTTGCTGATCAGAGGAACTAGAGAAGTACTTGCAAGGAAGTGTCTGAAGCAATGAGATGATCTTGAAAAGTTGACCTCAGATCTCTGCTTCATCTTGCCAGAGAAAATCAGCCTCGAGGAGTTAGGGTCTGAGGGACTGTAGGGCCCCTGCCTTCCAGCAAAGCATCCTAGCCATGAGGACAACTATGAAGTATGAAGAAAGAAGTCGGTGCTTTATATGGGCGCTCACCAAAGTGAGCCTTTCAGAGCTAAGGAGGAAATGCTATCCCAGTGAATCCTTGACTGGTGCTTTTTGTGGTATGACACAGCAAGATGATTTTAGAATTGATTAAGCTCCCAAAGTGGCAAGGCCCTATACATTGTTAGATGTTTCCCTTTGGAAGCTGCCCCTCTAAGGAGGTAAACCCTTGATAAGAAAAAGGGAAATATCTAATTCTGTATTGTGAGTCTAAGAAACGAATGATCTTAAGTTACACCATCAGTAACAGCTTTTTTTGTAATGGAAGAAAATATTAGCACATTAAACAGATATATCAGTTGTTAGGGGCAGCCTAATTTCACAAATATTACAAATGCAAACTATGTGGGGTCTTATAATTGAGGAAACGTTATTTATTTGATAAATCACTTTAACCAAATCCAGTATCACAAAGACTGTGCAATGGGCTATTTTTTTTTCATTTTAACATCTTTATTGGAGTATAATTGCTTTACAATGGTATGTTAGCTTCAGCTTCACAACAAAATGAATCAGTTATATATATACATATGTGCCCATATCTCTTCCCGCTTGCGTCTCCCTCCCTCCCACCCTCCCTATCCCACCCCTCTAGGTGGTCACAAAGCACCGAGCTGATCTCTCTGTGCTATGCGGCTGCTTCCCACTAGCTATCTACCTTGATGATGGCTCCCTTTTTAGTAAAAAGTCAAGGGAGGAAGTAGAAGCTATTTATGTCTCCGTTTTTCCAACTAAAGAATGAAAATTAAACTTGATTTGGGTCAGGGGCAAGGAAAGAGCGGAAGTGCTGAATTTTGACTTAGCATCTCTAGAGCAATATCAGCTTTTTCTGCAAACAAATTTTATGGTTAAGCAGAGAGGTGAACACATCAAATTCACACATGAGATGCAGTCAACTTCCCGATAAATGCTCGTTGTACCATTTACTACACCATAAGCCCAGTAATGCACCCAACTTTCTTGTTGGCCCACAAGTTGTTGACATGATGCATTCTTCTTAAAGGTGTAGGCATCACATCATGAATTTACAGGCCAATAAGAGAGAAATGAGAAATAGATCAGAGATAGGTAGCAATGGAAAAGTCCCAACTCAGAAAAGTGAGAGGAGCCAGGTTCAAGTTCAAATGTACAGAAGTAAGCCTTCGCACTATCCAGTTGAATATAATGCATTATCCATAGAACATTGCTCCAAATTGCTGTTCATCTCACCACCTAACACTTTCCACCTTGTAAAAATAACAATCTAAGTAGATCCCAAGAAGACGTCACAAGGTGAAGAGTTTAGAATGCAACAGTAAACTCAAGATGTGATACAGCTTTATACGTACAAGTAAATGGCATCGATCAAGCAGAACACAGACACACAAAGGAAAACACACTACACACCCCTGATCTGACACTTCAATAGATGGTCACAATAATCCAGTCTCAGGGTAACAGAGACAGAACAAGCAAATGTCTATGTGCTCACATGGAAGCCAGCCCACAGTAAAGAGCACAGGCTTTCAAATTAGACTCCATCCCCAAGCAGCTCCTCCACCCCAGGCAAGGCACCTAGTCTCACTCAGCCTCAGTTTTCTCTTCCTTGCAGTGACGGCAACGTCATCTGCTCAGGGTTGTTGGGGTATTTAACAACAATAAGTTTAATCCGTTGCTTCCATTCATTGAGCACTTTCTACACGCCAAAGAGTGATTAGTATTCAATATTTTTTTCTATTTTTTTAATTCAGCTATAGTTGATTTACAATGTTGTGTTAGTTTCAGGTGTACAGCAAAGTGATTCAGTTATACATATATGCATTCTTTTTCAGATTCTTTTCCCTTATAGGTATCACTAGATATTGAGTAGAGTTCCCTGTGCTACAGTAGCTCCTTGTTGGTTATCTATTTTATATATAGTAATGTGTATCTGTTAATCGCAACCTCCTAACTTATCCCTCACCCTCCCCTTTCCCCTTTGGTAACCATAAGTTTGTTTTCTATGTCTGTGGGTTTATTTCTGGTTTTCTAAAATTTGTGTTTATTTATTTAATGTCTTAGGCGGCGCCATACGCAGCTTGAGGGATCTTAGTTCCCCGACCAGAGATTGAACCTGTGCCCCCTGCATTGGGAGCTCGGAGTCTTAACCACTAGACCGCTAGGGAAGTCCCTGTTTTGTATATAAGTTAATTGGTATCTTTTTTTTTAACATTCAGTATATTGTTTCATTTCATTATGACCACAACCACGGAATATGGTTTATCCCCATTGTACAGATTAAGAAACTTCCAAGATCACCCAGCTGGAAATGTCAGGATTCAAACCCAGTGTTGTCTGACATCAGAGCTCACTCTTATTCACTGTGCTCTAATAATAATTGAAATTTTTTGTTTTGTTCCCTGATGTAGCCCAGTGGCTAAAAGAGCACATAGTAAGCATAAACATAGTAATATAATTGTGGACTGAATGAATATAAGCTAATACACTATTCATAAGCATGGTGCATAAGTTCATCATTTCATTCCCACAGTGATCTTGCACTATTGTCTCTAATTTACAGCTGAGGAAATAGAGGTTCAGAAAAGTTAACCAGCTTCCCAGGGCCACAGAGTTAGAAAAAAAGTGAAAGAGCCTGGATTTGAGCCCAGATCTGGCTGCTTCAAAGCACTGCTTTCCTCTGAGGGCAGCTGCTTTCAGCATCACACGTCTAAGTGCCCGTTCCCCTCCCTGCCGCATAGTGGTCATTCCGTAAATATCATGCCCTCCCCACCTGGATATATTTTAATCTACTTAGGGTGTCTGATCCAAAGTAGGGTCTATTTAGTATATCGAAATTTTACATGGAAATACTTTTAAGCATAATGCCATCTAGCATTACTGTATCTGATGAAAACAGCATTGGTCTCTTTTACTTTCTTCAGTTTTTTTTTTCCATCTTTATTAGAGTATAATTGCTTTACAATGGTGTGTTAATTTCTGCTTTATAACAAAGTGAATCAGTTATACATATACATATGTTCCCATATCTCCTCCCTCTTGCGTCTCCCTCCCTCCCACCCTCCCTATCCCACCCCTCCAGGCGGTCACAAAGCACCATGCTGATATCCCTGTGCTATGCGGCTGCTTCCCACTAGCTATCTACCTTACGTTTGGTAGTAGTATATACATGTCCATGCCTCTCTCTCGCTTTGTCACAGCTTACCCTTCCCCCTCCCCATATCCTCAAGTCCATTCTCTAGTAGGTCTGTGTCTTTATTCCTGTCTTACCCCTAGGTTCTTCATGACATTTTTTTTCTTAAATTCCATATATATGTGTTAGCATACAGTATTTGTCTTTCTCTTTCTGACTTACTTCACACTGTATGACAGACTCTAGGTCTATCCACCTCATTACAAATAGCTCAATTTCGTTTCTTTTTATGGTTGAGTAATATTCCATTGTATATATGTGCCACATCTTCTTTGTCCATTCATCCGATGATGGACACTTAGGTTGTTTCCATCTCCGGTACTTTCTTCAGTTTTTGAAACTACTGTACTAGCATTTCAGGCTTGTTGTCAGGAGTAAAAGCAATAAAGGATGTGGAATCTTGGCGCAGTGCCAGGTACATAGCGCGTACCAGGCGAACCCTGCCTCCCCCTTGCTCTCTTGACCACCTGGGTTCTGAAACCCGTGGTCGCCCCAGCATGCAGAGAGGGCCAGTTTGATGATTTTCAGTCCGCTGCTCCCACTATTAGTAACAGGGTAAGCAGACTACCTTGTTTTCTCCAGATTATCAGCCACAGAAGGCTAAGTGATGTCTAGCTTGCCTCTATATCATGACTACGTGGCTGAGGACGTGACAGCATCCACTTTTCCTTATAACAAAGTGTTGTACTTTATTTAATCAAAAAGCAGGGCCACAGGGCTTTTACCTGCAAGGTTCATTCAACTACTGTTGATTTCCTCTGATGCTCTAGAATAAAAACATTTCAATCTACCTTCAGTAAATCTCCAGGTGACGTTAGCAAGCTCTCCCAGGCAACCGTAAGGAAGAGATTTAGTGATACATGTACAGCTAGGAAAACAAAACTGTTTTAAATTCACACAGAATTTGAGGATTTCATTGCAAGTTGAAATTTGGATTTTAATGTGAGGATCCTCTCAGTATCATTGGTTATGAAAGACAGACTTAAGTTTTTTTAATATAATAGTTGACATCCTTAAGAAAAAAGATACTTAAATCATTTACATTTAAAAGGTAATAATACAGCGAATTCCCTGGTGATACAGTGGTTAGGACTTGGAGCTTTCACTGCCAAGGGCACGAGTTCGATCCCTGGTCGGGGAACTAAGATCCTGCAAGCTGCTCGACGTGGCCAAAAAATAAAAGGTCTCTTATTTTAAAAAAAGAAAAGGTGATATACAAATTACTTAGGTGAACACAGAAGGGAGGAACATGGCGTGCTACTCAGAATTCTGAGAACTCATTTTGATCTTTTTGAGATCACAAAATCATATACATTTTAAAATATTAAAAAGTAGAGTTTCTGTTCCTTCTCAGCTCACATGAAGATAACACGTTAGAAATGGGGATAATGTAGACTTGTTCCTGCAGTCCAAACCTAGAGGAATCAGAAAGTGTTAAGAAGGAACCTGCTCGGTGCTTTGTGACCATCGAGAGGGGTGGGAGGGAGATGCAAGAGGGAGGAGATACATATATGGGGATATATGTATGTGTATAGCTGACTCACTTTGTTATACAGCAGAAACTAACATACCATTGTAAAGCAGTTATACTCCAATAAAGATGTGGAGAAAAAAAAAAAAGAATCCTTCTCAGAAACCAAATCTGGTACCATAAACATTGCTAGAAATGTCCCAAATTTTTTAGAGAAGTTAAGCAGATTATTTTTTAATTCTGAGTTGTGGATTAAGTTAATTGTTTTATGACTTAAATATCTCCATTGTTCTTCAATGTAAGTATCCTTATGCCAGCTTCTACATGATTTAACAATATATATGAATGAATTCATCTGGCATGACTGTGAAACATACTCCTGATAAGGCTGTACTTCAAAAATAGCTTTGAGGGGCTTCCCTGGCAGTCCAGTGGTTAAGACTTTGCCTTCCAATGCAGGGGGTGTGGGTTTGATCCCTGATCGGGGAGCTAAGATCCCACATGCCTTGTGGCCAAAAAACCAAAACATAAAAAAAAACAGAAGCAATATTGTAACAAATTTAATAAAGACTTTAAAAATGGTCCACATCAAAAAAAATGCTTTGTAATTAAAAATTCCAAACTTCATACTATTGGTATGAATTTTGAGTTGTTGAGCTTAGAACAGGACAGTTGGAAAATCATTATATTAGTGGTTTGTTTGTCATGATAAATTAACATTTTCCCCGTACCAAATTTGAAGTACTAGATAAATATAAATACATGTCACACATATTATACGTGTATATTTATATATTATATATATTGTTATATATACATATTATATTGTATATATATAATATGCATATACTTTGAGGGACATTTAAAATAGGAACCAGAAAACTATGAGAAACCACAACTGGAAGAGTACAGTGGCCCTCTATGCTAACATCTATCAAAACCTGCCTGATGGGGCTTCCCTCATGGCGCAGTGGTTAAGAATCCGCCTGCCAATGCGGGGGACACAGTTCGACCCCTGGTCCAGGAAGATCGCACATGCCACGGAGCAACTAAGCCCGTGCGCCACAACTACTGAGCCTGCGAGCCACAACTGCTGAAGCCCACGTGCCTAGAGCCCATGCTGCTCCACAAGAGAAGCCACCGCAATGAGAAGCCCACGCACCACAACGAAGAGTAGCCCCCGCTCGCTGCAACTAGAGAAAGCCCACGTGCAGCAACGAAGACCCAGCACAGCCAAAAATAAATTAATTTTTTAAAAAAAGCTTTAAAAAAACCTGCCTGATGGTTGGGGTAAGAGTGCAGATTGGTCACCATGAAAGTGAGGATGCAATTTTATGAGAAAGACTCATCAGCGTAATTCTAATGAGTTATGGTCCTTGTCGTGACAAACGAGACATTCAGTGGTCTCACCCTAAAGGACATTAAAAAACAACATTACTAAGAGGAAATTGAAAAAGTAATACATGGTAGAGTGATGAGGACAACTTTTTTTCTGATTGCAGGTAGATAAATATTGCATGCAAGTATCAAAATACATTTAATTTTGCCACAACACATATTCTCTTCACAAAAAGCCTATGAATCATCCTGGACTCGTGAGACTGGGTGGTGATAAACAGACGCCTCTTTAATGACACCTGGTGTGGCTTCATTCCCTCACCCCCCCTTTTTCCCCCCTTTTCTTAGAGGCTTGTTGTTTATACTAATTTAAATTCAGCTTTACAGCCTGAATGCACTCACAGCACCAGGTGATGCTAAATGCATGCTGCACTTGCTTTTTGCTTTTTCTTTTCCGGAGCAGAGAAGGGTTTATTGCTGGGCCAAGCAAGGAGAACAATGGCTTGTGCTCAAAAACCCCGAATTCCATGCAGCGCTTTCTTTTTACTTTTTCTTTTTTTTTTTTTTTGGCCACACCCTGCAGCATGTGGGATCTTATTTCCCTGCCCAGGGATTGAACCTGTGCCCCCTGCATTGGGAACACAGAGTCTTAACTTCACCACCTCCCACTGCTCCAAAGAGTTGGGGATAGTGGAGATCACTGGTCCCTGATTTAGGTTTTTTGCTGTCATTGCTGTAGCTCTTTTTTCTCTCATTTGGGAAGAAATATATAATAAATAGTTCATAGGTCCAGGGCTTCATTTAGGAACGTTTACTAAAGATTCTAAGGACCAAAGCTGAGTCAAACTAAAAAGTGTGCTCCCAAGCAATAAATAACTTTAATCTGATTTAGTCACTTAATCTGGCATCAACAGGCAAAAGCAGAAATACTTCCCCACATTCTAGGTATTTTTTTGCTGGCATCAAAACTAAAGTCTTAGGCAAAGCCTTATAAAGGCTTATAATGTTTGTCTCTCTGCAAAATGATGGCTTCACCACAGTTGTGATTCTCTCTTGCAGGGAAAAAAAAATGTTTTAGCAATTCCACAGTGTTGGCAGCTGCAAAGAAAATGAAAAAGAACTCAGTTTAATTTGTAGTCATTGGGGAATAGAGAAGAGGGATGATGAAAAGAAATGTTTCTAGTTCATCCTTAAGAATTTGTTTTCTGACACATGGAACATCCTACTGGACAAACATAATGAATATTATAACGACAATGTAAAATCTCTGAATAGATCTGGAAATTGAAGCATTAGATCATATTTATAAGCACTTTCATTTCTTCCCATTGAAAATAACAAGTTGAAACCAAAGCCATGATGGCTTGAAGGCATTTATTTGCTTTTGTGTGAGATGTCACAGTTGTTCCTGTTATAAATAATTACAGACTGAAATATACATTTGTTTTTATTCCAATTAGGACTCAAGAGATAGGAAAATCGTAATATAGCCACAGATAAAGTGGGGGCCTTTGAGAGCATGGTGGAACCCTGCAGTGAATTCACGTGGATCCTTGTGGCAGAATCAAGATGGCAGAGGTTGACTGTGATGTGGTGCCGAGGAGGAGCGTTGTTCTGGGAAAACTGAAGGGCATTCCCCGCTGTGTGCCTGTCATTCCTACTCTGCCGTGGGAAGCGGGCAGTTTCAGTTGTGTTCTTGGGGACCAGATGTCCCGAGGGATTTTCTTCCCCCCTACCACCCCCCACCATAAATAACCCAGCCCTTATTAGGCCTCTTAGCTATCTTCTTTTTCTTTTTTTTAAATTTTATTTATTTATTTATTTTTGGCTGTGTTGGGTCTTCGTTTCTGTGCGAGGGCATTCTCTAGTTGTGGCGAGTGGGGGCCACTCTTCATCGGGGTGCGCGGGCCTCTCACTGTCGCGGCCTCTCGTTGTGGAACGTGGGCTCCCGACACACAGGCTCAGTAGTTGTGGCTCACGGGCCTAGTTGCTCCGCGGCATGTGGGATCTTCCCAGCCAGGGCTCGAACCTGTGTGCCCTGCATTGGCAGGCAGATTCTCAACCACTGCGCCACCAGGGAAGCCCCTTAGCTGTCTTCTTTTTCACGATCAAAGTTATTTAAAAACAAAATTTAGGATTGTCAGATATTTCTCAGACTCCCCAAATCTAGAACAGTGCCTGGCACACAATGGGCCCTCAGTAAATAGAATGTAGCGATCAAATGTTCATAATATTTGTCTTCTTCAAAAATCATTTTTAAAAACTAACACTTTTCAGGAGAATATAAGAACCTATTTCAATGAAGGGTGAATTCAGCCGTCCAATAACACATCTGAGTATGCAGTCAGTCCTCAGAAGGAGGGACCTCGGGAGATTCCCTCAAGTCATTGACAGTTACAGAAAAGAGCAGACAGGACTCCTATCAACAGCAGGGGTTTTAGTGGTGTGTAAACTTCTGGCGTCTTGACCGTCTTCGCTACTGGGAGCCTAGGCTTTCTTTTTCATTAGCAGGTTGCAGGTGCCATATTTGACGAGATATACAGAATGCTCCTGTTAATCCAAAAGACAGGATCTTCATGGATTCAGATAGCTGGATAATTCCCCAGTCTTCTACAGTGGGAATGAGAGCAACGTGGTGTGGCCCAGTGCTGGGCACTGGGATTTGCTGAGTGAGTGGTGGGTGAGCGAGCATGTAAGTGATCAATTTGTACATGAGTAAATGCACAAATAAAACAACACGCCTAATTTTAAACCATTCAGAATAAAGCAGATAGGTTTAGACAATTGCCTACCTTTTCCAGACAAAGTTGGAGGTGGGTTTTTTTTTTCCCTTTTGCTAGAAAATTGCATCGAAAATTCTGCCAATATGTCTGTATTATCCATTCACACAGGCATACTTTTAATATGCAAAGTATTAATATTTGTGTAAACAACCAAACTCACATACTCCAAGCCTTTGGGTATATGCTAACCATATGCAATACATTTCCAAGGAGAAGACAGGCATAGAAGAAAGTGGCAAGCTCTCTGTCCATTTCCAAAAAGATCTCTCCAAATTCCACTTCCTTTGCCCAAGGAGAATTGCATTCGCGGTGAGAGTCTTGCTTACTTGCGTTTTGCTGGAAGAACCTCTTTGCATCACTGAGTATTTCTTTCCAGTCACAGGTGAAGCCAGTCAACCTTTGGTTCCAACATCATGCCCAGTGAAACCTTGAGCTAACATTTAGCTAAATTTAGTCTCCCCTCTTCTGTCTTCCTCATCCCACCTTCTAGTTGCATAAAAAGTAAGCAGAGCAGTAAAGGAAAAACAATGCCATAGAGAAATCAAGAACCCCTAAATAATCCAAAGCTTGCCAATATGCTGTTCAGTGTAGTAAATACATAACTCAGATACAATTTTAAAATTTGTGTTGATGGTGGGTCCCTATACTGTTGTTTAAGAAAAGGATTCATTTCCTGGGCACCGATCCCCGTCCACCAGCAACTCCAGGAATAAGCCATGCGGGCAGTTACGATGCCTCCTCACTTCTTTCTCATTTCCATGTAATATCAACTTGTATAAATTTAACTTAATCTTTTGATTATACTCTGGATCAAAGTTTTTGTTAACACTTGAGTGGGAACCCGAACAAAAGAGAAACTAGCAAATCTCACACATACAGTAAAATATTTAAGAACAGATATGATGCATCTTAAAATTTTTAATTAAAACAAACAAAACAAAACAAATGAAAAGCACTCCCCTCTAGAGTGTTGAGTTTGCCAGATTCAGTTGTAGTATTGTTGTAGTAGGAACTGTCCACTCTTCAGAACAGGGCTACAGCTGCTAACTTCATTTTGTCAAAGGACTCGAGAAAGATTCAGGTCCAGTAAGAATGATCATTGTATCGTTGAGTTGACCCTTGCCTGGGAGGCCTGTCAGTTCCCTGAGATGTGGAGTTCCTTCCACGATGTTTACTGCTAATGGGCTGCATAATTAGGGTTCAGCCTGTGCTCCATAAGCAAATTGTTCCTGTAAAACACCTTTGGAATTGACATTATTCGTCCCATCTTACATCACTGAGATCTACTAGAATCCTTTCACCCCTGCCTCGTCATTTGTAAGTGGAAAACAAAGGCATACACATTAGATTCTTTTTCTTTCTCAACAATTAAACAAAAGACTGTTTTCACAGTGTGTTTGGGAATTTGGGGTAAGTCTTGGGTTTCATTAAAGATGAGAGAGGAAATGGAGACCCATAAAAGCACATCATTACTATACCTTGGAAATACTGCTGATTACTAATGAGGATAATCTTGCTAACATAGCTGTCAAATGACCATGTTGAAGTGGTCCTGACCCTTCTGACCTACCTTCTCCTAGGTATCGTTCACTATTTTCTCCTTTGGCATGCACCGGCTTTCCCTGTTAGACTTGTCAGGTTTTCAGAAGCTTTAGAAGAACTTCAGCGACTAAGGCGTTTCAATAGTATCCATTTTTAAGTCTGGAAACGTCAACAATCAGTGCTATAAATAGCAGCAGCTCCTACTTCTCAGAAATAAGCCAAATTCATAGTTTATGGGAAAATGTATATTCTGCTCACATTTTTGAATTCTCCACCTCTGGTAGCTTGTTAAATTCTCTCCTCTTTCCTCTGTGTCCTCCTCTTGCTTCCCTTTCTCCTCTATTTTTCAAGCATCCTTAGCTAACAAAGTCGTGACACTGTGATGCACAAGATCTCCTTTTTCAGTGTTATTGATTGACCTTAATAATTAAGGTCAAGACGGTCCCCATTTGTACCTGCTTTTAAAATCAACAGATAGCAATGGCTTAGAAAATACTCGCTGATATTCATGAATGAGGTCACGTTTAATTTAGCCAAGTTACTTAAATATAGGCCCAAAATGTTTAAATTTAAAAATGAAAAGGTCACATTTGACTTCCCTTGCACATGCAATGGTGAGTTAGCCCAGAGGAGTGGGAGACTGGGAGACATAAGTTTAAATTCCTTTATGCAGTAATTTATGATTATCAACCCCCTTCCCATATAAGTGGGGAAAGAGGGCAGAACTGTTACTTGGGGGACCTCAGCAGAGGCTCCCACTGTCCCTTTCAACCTTCCTGGTGGCCATAGGCCCTCCCCTCCTCCTGGATGAGAGCGGGGGATCTTGCCCCATGACTGCTTTTCAAGGAATACAGTCTCCTGTGGTCACTTTAAATTGCAAATAAGATGTCCAGTCCCCTGACAAAAATCAAAACTTGGAAACTAACAAGTTTCGCCACCACCAGCGGCGCCAACCGGGCCTCCTTCCTGCTATTGCCACCGTGGAAAAGGGTAACCCAGTCCCTCTTTCTTCCCCTATTGGAATGTCTCTCCTTTCCTCAGCCTGCAGACTCTGTTTCTGACAGGTCAGGTTGAGGTGGGGAGAGGACAGATGGGGGGAGTAAGAATGGCCCCATTTTGCTGAGCACGATGGCTTCTGCTCTCTGGGCCGCCAGGTGGCTCAAGCCAACTCTCGGGGGCACGCTCATGAGGTCTTCCCAGGCCCTGCTGGGACCTTCCAAGGGCACATCTTCCAGCTGCCCGCTCCCCTCTCAGGGCTTGGTTTTCTCCAAGTCCACTCCTCAGGGCTGTCTCCGTGATGCTGTCCCAGTGCCCGTGGCTCAGGGGGTCCTCCGGGACAAGGATTTTAAACGGCTCCTACCCATGGCAGTGAGTCCAGGGAAACACATGCGTCTCACTTATCATTGGGAGCGTGGCTGGCGCCAATGCACTGAAGCTCCGTTTCCTCTCTCTCTCTTCTTCCCCTTCTTCCTCTCCCTGCCTTTTTCTCTCCTCCCCTGTCAGCTCTTAAAGCCACTGCTTCTCACCTCTAGATTCTTCGGGTGTGTATACCCCAAATTGAGGAGACGGTACTTATTCAATCGCTTTTATTAATGTTGAGGAGAAGAGAAAGCATCCCATGCCCCATCCCTGAGAGGGAGGAAGACGCACAGAATTTCAAAAGTTCTCTTTATCTACCCTCGCCACGAGTGCCTGAGTTCTGGGATTATCTAACTGGTTTTCAGAAATGTCTTCCGTAAAAGCATGAAGATCTAGTCCCTCCTTGGGAGCGAAGCACCTACTGAATCTTGATGCCTCCACCAAAATTCCCAACTTTGCATTCTGTGACAAGACAAGACAGATTCCACTGGCAAAGTCTTTTCATAGTGAAATTATAACATCCAGAAAAATTCAAAAAAGCTGTTTTTCAACTTAGTGCAAAAGCCCAGGAATTACCACAAAAGCGCGTAAGAAAAATGAAGGTATGAACAAACATTTATGGAATACCTCTTTGATTGTTAGAGCACCGTGTTGGGTGCTTTGCATGTGTTAACCTAATTAGTCTGCACAATAACCTTATAAAGGGTACAGTATTATTTCCATTTTGTTGATGAGCAGACTGAGGTTCTAAGAGGTGAAATAATTCACCAACACTTTCCCACCAGTTAGTGGCAAAGCCTAGACTTGAACCCAACCAGTGGGGAGATTTTTTCCTCTCCCTCTCTGTATATTTCTCTCTTAAACATTATTAAGAAAAACTACCTTTAATGGCTTTTAAGAAGCTTTTAGGGGAGAGGATTTTTTACTGTTGTTATTGCTGTTTTTACAACATCAGTTTTCATGCAGATTATCCTTCTCATAATGTGAGTCAAAGTGACATTTTAAAGATCATGACACCTCCAATTCTTTACTCTTGTCTGTGAGTGTGTTTCTGAAGTTGAAGCCAAACAGTAGAGGGATCTTAATTCTAACTGACAGTGAGAAACATTGAGCGCAGGTGGTTATTCTCAGAGGTGGAATACTTATCTGTACCCATAAAATAAGCATTAACGCATACGCTGTAAAAAGCTCTTTCTCACAGTTACTCGTTAAGAAATTGTGAGTCATCCATGTCTCGCCAGTAGCTCTAAGATAATTTGTCTCATGTCCTGGCCTTTAGTTATGCCACCGTCAGACACGCCACCATTTCCTATGCCCATACCCTTGCCAGATATTATTAATCAACCAAGGCACTGTTTCTTCCTGAACCTGGAACCTCCAGAGCTCCAGGAAGCCATGGCCAATTGATTGGTGTTGCCTGCAAGATTAAATCTGTTTGTCCTTTGTTGAGTGTCTTCCTCTAATTCAGCTCTTTCATCTGCTTATCCTCATGCCTTTACTATCTCTGGTTCAGGTTCTCCAATAGAAACCCTCTAAATATTCACACTTCCGTCTTGGACGCAGCTATGTGCAAGAAGGCACTAGATTGCATGTCACAAAAATAAATTTTGTTTGGGAAATGGTTGCATTCTCCTACTCTTCCTGGATCAACATCCTAATCAGAGCTGCCAACATAACTCTAAGTGAGTTTAACCTTGAACCTGGGAGCCCATGAGACTGAAATGAACGTATTATATAAAGGAGACAAAAATCATCCCTTGGAGGAAGAGAGAACAGTGACTGTGACCAGACCAGAAAGCGAGGGGAAGGAGACTGGTGATGGCTCACTGCCAGCTCCTCGGCTCTCAGATGCTAGAAGCTCTGTGTTCGAGAATGGACACAGTAATGCCCCGCGTGAACAAAAGCCTCTTGACCAGAAACTGTTGAGGTTACACAAATATTGGGCAAAGGATCGCCTCTGCTGATGGACTGAAAGCCCTGCAAAGTCACCGATTTCCAGCATTGACAGGTTTCGTCTTCTTAAAGATACGTGCAACAGAATTACTTGTCACGTTGACATCTGTAATCACATTCTCCGTGGCAGAGTTTAACGGCATGTCATAGACTATTACGACATGTGGCGCATCAGACAACTTGTCTGGCTGCCCTGGGCTTCTGTGGTACCACCCTCAACTGCTGCTGGTGACACCTACGTGCCAGCAGTGAATAAATTCAGCACCCGCCCACCTCCATCAGTCACAATTCGTCCCTACTGAGTACCTCAACTAGACTGAGGTCCACACGGGCATCGTAATGATCACATGGTGACCCAAGGCGTTACGTGGCTCTGAATCGCTGGGGGTTGCCACAGTCGCAAGGTAGTCTTTATGGTGGGTTAAATTATAACTACTACTGAATAACGATAGCACACTGATACATCACATAAGCCACCTTCATTCTTATGGAAACAGGGAGGCGTGCTAATGAACACTAGTAATCATTTTAGGGCTTGTTTTCAGTTGCTCTTACAACACGGACTGTATTCTCCATTGCAGTTTACGCTCTTAACTCCTATAAGCAAAGAGACAAGTGAACATGAGCTGCAACAACCAAATAAGTCCCCTGTCAGAGAGGCTGGAACTCTTTTAGGTCACAGATTATCATTACGATACCATCTTCCTGGTTCAAGCGTTCATCGGAGATGAATCATCACCCTCGGAGTCAGGGCAAAGACAGAGGGGATCATTGCAAACGATGCCTGTGCTATTTGCTGTGGGATTGATGGGGCAGTAACTTGACTCAAAATTTTCTAATGTTGCAACCTAGGCATAAAATAGGCCATGCTTTTTGAACTGAAGTGGAAGGCAACGAAACAAGCAACCCCTGTATGAAGGATTCACTGAAGCCTTTTGCTTCACACTTGGATGACTACGGTAGCATCCTAGCGACTGATCTCCTGGTCTGTCGTCTCTCGACACTCTAGTCCATTCTCGCCACATGGTCACTTTCCCAGCTGAAACAGCTCCATTTCAGTACCCTTCCCCACGGCCCCCCTCAAAAACCATTCATCGGAATCTCTTGCCTGGAGGGAATTTGACCCTTCCAGGCCGACCTGTCACTTGCCCAATGTCTGAACCCTCTTTTGCATGCAAAGTAGTTAACTCGCCACCGCCATGTTTCTCATCTCTTGTTTGGAATGGATTCTCTGTCTTGCCAAATCCTCACCTAACCTCCAAGACCCATGTTCTGCCCCCATCTCTTCTATGAAGTCTTCCAAGCCATCCATGTTCATCTTTCTTCCTCTGAAATCACTCATTCGGTCCCAGTGTTTTTCTGAGCACTGATCACATGAGTAGAGAGATTTTTATCAGATAGTCCTTGCCACTCGTTTGGTGTATATCATTTCTCCGTTGGATTGTTAGAATCTTTGCACGTGATGCGCCTGTCTCATCGCCCCCTCCCCTGCCCCAGTTGGGTCTTCCTGGTGCCTTACATAGAGAAGGGTCTGCAGGTACCAGACTGCTCTGCCAGAGTCCTCAGCATCTCAGGAGAGCTGGAATTTGTCTTGCGTGTCCAGTGCCTGCATCCGGAGTCCCAGCATAGTGGCCTTGTTTGCTCAGTGACGTGCCCTTCCATCAGGACGTCTCCTTGCAGTAAACCCCTAGCTCTGGGAACCAGAAACTCAAACTCTGAAAGCTAGTCCCAGAACTACATGTGTTTTAAAAGCGGCCTCTTTCTATCTTTGCCCTCAAATCGCCTTTTCAAACCTCAGTTTTGATTTCCTAATTTAGTCGCAACATGTGTAGATGCAAATATTTCCCTTGAACAGCGAAAGGCCTTTCATTTAAAATCTGAGTTTCCCAGGTCAAAGAGCCTCCCGCCTTGCTGCCCGGATTCCTCTCATTTCCTTGTTGGAAGTCAGGGTCCGAGGAGGAGTTTCCGTGCGACCTATGGAAGCGCTGAAAGGAATCGGAGCCGCCTAAGCAAAACTGGCACATCTGACAAGTTTTCAACAGCACAGTGTGTGACCATCTCCACACTTGGATGCATGGGAGCAAATGAAAATGGGCGAGTTGTAAGGCATTGGGGAATATTAGAAAATTCCCCACAAAGCACTGCCACGTGTTTGACGTGCTGAGATGATGATCCCAACTCCCCTGAGAGAGGAACAAAAATGAAAAACGCTCGACTTCCCGGAAGTCTTCCTGACTTTAGAATCACCCTTCCTGCCCTGCCACCTCGCAGGCACAACCTTCCTATGAAAGTGTTCCCTCCGTCGGGCCGTTGCAGGTCCCTCTGGCTCTGACGCTAGCGCTGTCCTGCCCTCTGTAAGTGATGCTAGGGCCCAGGAAAGAAGAGAGGAACGAAGGGAGGGGACACAAAAAGTGGCACCATGTTTTAATGTCACCGTGCAGTATTGGCAAGTGAAGCTGCACCTGGGGAAGAGGTTGGTGAGATGTTCGCGTTTGCCTTTCTTCTTCTCTCCACTCAGAACGCAGGCAGAGCCTCTCATTACCGCCAGGTGAGCACCGACTCGTGTCAGTCTCGGGAGTAGGAAGCCTCGCCTGCGTCACAGTGTGTTCTGTAGCTGTCAGGTGCCTTGCCTCCCTCTGAAGCCTTCTCCCAGGCTAAACACGCTGACATCCTGCCTAAAATAGAACCCGCAACCCTGCCACCTAAATGAATCCAGCTTCCTTCCGTAGGCTTTCAACTGGGCCCAATTAGGTGGAGCAGGGCTTCCCAGGCCCAAGATACGAGGAAGCCAGAGGCGATGGGTCAGCCTCTGAGCTTTCACAGTGCACTGGGGGCAAGGGGGGTTGTACCTTTCATGGTGCGAGTGAGGAACGCGGAAGTAGCCAGCGTCAGAGTAGGACAAGGAGCCTGCCCCCCAGGCCTCCCCGCCATTGCCTGTGGGGTCACAGGAACAGCCTTTGCATCCTGGGATGCCTAATGCAAGACCAGTCATCAATAAAGTACTTACGTGCCCTGATCTATTGACGTGGACGCCTCCTGTCCTTGCGGCACGGATGGGACACGCTCGTGGCCAGTGCTGCTGGGGGGGACAGCGCGGGCTTGCTCAGTGAGGCTGCGGAGCTACAGACTCCCTGCGGGACCGCTGACCACTCTCACCTAATTACTTGACCTCTATCGGCAGCCATTGACAGCTGCCGTGGAGACTAGATATTCGCACAGCTCCTTCATTAGCGCCTTCCCACAGGGGCTTTTGTAGTAGAAACATGGCCTGCCAAGTGAGGAGCGGGGCGTCTCTCCATCCTGATCTTTGGCACTGAATCCTGTGGTCTCTCAGGTCTTCTGCAGTGCCAGTTGTATCTGGAATCCAAGGGACAGCTGAGTCCGGAAACCATTCCTTCCAAAGACAGTTATTGAGAAACTGCATTCAAAGCCCTGCTTGGGGTACTGTGGGCATAGAAAACGGTATCGTTTATAAAATTAGTCTACAATTTCCCATCTGGTGGGAAATTGCGAACAGGGTGCAGGGCCTTTCTTAAGAGCAGGTGCCCTCCCGTGTCCTCCCTGTGGTAGGAGCCAGGTGACATTTAGAAAGTGAGCACATGGGGGGCCAGACCTGGACTCCAGCTCTGCCACTTGCAAACTCCTCCCTGACCCTCCACTGTCTTATCAAGTAACAAGGGGCAGGACTAGGGCCCACAGGACTGAGCTGTTGTGAGAATGTGGAATGAATGGAAACCGTATCCACGAAAGCACTTCCTAAGGCGGTATTATTAATGTGTCACGGTGGCCCCTAGGCCGAGTCACCACAGTTCATATCTGGGAAGCGGCCCTGGAAGACGACCAGCAGAGCAGCGCTGCGTAACCACCCTGTGGTACCTGGAGGGAAAGCGTGCAACCCCAGCTCCACAGCTTTCCCCAGGAGAGTCCATGACATTGGGAAATGGAGATCATATTTTCTTTATTTACAGATCAGATTTTTGTTTTTCTCCCTAACCCAAAGCAAGCTTACAGATTAGATTTGTCCATGTCAGTGGACAGGGACAAACGTGGTCCACAAATGTGTTCAGTGTTTCCAGATCTTATAAATGTCTCAGCTCATGCTCCCTTTCTCCGTAACATGGTGCTCGGATCCAGCCAGGCCTCTCCACACCATCCCTTCACAGAAGACAGAGGCTATCAGACGCAAAGGACAGCCTTCCCCTACCTGCCACAGAAGCCTTGGCCTGCTAACCTTTAGGGCCACTTTAAAACACATCATTTAAAATGCACTTTTAGGACTTCCCTGGTGGTGCAGCAGTTAAGAATCCACCTGCCAATGCAGGGGACACGGGTTCGATCCCTGGTCCGGGAAGATCCCACATGCCACAGAGCAGCTAAGCCTGTGTGCCACAACTACTGAGCCTGTGCTCTAGAGCCCACGAGCCACAACTACTAAGCCCACATGCCACAACTACTGAAGGCCATGTACCTAGGGCCCATGCTTCGCGACAAGAGAAACCATTGCAATGGGAAGCCCACACACCACAACGAAGAGTAGCCCCCGCTTGCCGCAACTAGAGAAAGCCTGTGTGCAGCAATGAAGACCCAACGCAGCCAAACATTAATTAATTAATTAATGTAATTAAATCTATTTTAAAAACTAAATGAAAAATAAAATGCACTTTTAAAACATTTTCAGCCCTCGGTAGTCATTTCACCTCTATTTTGAGTTTCAAATATTCGTTTATGACCCCAGTTCTCTCCAGCCTTCAGAAAGCTTAGGCTCCTTGACAATGCTGTAGAGGAGGTGGCAGCGCTGGGAATGGACTCCTGTGTCCCTGACTCCAGGACCCAGGCTCCCAACCACTGTGAGCACCAGGGTGCTGCTGGGGCACCGTCGTCCCGCTGGGGTGTCAGGGAGCTGGCCCCCGACCTTGAGAGAATGTCGGGGAAGGCAAGGAGCGATGGAAACTGCAGGGGAGACCCGAGCAAAGGAGAGGATGGAAGGGAGCACACTGTGTGTGAGGGGCCCTGTGGGGAAGGGGTGCGGAGCCCCAGCCAGACGAGGGCCTGCAGTGCGTGAGGAGTCTATCCTTTGCTTCGGAGACAGAGCAGGTATCTGTGCTACCCTGGCAGAGTTCACATGCTTCTGCCCTCACTGATGCTTGATTTTATTTTTTTTTTAATTTTTATTTTATATTGGAGTAAAGTTGATTTGCAGTGTTGTGCTAGATTCAAGTGTACAGCAAAGTGACTCATATACATGTATCTATTCTTTTTCAGATTCTTTTCCCAGATAGGTTATTACACAGTGTTCCCTGTGGTGTACAGTAGGTCCTTGTCGATTACTTTATATATAGTAGTGTGTATCTGTTCATCCGTGATTTTATTTTTATATAAGATATTTTCCCCTTCCCTCCACGCACTCAGTCCATGTGTGTTTCTCCTTCAGATGCTCATATCCTCTGCCACTTCCTTCCGCACCCGCATCTCCGGATCTGTTCAAGGATTATGAATCGGCTCTCAGGGAGCCTCTGATGGAGGCCAGGGCATGAGTGGTCTTCAGGTGCATGTGCAGACCCTGAACAGAGCCCGGAACCTCACCTGTGGGCCTGTCTCTTGCAGATTATTGGGACCATTCCTCTGATGCCGAACCCGGGGCCATCAAGCCAAGCAGCGAGCGGCTCTCAGGGCCTTCAGGTGCAGCCGATCACCCCCCAGCTCCTGACCAACGCCCAGGGCCAGATCATCGCCACGGTCATCGGGAACCAGATCCTGCCAGTGATCAACACCCAGGGCATCACGCTCTCCCCCATCAAGCCTGGTCAGCAGGTAAAGTCTCCATGTCCAGGCAGCTGTGGCTACCTGGACACCTCTCCTGACCGCCCTTCTTCTGTTTCTTTTCAATGAGAAGTCATTTTTAAATTAGAAGATATTTAATCCCACTAATCCTAACATATCAATACTTACAAAAAGGCAAGTAGCTTTATTCTTCATTATTAGTGAATATGGGTGATAACTATTAAATAGCTGCTAATCTACAAATATGAATATATTCAATTATAACAGAGACAATGGCCTAAAATTCAATAGATATGGGTTCTTATTTATCTCTGCTTAGCTGATACTTAACTTTCGATTTTCAAAGTGGTCAAGAAGAAACCAAGACCACTTATGTCTTAACTGTAAAGGGAAAAATAAAAAAGTATTAAACACCAAGCGATCCCAACCTGACGCTTCTGAGAATGCTGCCTACACATTAGGGAGTGGGGGCTTCCCTGGTGGCACAGTGGTTAAAAATCTGCCTGCCAATGCAGGGGACACGGGTTCGATCCCTGGTCCAGGAGGATCCCACATGTCGCGGAGCAACTAAGCCTGTGCGCCACAACTACTAAGCCTGTGCTCTAGAGCCCACAGGCCACAACTGCTGAGCCCACGTGCCACAGCTATGGAAGCCTAGAGCCCATGCTCCGGAACAAGAGAAGCCACTGCAACGAGAAGCCCGCGCACCACAATGAAGACTTGCCCCCGCTCGCTGCAACTAGAGAAAGCCCACGTGCAGCGGTGAAGGCCCAGCACAGCCAAAAATAAATAAATTAATTAATTTTTTAAAAAAAAAGATAAAGTAATTATCTTTAAAAAAAAATTAGGGAGGGCTTCCCTGGTGGCGCAGTGGTTGAGAGTCCGCCTGCCGATGCGGGGGACGCGGGTTCGTGCCCCGGTCTGGGAAGATCCCACATGCTGCGGAGCGGCTGGGCCCGTGAGCCATGGCCGCTGAGCCTGCGCGTCCGGAGCCTGTGCTCTGCAACGGGAGAGGCCACAATGGTGAGAGGCCCGCGTACCGCAAAAAAAAAAAAAAAAAAAAAAAATTAGGGAAAGAAAAATAGGAAGTTCCAACTGGTAGAATTTCATTAAAACCATGACAATCCAGTTCATTTTTTCCATTCAAATATCAATCAAGCACTCCTGTATGTTATACTAGAGGCTGGGTACACAGCTCTGAATAAGAGAGACGTGGTCCCTGACCTCATGGAACTTCTAATTAATTCAACAAACCTTTTTTGATAACCCACTCTGCAGCAGGCCCCTGCTTAATAAGAAACAGGGGTAAAAGAGTGACGCTTTCTGGTCTTAAAGGAGCTTGTAGTCTTGTGGAGGACACAGGTACGTGAGCACAGTCCCTCTGTGCAATAAACAGTGTCTCGGGACCTCCCTGGCGGTCCAGTGGTTAGGACTCTGCTTCCACTGCAGGGGCCCGGTAAGGGGATTACGATCCCATGAGCCATGCAGCACGGCCATAAGTAAGTAAATAAATAAATAAACAAACCAGAATGTCCTGTAACAGGACAGGTGCGCACAAAGTTCAGTATCATCACAGAGATGGGAGTGACCAACTTTGTCTAGCGAGTTTTGAGTCCTCACAGAGAAAATGGTTTGGAACTGAGTCTTGATGGTTGAGTAGGAGTCAACCAGGTAAATGATGGGTCAACAACATTCCAGGCAGTGGGACCAGCAGGCACAAAAGCAGGGAAACGTGAAGGAGGACGGAGTGTTGAGAAACAGAAGGAAGGTTCCTGTGATTAGAACGTAGAGTAAGTCTGAGGACAGGCATGGAAGGGGCTTCATATTCAAACTGAAAAGGATGGGCTTTGTCCCTGTGTGATTTGAGCACATTACACATCATCTTTGTGCCTTGGTTTTCTCATCTGTAAAATGGGGAAATGCTGGCACCTACCTCACACAGCAGTTGGGAGGCCTCTCTTACTCCTGCTGGTTCTCGCTCTGAATCTAAACCACTGCCTGGGGAGCCAAGGTCCCCACCACCCTCTTCTTCCTCAGCTTCCTCTCAGGCAGTGGGACGATAGTCCCTGACGAATGTATCGTGAGGACTTCCACCCTCACGCCTTGCCCCCGTCTCTCAGCTGTTTTCTTTCTTTTACTATTTACAAGATTCCATTGTATTCTCTACCTTCTAAATAGTTCCCCCAAGGGACTTCCCTGGTGGTCTAGTGGTTAAGACTCTGCGCTCCCAATGCAGGGGGTGCAGGTTCGATCCCTGGTTGGGGAACTAAGATCCTGCATGCCACGTGGTCAATAAATAAATAAATAAATAGTTCCCCCAAATAAGGCAAGATTCTCCATGTTTCACTGGCTTTTTAATCCCTAGTTCCGTCTGTTCAAACTTATGTTCAAAATTATCTCTGGGGGCGGAAATGAGAAGATCAACCTTTTTTCGTACAATCTGCTAAGAACTATTTTCTGTCAGCAAAGCCAAGTTGTAAATTGCCAAGAAGATGAGGATTATTTAGATATCCACAACATTTAATACAAAGTAGCTCTCACTCTCACCTTGAATTTCTAAGGAGGGTGTGTGGGTGATAGACCATCACTGTTACATAAGATGACAGCTCTAGATTTGGGGTAGTACAGTTTCGATCCAGAAGGACCTAACCAAGAAACGGCAAGTAAGAGGTGGGTGTGGTGCCACTCCTCAAATCGTCGCCCACAATCAACATCATGAATCCATTTCCACAGTCTCTCCCATGAGCACAGATGCACCTCAGAAGCTTCCTCCCAGCACCTGTTGGCCCCTGGAACGAAACCTCATTACCACGGTGGGAACGTCTCATCCTCTGCAGGTCTAATCTCCACCATCGTCCTTGTCACTGTAGAATCAGAGATCTAGCAACTGGGAAGAAACAGCCAGCCTCTAGGGGA
Organism: Phocoena sinus; assembly: GCF_008692025.1. Taxonomy (NCBI): domain Eukaryota; kingdom Metazoa; phylum Chordata; class Mammalia; order Artiodactyla; family Phocoenidae; genus Phocoena; species Phocoena sinus. The sequence goes on from NC_045771.1 coordinate 93,377,137, forward strand.
TGTGCCTTGCACCTCCAACTCGTGTCACTTACAACCAGCCTCCCAGAGAGCAAGACTCAACTTGCGCATATAGAAGCATGCATCTCTCATATATATACGTGCTGAGAGGAAACGTGTGCACGGCTGAAAAGAGTGACATGCAGACCTTCCTGAATCCTCAAGTCGCGGCAGAGGCCCATGGGCCCATCCCATTGTTCAAGGCATGTGCCAGTGGTCTATCCAAGTGCCAGAAAGATCAAGGGAACTGTTGAGGAAGCTGGTGAGAAATGTCAGGAAAATTGCAGCAATTAGATGAATGACTATTACTGTTTCTTGGCATCAGCTCTGATTGAAACACCTTGGAATGTGTAGTAAAGTTAACAAGTTGGGTGAATCGACAGGAAATGCTCAAGTCTGAGTCCCAGATATAAAAGTGGGGGTTCTGAGGGGAGTGGATCATAAAATGCCCAGAGTCCAAAAGTAAAAAGCTCACAACTGGAGGTATAAGGATAGTGGTCTTCAATTTTTTTCTTTAAATATTACCCTTTACATTGAAGAAATATAATATGGACAACCACTAAGAAATAAAGGATTTCTATCGTACAGTAGAGAAGTTTCTCAGTTTATTTTTTTCATGTGATTTATGACAAATGCTTGATCTCACAAGAGCATAGCTCCAACAGTAAAATATGTCATAAATTACAGGAGCAGAGAGTTCCCTAACTCATCCTCAGAGGTCCAGTTTTATGGAGTGAAGTACAGAGCTCTTGGGCCAGACGACATGGGGTGATTTGTTTTAATTTAATAAAAGTAATTACATCTTTAATTTTTACACCTGCCTGCCACTAATTAGAAGAGCCTGAATAAAATCTGACTGAAGAGTCAACCAGTCTCGATGATGATTTATTCCAGTGAAGAAAGATTGAGAACCTGCAATGTTATCATCTGAGATACAAACAGTATTTTTTTTTTTAATATATACCAGGATCTGATAGCCCTAGATATCACATCAGAGATCCTTGGTGAGCAATGCAAGACAATAAGAGTGAGAAAAGGACTAGATAAAAATGAGACAGAGAGAGAGAGGGGAGTATCTTTCTGTGCATGAAACAAATTACTTAATACAGAATAGTTGGCGGGAGCTCAACTATTCCCTCCATGGGACTCTGCAGCTTCAAAAGCCAGAGTCACCCAGGTGCCCGGGGTTTGCTCTTACTGTCCTGTGAGTGTGAATTAATGACTTCTTCATGAGCAGCACAGACATCATTTTGTGTATATTTATTCTTCCTCTGACTAAATCCCAACAAAAGTTAATGGGAGGGGGGTTTTTTTAGTGTCATTAAGGAAATAGAGACATTTGAAAGGGAAAGTGTTCTAATTTGTAAAATCAAAGCATTGAAATTTTTCAAAAATTAAATACCGTAGCTGTAATGCTTGGAGACTACCACCCATGAAGGCACTCAATTGTTCTTCAAACTGTAATCTTGATGCCAATAGGAAGACAAAGCAAAGTGGTTTATTTCACTTAGCTGTCTAAAATGCCATATGATTCTCCAAATCCATCCATTTTTTTCAAGTAAAAAAAATGTACTCACTTCCCTGTTTTTCCCCAGCCATTACCTGAATCAGTAGTCCCCAGTTTTTTTTTTTGAGCCACCCAGAATGAGACACACACGAGGCATTTCCACCCACAAGGGATCTAAAATAGCATAGGGGTTTCCTGGACGGATGAAATGTGTGTCAGTGACCCCAATACAAAACAGATCTTTGACCTTCCAGCCACATATCTGGGCATCTCACCTCTATGGTCTTCCCTTATCCCCCCCCTGCTGAGCTCAGCTGACAGGGGGCAGGCTCCCTGTACACCCTGTGCCCCTGGCCTGGAATGCCTCTCCCACCTCCTGTGTCTGGGAAGCTCCCGCCACTGTCCCTCTGCCCAGGATCCGTCCTTCGTGAAGCTTGCCTGTGTCATTCCCTCGCCTCTGACTTCCCCTTGCTCCGTTCACTGTCATCAACCTGTACTGTCACTATGAGTCTGTACCTGAAAGGAGGCTGAGACCAGACTGATTCAGCCTTGCTCAGGACCCCGCCCACGCTGGGTGCTCCGTCCGTCATGTTCAAATTTAATTGTTGCCAAACTATAGTGTTTCCTTGTCCGGGACGCCGGATCCCAGAGCCACTCTCCCAGGAGAGCCCAGCCCAGGCCCTTCTGTGGCTTTCCAATTCTGTGTCTTCTGCATTTTCCAGTATGTTCCAAATGAGCACCTGCCGGCAGCCTGGGGAGACCTTCCACACAGCGCTGTCTTCTCTAGTTCTCTTTTCTGTCTGTCAGCCCCTTCCTCTGCACTAAGATCTGGCTCCTGTCCCATCCCTGTCCCTGCTGAGCCCTGGTCGTGTGTCCCAAGCTTGCGTGATGACTGCCTTGGCCTTTGCTGCCTGTGCCTGGGCATCGGCCCCGAATGCTGCTCAGGTTCTGATTCTCTTCACTTCCTCACGTCCTCATGGTGGCTGGAGGAGTGACACTGTTCTCAGTTCTCTTTCCTGAGACCATTAGAGCTTCTGCCATACCTACTCCCCTGCAGGCAGGAGGGGCCTATGATGGAGCCTTACACCTGGGGCTCTGCTTCCTGCTTATAGCTTCAAGCGATGCTTCAGAGCCATGGAACTGAGCCAGAGGAAACCCAGTAGGTCTCCTAAACTCTGCCAGAAGGATAACTCCCTCCATACTTTTCTAAACTTCCTGCAGAGATAACTAAAATCTCCCTTGGGTATCATGTCTAGAAAATTTTTGATAACTGAAATCTCTAGATTTAAATGTCTAGAACACGATACCCAAGGGAGATGGTAGTTACCAAAATCTTTCAAAATTTTAGTCCTCAAAATTTTTCAAGTTAGATTGTCCTGAGGTCAACCCTGAATCTTTCAGCAAATGTAACACCTGTGCAGTTGTCCTGTCCACGGTAGCATGAACTCCTCAGGTATTCTTTATGCCCTCCTAATTAGTAAAGGTTCTTATTAAACTCGGGCTCGGGCTTCTCTTGTCTAGACATAGTAAGTCCACTTTCTTTACCTTTTGTGTAGGAGAAGCTCCATCCAAAACCTTGGGTGGTCCCTCAACCAGCAACATTATCTTCACCTGGGAACTTGCTAGAAATGCAAATTCTTGAGGCCCACCCTGGACCTACTGCACCAGACACTGTGGGGATGGGGCACAGGGCTCTGTATTTTAACAGCCCTCCAGGTGATTCTGAAAGCCCGGAATCTTGAGAACCACTGATTTCATTTCTCTGCCAGCTATTATAAGGGACCCAGTACACAGAAAAATGCCAGCCATTGCAGAGAAGGAGGGAGAATCATATGTCTTCCTGCACACTCTGGCTTCTTCTGCTAGAGCCCTCGGGGTTATGCTCATTTTCTCCATAGCACCACAATGGGGCTTTAGCTGGGGGTTCGTTACGCCTCCCTGAGATATTTATAAAAGCCCAGGTCTCCTCCATTTTGCTTCTGCGTGTTTGGACAGTTTCTCCTCCCTCCCCCATCAAATGAATTTCTCTATATTTAATCCCATTTGAATTTTACGGTTTATGTGGACTGACTTTTCCGTCTCCTCTATCACATTCTGGTTCTGCATTTTATCCCATTTTCCACCCCCACTTGTTTTTATGTCAATCGTGAATTTAATTAGAAGATGCTTTATTCCAGAAACTAAAATATTATTAAGGATATAGTGTGTTACACATAGAAGGTATATGAGGAGCAGTGGCACAGACGATCAAGAAGGACTTCAAAGTGTGCCTGTATCTATTTTTGTTGAATATGTTAAACATCTCCAGCAGTGCCAACTAACACAAACAAACCATCGAAGGCAGCCTGTGAGAGGCAGCAGGAAGTATAAAGCTTTTCAGACTCAATCCTGTGCCTCCCTGTTTCTCATTGACTGTGTGGGATGGACATCGTCCTCTCCTTCCATCTCTGGATAAAGCAAAGCCCCAGGCTAACATGAACTGCCCCTTCACTTTCCTCTTTTGTGGACTCTCCGTGCTCTCAGCCAGTATTAATCTGCTAGAAATGCCATAGCCATAAAATCTTGATTTTTGACAACTAAGAACCTTTCAGAATTTTTATTGGTTCTGCAGTGTCTGGTTGAACTCTGGAGGGTAAGCAGGACCCCAGTGTCCTAAAAAATGCTTATTTTCTTTGGAAGAAATACATCTTTCCTAGATTCTTAGATATCTTAGATTCATCTCTCTAACTATGTAGACATAGAACAAACCCCTAAAAGATCTATTTTACTTTCTTCTAGAATTCCTTCTCCTGCGTATCTTAATGCGTAAGCCATAGCTTGCTTGAGTGACTCCTCAATGAGATTGCAGCCTAGTCATTTTTTCTTTACTGAGTTGTGTCTGAGGAAGAAAATTTTTAGTTGATTATTGTCTTTTCCAGTTCCTTGATGGTACTTTGCCACACCCAGGGCCAGTTTTTACTGATGAAATGGTAAAACCGAAGACTGGCTCATTCAGTAACTCCAAACTGTACAAAGCTTTTGTTAAGTAACAATATTTAGAAGGACAACTCAATAGACTAGAGGGGATAGACTGACATGCAAATATCCATCATAATTTATTAAGCAAATTAAAAATAGATTTCATCTTCAGTGTGCGTTCCCACAGAATAAAACTTACTGGATTCAGTTGTAGATTATGTGCTCAGCAGACTGGCTAATTACTTTAGGCAGATGCTTGATGCATATTAAATTGGGTTCCATGTCAATGACAACTGTCTTCAGTTCACAGTCTTTGCACAGTGGAGTAATAATAAGGCTGTTCACTTGAGATGCAAGTGCAGACAGTTCTGGAGCGGGACACCCTGGCATCCTGGAAAGAGCCCTGCACTGTGAGGCGGGAGCCTGGATCCTAACGTTCAGCAGACCCGTGGCCTAGGGACAACCATTTACTTCCTGTAATCACGCCAAGTGTCTCTGCCACATAGAGATACCACGTGAATGGGAGAAGCAAAAGCATCACCACGGGGAACCAGAGGGGAAATAGCTCCTGAAGCACATTTCCAAAGTAGCACTTGACTAACAATTGTTTGAAAGTAAGATGTTAATTGATGGTTAAAAACACTTTAGGGAATTAGAAAGACTGACAAGCCCAGGTGTTGGTTGCCGATGTGAGCGACTGGAATTCTCATACGTTGCTGGTGAGACTGTCAAAGGCTACCACCACTTTGGACATCAGCTTGGTAGTTTCTTTCAAAAGGTAAATAGGCATTTATGTATGACCCAGTCATTTCCACAATTCCACTCCTAGGTATTTACATATAAGAAATGAAAACACGAGGTACACACACAGAGACTTGTACATCAATGTTTATCACAGTTTTCTTCATAACAGCACCAAACTGGAAATAACCCAAATGTCCATCAACAGATGAATGGATAAACAATCTGTGGCATAGGTATACATACAGGTATACGCTATATATAGTATCAGCAATAAAAAGGAATGAGCTACTGATACATGCAACAAAACAGGCGAATCTCAAAAAACGGTATCTGAGCAAAAGAAGCCAGATGCAGAAAGAGGACATGCCATACAATTCCATTTTTAGAGCCATGCCAAATGGGTCCATTACGGCAGAAAGCCAGGAGGTGAGGGAAAATTGATCGCAAAGGGGCTTAAGGAATTTCATAGAATGATAGGAAGGTTCTGTATCTTGATTACGTGGTGGTTTCACAGACATATACATTCGACAAAACTCATCAAATGTTTGCATTAAATGGGTGTATTGTATTATGTGTAAATTATATCTCGGTAAAGTTGAATGAGAAATTGAACACACACTGGGAAAGCAGGGACAAGTGTGAAGTTGAAACCTCCCGGGCTGACTCTTAGATCCCGAGGAGGTGGTCAAAGGTCAGTGCCTGATTTTGTGTAGTTGTGGCTCTTCCACCAAAGTTCAGGGCTTGGCCTGATTCTGCCCCCAGTCTGACTTCCTTTTGTAAAAAACCTTTTATAAAGACCTTCCTACACCTCTGGGAGTGTGATGATGGCTATGAAAGCACCTTTGTAAAGTACTCTGTCCAACCAACAAAGGTGGCCACTGCTGAGGCCACCTCTGCACCTGTGCTGGGTCCTGGGCTGCCCTTTGTGTCAGCTTCCTAGAGGGTCAATACATGGGTGGAGACCCCTCCCGGGCATCTAAGTGGACCCGGCACCTGCAAGCGTTTCCCTTTTCTCTCTTCTTCCTCCCCTCAGCTGAGCTTCTCAGCTCTCAGAACAACAGCACTTTGATGACCTGTAAAGGAGTCATGAGCACATGGACATAAAGACCACCTTCCTTACGGCATACAGAATTTTTCAAAAAGTGAATTCTTTCTTGAGGCGCTATGACTAAGAGCTCAAGCCCTGGGGTCAGACTTCACGGGCCCAGAGACCAGATCCTCCCCACCTGCCAAAGGAACTGACCGAATCCTTTAAACTCTCTGTGCCTCAGCTTCCTTGTTGGTAAAAAAGGGGTCAAAATCATACCCATTTCTCAGGCTGACGTAGGAGTGAAATGAGAGGGCATAAAAGTCCCGAACAAAGTGCTGGCACAGAGTAAGACAGTGACAACAGAGAGCTACAAATATTAATCAGTACTTTTGTCCTGACTGCCCCAATTTCTTTCTTAATTTCCAAAGGATCTTAGCATTTTTTCCGACTCCACAGTAATACACCCAGACTCTTCGGTCTGGGAGAGCAGGAAGTTCCCATATACACTCAGGAAATTGGAACTTTCCTAAAAACACCAGTTACCTAAGACAAAATGGCTGAGCACAGCCTGCCTTTGATATCGCGGTTTGCATTCCGAGTTGATGGTAGGTGTTATATTTTATCTATACGTTCTGGAGAAGCCTGTCAAGTGCCTGTCAATTGCATGAACAGGCAGAAAGAGTCCTATGGCACACCGCGGTCAGGAAATGTAGAAAATTGGGTGCTCCAGCAAGCTAAGTAAGAAATTAATAATATATTTAGAATTACTAATAAAATGCCTGTCAAGACAGCAGCAACATATTATATACAAAAAAAAAAAAATCCTCCCTGTTGTGTAGGGTGTGCACTCTTCCAGAGAAGCATATATTCTTGGAAATGATTCAACCCCAGATGACACTTCTGTTCCCTGGCATTTCCCTCCTAGTTTTTCATGCCTTTGTGTATTTTTTGCATCCCCAATTGTAGCTCCACCAGCCCTCCCAGACATCGGTGGGTCAAGCAGCCTCCCAAAGCAGCCTTCTGCACCTGGCTCACAGTCAAGCAGCCATGTCTCAGAGCCCCGCCCGGCAGCCTTCCTCTGCTTCCTCCTCATCTTCCTCCTCCTCGGCTTTGAGCGTGGGCCAGTTAGTCAGCAGTAAGTATCCTTCCTGGCTCCGTTAAGCCATGGTGGCCTTCTCATTGCCTAATTGCAATGTCTCTCTCTCTCTCTCTCCTCCCACCCGACCCGTGCATCCCTACATCCCTTCCTCCCTCCCTCTCTTTCTGCTTCTTTCAAGTTGAACAGGAATTTCCTGGCCCTACTGGGCCAGTATCCGGATGAGGTCCGTGCCCAGGGCCAGATGGTTCCTTGGAGAAGCAGGACCCCCGACCCCCTCAAATGTGTACGTGGAGGGGCCGTTTCCACCTCAGGCGCCTTCTGAGAGTCAGTCCGGCCACTTCAGAAGCGAGAAACTGACCAGCTTTCAGGGCACGAGCCACAGAGCTCAGAACTGAGATAGCCAGCAGCTGGCACGGCAGGTCAGGCTGCCTTTCTGTGTGTGTGAGGTCCCCTGCCATTCCATTTGCGGGTGTCAGAGGATATAAGAGAGAGCACCTGTGGGCGGGGAGGGGGGAATGTGCGCCATGAGCCGCCTCCAGTGGTGCAAGGGGAAGCTGCATGGGCGGAATCCAGTGAGAAACCTCTGAACAACCGTTCACAAAAGAACCGAAGGCTGCAAGTCGGCTTCCCTGAGCGGGCGGCGCATACACATTTTAGAAATGGTATTTGGCCCTAGATGAAGACAGCATATGTATCACATGCAAATAGAAACACATAGAGATGAACGTGACAGTGGTCTAATTTAATGTTGTTCACCTTTAGTGCAATTTTTACTTATATATAAAAATGACAGAGTATGTGCATAGATTATAATTCTCCAGGCACCAGATATCCAACAGTTACGGGTTTAAAGGCTAAAGCACTGCAGAGGCATCTGTGCCATAAAACAAGGACACGTGTAAGTATCTGTGTTTGGTCAGGTGTCATGAATGACCTGTTATAACAGGAACAGTAGGGACTCTCCATATCATTGGGCAAGTCTGGAAATGCAAGGCAAACTGGAGGGTCGCTGTGTCTTCCCCTGACAAGCGACACCCCCGCCAAAAATATATATGTACATATATACGTGTGCGTACATATATGTGTGCATATATACATAGATATTCAATTATATGGATAACTCAGGCAAGAAAGATGCTTGTAGAATGGAGAAGAAAATGAGAGATTATGGAAAGATTAAAATGCCCAAGTACTTCAGTACACTAGCCTGGATGTTCTTGATTTTAAAAATGGGTCAAGGGGCTTCCCTGGTGGCGCAGTGGTTGAGAGTCCGCCTGCCGATGCAGGGGACACGGGTTCGTGCCCCGGTCTGGGAAGATCCCACATGCCGCGGAGCGGCTGGGCCCGTGAGCCATGGCCGCTGAGCCTGCGCGTCCGGAGCCTGTCCTCCGCAACGGGAGAGGCCACAACAGTGAGAGGCCCGCGTAACGCATAAAAAAAAAAAAAAAAAAAAAAAATGGGTCAATACCAAACAGAGTTTCAGGATTTGATGGAGTTTGCCATCAACCTGTTATTTTAAGTTGTTTAGATATATAGCTCCTCTCATTTGGGCCAAAAAAGTCTAGTCTTACTCGAATAAACTCATAAAAAATTAATTTAATTATAACCAGATTTTTTTCCCCAACAAAGAAACTCCTCATAGGGTTGTTGTGAGAAGAGATTCAAACTTTGTTCCAATTTGCTCTTCTGCAAAAGCTTCTGTAGAACACTCTATTTCTAAATAGCAGCGAGGTCATATATTTACAATAGACTGTTAAGCTTTGGTCCTGAAAGAAAAGGAACGGATATCAAACATCTTATAGAGAAGAAATAAATTAAATATGAAATGTTTAAATATGAAAAATACAAAATACCCCATGAATACAGTATTTTACGCAAGGTAAACACTCAATACATTTTGGATGGACAGAGAGGTGAATGAACGGATAGACGGACAGACAGACGGATGGATGGCGGTGGATTCTATCTTGCCATTTGTCTCAAGCTGGGCAGGAAAGGACTAGCCTTTTCCAGAGCTACTTAATGGGCCAAATGAAAGTTCAGTTGCACAGTGGCCAGTGGGATATCTAGGTTCTACGTGCAGAATGAGTGAACCTTGCACATTGCATATCCTTGATGAGAAATATACAGAACTGGGGAAAAGAGACTCCTTTACCACATGCACTTGAAGCAAGAAACTGCAAACTCATACGCAGAAGCTGAAAGAGGAGCCTTCTCTGGCAGATACGAGAGGGTCCAGGAGTACCACTGCCGGGCGTCGCACTTTGCACAAACCCATTGCTGGGCTTACAACTGCTACAGATTTTGAGCATGTTGTTTAGTTAATTCCCTTCTGTCTCAAGACCCTACTAGAGAATGAATAGCACCTGGAGCATTTTCTGATGCTGATTACCATGCCCTCAACAAACCTCTGTTTAAGCCTCCTTTTGCAAAGTAGGGTTTTCAAAGCACTTTCACTGTTTTTCTGATTTGAATACTCACAACAAGGTAATATAAATTCTCATTTTCAGATATTGAAGCTGGCATCAAATAGATCCTGAAGAGTACAACCCATCTCAACCATCTTATGTCAGAGAGGCCAGATTCAGTCTTAGTTGAGAGACAGTGTGTGATCAATCTCCTGGGTGACAAAGCCAGAAGGATAACCCAGACATCCGGACTCAATGGGTCATACACGTTCTACACAGCACCGCTGCCTTAAAAGACAGGGTGCTTTCGCATAAATTTTATCCAGTGCGATTTGAACGATAAACTCTATCAAATCACCTAAATATTCTTGAAATAATTTTTAAATGTCTGAAGCCACGTCTTACAATTAAAGCACAAGCTTTTTCTCTGAGCCAATATGAGAAAAACTAGACATCTTGCATATTTTGAAATTTATATTCAAGCATGAACTACGCATTTAAAATTACTTTTTTCTGAGATTAAACTTTACCAAATTTGCAAATAAGCTAATGTAGGGAGACCCGACCCCATACTTCAGATGGAGTTGATACACGGATTAAATTACCGGAGGGAAAAGCGTGTTTTAGTCAGAGAATGTCAACTTAAAAAATAAGCTTTTTGAGCACCATGTATATGCAGGCACAGGGATAGATATTAAGAAAGCAGAAATGAGCTAGATGTGGTCCCTGCCCGGGCGGAGGTCATGAACTGATAACAAAGAAACACAGTTACAATAAAGGGAAACAAATGCTATGGTCAATGTACCAATAAAGACTGGCAATACAGGAGAGAGTGAACTCAGTTTTGGAGATTGAGACAGAACAGAAGGACTGGCTGGAGTAAATAATCCTTGAATTAAGTGGGATGGTGAATGGGTCAGCAAATCCCTCCACTAGGCCAAGGCCGTAGTTCAAAACAGGTCAAAATGGATTTGAACCTGCGGTCAAAACCTTGGTGAATGGACCCTCACAGGTCATGGACAAGGTTGCCCAGTGCTGGGCCATCTGCCATTGCTCCAGATCAACTGGAGTGGGTGGATCGTCCATAACCTGCCCTACTCCAGGCAAAAGAACACAGGGTTAACACCAAATAGGCACACTCCTTAAGACGTCTGCACATCTGTTCACAGCACCTGCACAGCCTGCCCTGTGTCAAACCTTGCTTGGTCTCCTCAGTCACCAGGGCTAACTGTAGTTTCCATAGCAGGGCTTTTGGAAAGCCTAGAAGAGTCAAACAAAAAGCAAAGTCCCAAATTGACTTAAGATTTACACAGTTACTGTTTAAAAACAGGTGGGTGTGGGACTTTTTTATTCTTTGATGGATTTGGTTTGGTTTGGTTTTTCAGGACACTTTTTTTTTTAACCCCTGGCCTGTAAACTTAATTCTTAGACAGCAAAGGGACTGAGAGTTAATATTAGAAAAACCCAAACTATAAAGTGAACATAAAGATGCCTGGTGATAGCTTATGGCACAGTGGAACCCCTGATTCACTTGATCAGTTTCACACCATTTTCCACAACTCAATGAAGTCACCGTATTGCGAGCAAGCTGTTCTCCCAAATTGCATTGCACGTTCCCAAATGGTTTCTTATTTCTCAGAAATATTTGGTAAATATGCCCATTATTTGCTGTGAGAGAAGCACTAAAAAGCAGATGGATGTTCAGAAGGCAGTTAAGTCATACTTGGCACCTTCTTTATAGATGCGTGTTTCTCCTGTAACAGTCCCACAAGCAGAGGTTGTAGAAGAAAGATGTGGATGGCAACTGTTCGACCCATTTAGCAAAACCCCTTGCACTGACATCCAGGTGAGCAGTTGAAAGGAGCTAAATTTTAAAAATTAAACAAAACAAATATCTGTCCTGGTCCATCCTGAGTGCTCAATTCAGTATGGGCCCAGTGACCACGCAACCAGATTCTACAGAACGGGTTTGTGTTCACGCAACTTGCGTTTAGCTCCCAAAGAACTCTTTTATTTTTCAGCCCATGCATTCCAGATTTGATTTGGGAAAAAAGTCATCATTATACTTATGAATCACTGCCAACATTCAATGCCAGTGTATTATAAATCTCCAGGCCAGTCAATCCCTATGTAGGCTGATCTTCTGGCTCCTTTAGCAAGGCTCAGATTCAGGGAGAACTGTGGAAGTCGTTGCTTCCTGACTTTGTACTTAACATACTGGGCCGACTTAATCTGGAGCAAACTTCTATAAGAGGTGCACTTCTTCCTCAGTGCAGAGAAGTCCCAGACTGGGTTTCCCTAGAGCTGGTTAAAGATGCTGGATCCACCTTGTGGGGGATCTGAGGGTTCCCTCTGAAGTCCCCATCAAGGTGGCCTGAGATTCATCCTTAAAATGAACCCAACCTCCCCAGAGCCAGAAGGAATGACATGATGGAAATAGGAAAAGCATATAACCCTTAATGAAGGGGAACTGTCCAACAGTGGAGAAGAAAACCTCAAGAGTTTAAGACAGAAACTTTGACACCAAAAAAAAAAAAGCATTCGTTTTTTTGTTAATTCGAGACATCTTACAGACACCATCTAAGGCGTTCTCCCAATGTGGGAAGACATGTCCCACATGTTGTAATCAGGGTAAGACTAATATTTGTCCATGGTTGGACCCCTTCTTTGGATGTGGAGACTTCTGTAGTCCTGGGATCCATGGAAGGAAGCCATAATAATACATGGCGCCGTCTGGTTTTTATGGATGAGAACAATAATATAAAGAAAGCCAAGCAGCTCGTCTCCAGCGATCAACAAATTGCACAAACAATGAGACACTGGTTTCCTCTCCCCAGGCCTTTGTCCAATAGACTGTCACCCTGTCTAAATTTCACCAGAATTCCTAACTTATCAGCTCTAGAAGTAGAACCAGGAAGAAGACAAGAGTGGGAAATGTGCGAGAGGAGAAAGAAGGAATTCAGCTTCCTGGTGTGATGACTGTTTGGGGCCTCACAGAAGTCCAAGGGCTCAGGGGGCAAGGCTCCCACCTCTCTGAGCTTCAGAGTAAAACTGTTGATGATCCGCACAGCTGCTCAGGGCAAGGGGATAAGAGACCATAGGTTTCTTTTTGACTCTGGTTATTATCAGCAATCTGGCCATTATCAGCAATCTGGCCAAAAGCCACTTGCGCGATCACACACAATGGATTTAGTCGCTGGTCTCAAGGAACGAGGAAGGAGATAAACAAAGGCAGCAGAAGGCAAGGCAGAAACTAGAATAGACTTACACAGAATTGTATCCCAGGCATAAACCTGCCCCGTGCTGCACTGCCAACTCTGGTGGCAGCACAGACCCTGGGACTGGAGCAGACCTTGAAGATCCTTCCAGATCACCTGAATCCTTCAGTTGATTCCTGTTGATCTAGAGATGGGACTAATGGAAGGCAACAGATTTACTTCCCACAGGAGCTACTTAGCTTGGCTCAGAGAAAAAAATCTCCCCCCCCAACTCCAGACTCCAACGGCCACCCCAGCCCACTGGTCCCAGTTGTTTGCCACTTGCCATAAACGGTGAGGCCAGGGGTGGAGAAAGGCAAGGAGGGGCACCTGCCCAGCAGTCTTTCTGGCCCATCATCTTACCCAAGGTGGTAGAGCAAGTTCTCTGTGTAGTGGAACCTGGTGAATAATGATGGTAAAGGGTCGAGTGCAGGCAGGTAAAGGGTCGACATGCAGAGGATGCCACACCCAGACTCGGTCAGGCCAGAGCCGCAGCGAAAGCCTCTGTCTGCGGGATCAGTGGGTCCTCTGCCTCAGGATCGCCTGTGGTACTTGTTAAAAATGCACATCCAGCGTCCCATCAGGTGACTCCTAGACCTACCTAATTAAAAATACCACTGTCCTAAAAGCCATACCGTTACAAGGAAAGTCTCCGGCTTCCCTCAGTTTTGAACCTCCACTGCTCACGTTTGCAAGGCCATGAGTTCCTCTTCCTTCTCTCTTGGAGAGAGGCCAGGCCCCATTCCCTATGCTGTGCTATACCAAGTGTCCCTCTGTGTTCTACACCAGACCTTCTCAACTCGTAGTTTATTATTGCCTCCCCGCCCTACGAGGAGCCCATTTAGACTATCCTATTCTCGCTGCCCCCCTTCCACTATGAAATGTTAATATCACAGGGATACCGCACATCGGTTCTGTTTATGTACCTCGGTCCTGGGGGACCACATCCAGAACCAACTTCCGCCCCCTTGGGAATGCGTGCTGTAAACGCAGGGTCACCACACAGGTTCAGCAAGGCCGCAGGTCCGGGGAGGGCTGGGGAGTAGGAACTGAAGGGGCGGCCTGGACCAGTGCCAGCTGACTGACTGCTCCCAAGGGCAGATGCGGACCTGGTGCCACCAAAGCTTCTAACATTTCAGAAGAACATGACAAATTTAAATTTTTCTTTAGAAATCTCCCAGTGTTTACTGTTGGCCAGAAATTCCCCCAAATTGTACACGCTCGAAAAGCTGAGTTTTATTTGCAAGCTGCTCATTTGCAACTTCTGCTCTAGGAATTTTTTTTTTTTTTTTTTTGCGGTACGCGGGCCTCTCACTGTTGTGGCCTCTCCCGTTGCGGAGCACAGGCTCCGGACGCGCAGGCTCAGCGGCCATGGCTCACGGGCCCAACCGCTCTGCGGCATGTGGGATCCTCCCGGACCGGGGCACGAACCCGTGTCCCCTGCATCGGCAGGCGGACTCTCAACCACTGCGCCACCAGGGAAGCCCCTGCTCTAGGAATTTTTAAACGAAGAAACGGAGGAGGGGCTCAAAGCTGCTGTGTGCGTGGATGGGACCTCCCGGAATCCTGAGCAAACCCTCCAAGCTGCTCCACGCTGGCGGGAATTAAGATCCAGAGGGCAGCTCCCACCAGGCACAACCCAAACAAGTCTGTTAATCAAATGAGGCCGGCCTTCCCGGGTGAAGTTGGGGAGAAAAAGCAGGGTTTTAATTAATCTCAACAGCCAAATTAGTTTTATTGTCACCCTCTGCCCCCGTCCATGGACATAGATTCTCAATGTCCTAAACTGAAATATTCACCACTCCCAGCATGGGCTCCCCCTCGCCCCCTACCAGGCCCCCCGCCCGCAGGCCTCCACCACGCTCTGCCCCTCCCCTGCATCTGTGCCCGTCTGCACCCTGCTCCCACTGACCAGAATATTCTCTGAAAGCTGCTCACTGGGTAAGACCCAGATGCATCCTCCCTCCTGTCACCGCTCCCTTCTCTGTAAATTCCAGTGTGGGTGCGACATTACTACTCCTTGACTATAGCAACCTGGTGTTTTTCTCTGTTTCTCATTCCTAAAGTTGAGCCCCAAATCCCTGTAGACAGCAAACTCCACAGAGGCTGGAACTGCCCCTTCTCTTTCTCTTGTTCCTTCTCTCCACTCATTAGGGCTCCTAGGAGTCACTTAAGAAATACTCAGAGACTAACTGCAGTTATTATACCACTTTCTACCCATCTTTCCTCCATGAAATTATGCTTCATGATGTGTAAAAATTCTACAGGACTTTGTTTTTATTGAAAAGATACGGGTACAGCATACACCTCCATGGCTGATTCTGTCGACAGAGTCCATTTCCCCTATAATGAGAGAATCTATACAGGAAGCTCCAAGGCCCCTCGCCACAGATATTAACATCTTTATTTAAAAGTCCTTGAAAAATTGGTCCTTGGGGTACCAATGTGTTTCTTTTCATGATAACAGGAGT